>NC_135310.1:75609694-75919694 GCF_048772815.1 Callospermophilus lateralis | reverse complement strand
CAACCAGAGATATGAAAAGTTGTGCTCTGTACATGTAATAAGAATTGTAATGAATTCTGCTATTATACACCACTAGTACTGAGGGGAAGGAGGCTTGTCATAGGCTGGTAGGTTGAAGTCCTGGCTGCTTATAGAAACTTCTATGACACTATATGTATGTGGATATTAGTCCACTTGGCTGCAACATTTCAGAGTAAACGTTTAGGCTTCCCAATCAGTTCACATGGACAGAAGTGAAGCTACAGATTTTTCTGTAGTGTTAGATTGGAGTAAAGCAATTATTGTCTAAAAGCTAGATTGCTCCTTTCCTGTTCTTTTGGTTAGAGAAAGAACAGGCTATTTGAGATTTTTTTGTGTTGTTGTTGTTTAAACCATTAGCATTTATGGTTGCTGGCTTTTCAGCTCCAAGCCTGAGATGTAAAAAGAAAACCCAGAGGACCTACCACTATGCTATTCCTGGGATGCCAAGGTCCTCACCTGGTTTGCCTTCTCTCCACCTTCCAGGGTCATCTCAGAGATGTTTGATATATACAGTGTTCAGAGTTTTTAGAGAAACAGAACTTTGTCTAATTTTCACTTTTGCTTTTAATGCCCATCACACTTCTTTATAGTACAAGCTGAGAAATGTGAGAAAACATGGTAGGGACTCTGCTTTGGAAAAGCATTTAATACATGACTATGTATCAGCGTTACTGATGCCATGAAGCAATAGACAGGCTCCCTGCAGGAACTTAGGCACCCTGTGGTTTTAAAGTGGAGAGAGATACATACTGTAATGCCACAGCTTCGGAAACACTTTCCTAAGCAGAATGTAGTCGCAACAATAACAAGGGCAGATGCTCTGGGGTTCAGGTAACTTCTTCAGATCTGGAAAAAAGTGGGGCAGAAGCCCATCATTGGGGTTCAAGCAGAAATATCTTTCTGAGACCTGAAAATAAACATTCCTCCATGTCTTCAATCACCTGCATAATCCATTTCCATTGTTAGTATTATCTTCTACCTCTGTGACCAAAATTTGGCTCAACAAAAAATTAGGCATTTTCCTCTGAAGTGTACAACATAAAAAGAAGCTTTGGGTGTGAAATGGAAAAAAGCAAATCTGCAAAGATTGTGATGATGTTTACAGTGCCCTGAAGCCCCTGCTGTGACAGCCATGTCACAATAAAGGTTTTTCAGACCAATTAAGCAGGAAGGTGCAGGAATCAAGCAGAGAGGTGCAGGAGAATTTCAGAACTTAAAGAGAATCTACACAAAATGGACAGTTCAGAAGAGAAGGGGTAAGACAAAAAATTGAGGTGTTTTTCTGAAATTTGCAAACAAAAAACTTAGAAGGGAGAAAGGATTTGTTCCCCCTAAGGAGACAATGTTTATTCTAACAATAACTAAATAATTTCTGGAAGAGTAAAATCTTCCACTTAGCTGCTAGTAGAGTTAAACCCTCATTGAAGTGGCAATAAAACTGCTGAGCTTTCCTCTTGGTTTCGCTCTCTGAACCCACATCTGTATTTTTCATAGAAAGCAAAGTGATTACACAAAAACTATGTATGTAAAAGAACATTATGCCTTTCGTATGAGAAAAATATTTAGTTTTATGCTTTCATTTTTGTTTTGTTGCTGCTTTTCTGAGAACAAGATCTAGAAGAGTGGTACATTAAAAATATCTATATACAGCAAATTCAAACATTAGTCTGGAAACACAAAGCAGTGTGAAGGCTTCTATGAAAAAGCACTAAGCTAATTATGACTGATACGCCCCAAGGCTGGTTGGAAGGGAGCATGCTGTTTTTAACATATCCTGCAGGTAGTGAACCCCCACAGCCCCAACCCCGCTGTTTGGGGAAAAGCCAGCCCTAGACACAATCTCTGACAGCGACTAGTGCTCTGTAATGACTGCGCCGGCCAGGAGTCATAGCCAGAGTCTGTTTTAGCTGGAATTGGGGACCAGGCCCTTTTGCTTCAGTGCTCCTTGCTTCTCTACCCTTCTTTTCAAGCTGTGCACCCCCTCTTCTGCTGCTGTCTAGGGTGCCTACCCTCTAAGTTGATTAAAGCTCCCTGTTACTTCTTGCTTCCTGCTCCCTGTCTTAGATCTGAAGGTCTGAAATCTCTTTGCACCAACAGGTAGTCATGGGTTAGTTGATTCCATTAAAATGTAAGAGCAGTTAATCTGTTTTACCCTTTAGGCAAGGTAATGCCCAAGACTAGGTAGAATATTCATGTTTCCGAAGGGTCTTTGAGAGTAAGGCGAGTAGTGGGATGCCTAATCATTATGGAAGCTTGTGTAAGAGAAATGTCTGATAGGCAGATCCAAAGTGCTCCTTGGATTTTCACTCAGGAAACAGCAGGCACAAGCTGCATCTTTGGCTGTCACCCTAGGCTGGCTTTCTTCTCACACCTTACTAAATAAGTCACTCCCGGGTAAAAAGGCAATGGCATTTTGCAATTGTATTTCATATTGCAGTGGGTTTTGCAATGTTGTGAATCTTGGACAAGGCATTTGTTTTCAAAAGAAGGTACCTCAAGGATTGGAATCCAGTTCTGATTCTAAAGCCCATATATCCAGTCTAGTATTCATCACTACTCTAGAAGTCATTATTAGTCTAGTATGCATTACTAATAGGACAAAACAAAATGTGTCTTCTTTTCATCAATAAGTAGAATGAGATTTTTTATAAAGCTAATCCTTTTCTGTTTTGTATATATAAAGAGAAAAATGTTATGCTACATATATATATTTTATATATATATATATATATATATATATGTTTAAATTTTAGTCATTTATTATACATTATGATAATCATTGAAGGACAAATAAAAAGTTTAAGGAAATTTTAAGAAATTAAACTTAAAATTTCCATTTCAATAATCTAATCTTATTATGATACAAGTTAATGACCTGTCAGAAATAACCATGGTGACATGACTTAGACATAAATTTATGTGTCCAAAACACATATGTTTCATTTCTGGAATTAAGTACTTATTTTGCCTAAAAAATTCTCCTTTACTTTGTGAACAAAAGGAAAATAATGATTTGTCTTTAGGGAAAATAATCTTTATTATCTTCATTATTTTCTATAATGATAATGGTCCATCAATTTTGGTTAAAAAACATTATTCTCTACAAATTTACTAACATTACAAAATGGGCACAGATTTAAACAGTTCAAGTGTATCAGTCAGGCTATGTAATGTTAAGTAACAATAACAACTTCAAAACTTTAGATTCCAGTAATTCATTTATTTATTTTACTTGTTCTTTTTAGTTATACATGAGAGTAGAATGCATTTTGGCAGATTATACTTAGAGTATACATATGTATACATACAGTATAACTTATCCACTTAGGATTTCACCCTTGTGGTTTTATGATGTAGAGTTACCCTGGTTGTGTATACAAATACTAGAAAAGTTATGACCGATTAATTATATTCTTTCCTATTCCCCTCCTCCCTCGCTTCCCTCTCTTTCCCTTTGTCTAATCCAATGGATTTCTGTTATTCTCCTCCCCACCCTCACTTGTTTGCAGTTAGCATCCACACATCAGAGAAAACATTCGGCCTTTGGATTTTGGGGATTAGCTTATTTCACTTAGCATGATATTCTCTAGTTCCATCCACTTACCATCAAATGAAATAATTTCACTCTTCTTTATGACTGAGTAATATTCCATTGTGCATATATACCACATTTTCTTTATCCATTCATTTGTTGAAGGACATCTAAGTTGTTTCCATAGCTTGGCTATTGTGAGTTGAGGTGCTATAAACATTGATATGACTATGTCACTATAGTATGCTTTTTTAAGTCCTTTGGGTACCAACCAAGGAGTGGGATAACTGAATCAAGTGGTGGTTCCATTTCAAGCTTTCTAAGGAACCTCCATAGTACTCTCCATAATGGTTGCACTAATTTGTAGTCCCACCAACAGTGTATGAGTGCACTTTTTTCTGTACCTCTTTACCAACATTTATTGTCACTGGTATTCTTTATAATTGCCATTCTGACTGGAGTGAGATGGAATCTCAGTGTGGTTTTGATTTGCATTTCTCTAATTGCTTAGTGATGTTGAACATTTTTTCATATATTTGTTGACCATTGGTATTTCTTCTTCTGTGATGTGTCTGTTTAGTTCCTCTGCCCTTTTATCGATTGGGTTATTTTTTTTCTGATGCTAAGTTTTTTGAGTTCTTTGTATATCCTAGAAATTAATGCCTTATCTGAGGTATTGGTGGTGAAGATTTTTCTCTCAATCTGTAGGATCTCTGAACACATTCTTGATTGTTTCCTTTGCTGTGAAGAAGTTTTTCAGTTTGATACATCCCATCTATCAATTCTTGATTTTACTTCTTATGCTTTAGGAATCTTGTTGAGGAATTTGGTTTCCAAGCTGACATGTTGGAGAGTGGGGCCTACTTTTTCTTCTAGTAAGTGCAGAGTTTCAGATTTCAGTGATTGAAAACAAAGATTGATTACTCTGTTTCAGATGAATAGGGAAGCTCAGTTCATCCTAGTGATTTGGGTACCCACATTAATGGAGCAGCAACCCTCTCAAAAGTTACTTATCCGCATGCCAGATGGACAAGAGAATTTTTCAGCGTGTTTCCTTAGGGTTAAATGCTCTAGTCCATAAGTGATATATATCACTTATTGTCACAATTAGTTATAAGAGGACCAGAGCAGGCAGCCTCTCCCATGCCAAGATAAAATGGGGAGAATGTGTCACCTGACTGGCACAGTGAGTGGTTTTTACTTTCATTTATACTCCTTGCTGCCTGTAAAATTGTTAGGATCTTATTGTGACATTTTTGTGCCTTACATCAATAGAATCTTAAATTTATTCTGTACAATATCAATTTTCTAGATCTATGATCCTGAGGTTATCAGGGCATTCTTAGAACTTCCTAATTGTCTTCTGAAGATTTCCTATGACTACAGTGGTGACATAGACCCATTTGGTTTAGTTATCTTCATAATAAAAGGCCTGTACTTTCTTTTTATATACTCATCTATGAAAAAAAAAACAATCATATTTGGGGACTGAAAATTTTTATTTAAAAAATTTGCACACAGTTTTATAAATGAAACTTTCTTATTCCAAATTAAAGTGATATACTTTTAAAAAGATGTATCTTATGTTGGCAGAGGAATGAATTTAAAAAACTATATTAACTCATTATTTTACTATGGTAATTATTGGTTGTGTTGAAATTGAACATTGACCTTTGTGTCTTAACACTTTTTTTTTTCTGGAAGGCGTTTTAGTTCTCAGCCTATGTCTTCTTCAACGCCCTTGCATTGCTGTGCATGCCAGTGTGACTTGCAAAGATCAAATCCTGTATTTTTGTTGGAGAGTTACTCTCAAGATGTCAGAATCCATTTTACCTCCCCACATGGGAGTCCAAGAGATTACAAATTAATAAATTAATGTAAGCCTCAGTCCTCTTAGCCCAAACTGTTAGCATGAGGGTGAACTACCTCAATCCCTTTGCCCTTTAGCTGGGAAAATTGCAGAGGTCCCTTGGGGGATCCAGATTTAGCTGTTCACAGTGGGAACTGGCCTAATTGGATATCCCTTACTGGCTGACTGTGCTGGCTGACCAAGTAATGGTCACTTCCTACTATCCTAATGGTACCTCTGTCTCCCAAATTAACTGTACTTGCTCCATTCTTGCTTCAGAGACTGATTTAACCAAGAAATGACTAGATGCAAATTTAAAATAAATTTTAAAAATCATGTACAAAGGAAAAAATATCATCACCAACATGCACTCACAGGAATTCTTTGTGCAAATAAAATTCTTTGTACCCTTTTCCTGAAGCATTTACCACATGAGAGGTTTAAGAGAAATTCATTAAAGAAAGCTTCCAATCTTTATTTCTCTATCAGAGACTCACAATGTATATTGATTGACACATTATCAAATATTCTGTGAAGTCTTGAAAAAAATCTGTTGAATGTACTTAGCTGAGAATTACAAACATGCTTCATCACAGAACATTTTTTCCCCAAGAGAGCCTGTAAATCACATTACTAAAAATGCTTATGTAAAATGAGTTATAAGAAAAATCAAAATGTTCTCTTTTTTAATAATCAGATTCCACTAATTTATAATTTGAAAATATTTAATAGAGACTAAGCAAAAATAATATTTTTAAGGAAGAGTGAATTTTGTAAACCTAACACAGATTCCCAATGATTATTCTTAATCTAGCTAAGAAAACAGCTTGTGAAAAGCATGAGTGGACCCATTGTTACCTAAGTACAGGGTGCCAACCTCAAGGCACTCTCACCCACCCACTAAGGATGATTCTTTACTCAGAAATCCTAGTGAATCGGTTTGTTGAATATATTAAAAACAATAGCAGCCAAACATTTATCAAATGCCAACTATGTAATGCTAATGTATTTACATTATAAAAATATTAATATATAATATAAAATATATTATAAAAATATAAATACTTTATATTGCAGATGATTTTTCTTTCAGAATAGCTATTCCATGGGAAGGAAAAGAGAGAAATCATTAAAGTTAAGTGTGACACACTCTAGTAATTTCTCTTTGTCTTTTTTTTAAAGTAATTATTTCTGTTTGCCAGATTTAGATGAAAGGTTGCATAACTTTGCTTTATGAAAAGCATTTTTTATTAAAATAAAACACCAGTCTACAAAAGAGCTAAAAATGTTTAATGCTGATGTCATCAAATTTACTTTTTAATATTTTAGTGAGAATGTGATGTCACTTTAAAAATAAGTTTAGCAAGAACATGGAAAAGAGTAGCTTTCAAATTCAATCGGAAGCAACCATGTAGAAGCAAAATTTTAACATGCACATTGTTATGCAATGAAAATTCTAGCAATTGAGAAATAGAATTTTTGGTATTAGAGATATTTTGAAATGGTAATTTATGTGCATTGTGATGTGAGTTAACAAGAGTGAAGTAATTTCTACCTTATCTAAGCAATGAACTTAATTAAGTTAATTTAATTTAAATATTTCAAAGAGTACCTATAGAGCCTAAGGCACCCAATGGAATAATTTGGGCCTTTTTCCTCAATAGTTATTAAAAATTTAGATGATTTTTTGATTTAGCACAATTTCAATATTGCCTAGCTTATTTCATTCAGAGAGCACTAGATACAATTTTGGAAGTATGTATCTGTGGTCAAGTAGAAAAATCATTGAACTTAAATTCAGGAGAACTAGCTGATCAAACTCTGTGGCTTGACAAGCCTGATAGCTACATAATTTCTCCAAATAACATTTTTTGCATCTGTGTAATTGTATGCACATATATATGCACACATACACAAATTAAAAATGATAGATCAGTTAGTATATAAATGCAAACAAGAGTGGTCTTTAAATTCTACAGTGACAAACACATATGTGATGCTTCTAAGACAAAAAGCACTTGGCAAAATTATATTTCTCTATACTTTGTCAGAGAATAACATTGATAACTGAGGATCTTCTTGCCTGTTCAGATTTGCTATAGATCTTTGCTTGTTCTTAAAGCCAAATACCAAAGGACTGAACTGTGTCAATCTTGCTTATGAAATACTATGTTAAACATTGGAACAAATTAATTGACCCTGGGGTTTTTATTTTTCCTTTTTTTGCCCTCCTTGTTCTTAGTATAACCACTTTACATTTAATTGCTATGTTGTCAGATATTAAGATTGAGACTTGAATTCAAATGCCTATACTTCCACTGAATACCTGTGACCTGGAGCAAGTCACTTTGCCTATATGAACTTCAATTCCAGATCATTACAAAGTTGCAATAATATTAAATCAAACTCTATGGAGTTTCTGTAACAATTAGATGAGACAATGTATTTAGCATTTAACATGCAGACCAGGACTCTATTACTGTTAACTCCTTTCTTTTCCTCCCAAAGAAAATGCTTATTTTGCGAATAATTTTGGTCCTGATTTTGCTCTTGATGTACAGAAAATTCTCAATAACTGTCAGTTTGAGTGGAGGAATGACTGGTCACCATTCTAGTTTCTCAGGAAAGAAATGCCCTTCCAGCCTCTGTAGTCTGAGCTCATGTCCCCTGGAATGTAGCCTGACTTCACCTCCCAACTCTTCTGTGCTCTAATCCTCCAGCATACCAGTTTTTCAGGCAAAATTCCTCCCCATCTCCACTGTCTCCTATCAAATATTTTTAAAAGTCTTTGATTTGCCTTGTTGAGCCTTCACTACTATTTTATTTTTTCTTCCCTTTTGTTTATTCAAAACAAATCTCTACATTTACTTAAAAATGCTTCAGCCTGAAGATGATGTTCGATCTATCCATCCATCATGTGTGTGTGTGGGGGGAGAGAGGGTAGGGAAAAAGAGGAGGGGAGGAGAAGGGAGGGGAGGGGAGAAGAGAGGAGAGAAGAAAACAGGAAAGGAGAGGAGAGGTTTTAATACATACTCTTGTGGAAGCTGTTGTCTTAATTGGGAAAGCACTCCAGGGAGGGTTACCCAGAATTTAATCAAAAGCCTTCAGGGCTCAGCCCTCTTTATTTTTCACCAGTAGCAGAGGATTTATTAATTAGCCTAATATTTGTTGGCTAAAGGTTTCTGTGAGCAAAAATTCAGTAGTAAAATATGTGGATCAACTAGAATTATTTAAGAGCTATTTCACATTTTTTTTCATAAATCAGAGATAATAAGGTAAGGAGCCTTGAAGTCTTATACTCTTCAGGCTGACATTTGAAGCTTGGTTCCAAAAGTGCCCTATATCCACTCCCAATTCAAAGAGTTCTGATGTCTGATACTGTCTATAGATGTCCATAAGGTTAGCAGAGCCTGAGCATATTTTTAACATAACTTTTATGCAAGATGTGATTGGATTACTTAAAAGGAAAAAGACATCACAGTGGATTATATGACTCCTCTTTATATCTGGATGATAAATACTTGTATATGTTTGAGTTGATTTCACTGTCTCCTATAGAGGAGGAGCCCTATAGCTCTCATGAGTCGTTGTTGTTGTTGTTGGGATGCTAGAGATTCAACTCAGGACTTAGGCAAGTACTGTACCTCTGAGCTAGCCATGCTTACCCACTTCTATAGTGATTCCAAAAAGTAAAAATAAAATAAAATAATTGGAATAGCAGGATCATATCAGTTGTAAAATTTGGCCTAAATAGCAAAGTGGGACTTAAATGGACTTCTAAATAAAAGCAGGACTGAACCATCTTTTCTAGGAGGCAAAAATCTGAAGGTGAGAAACAATATGAACTTGTTCCCATGTTCATGTAGATGCAGACGCTGTGTAAAAGGGACAGAAGGAACTTGGGGGACTTTTAAAAACAGATCATAGTGCTGCATTGGTGAAAATGAGAACAGCAGGAGCAGCAAGACAGCCCGAATTGAGGAAAGATTTATTGCCTCTCCTTCCCACCATCTGACAATACCATACTGTGGGAAGCAGAATCAAGAAAAATGTTGTTGCCCTTGGTTGGTGAAAGGATGTTCAACAATCTTTAGAAAAATAAAAATTGTAAGAAGGGAAACTAGCTAAGTGATTTAACAGATAAAGGGAGCTCTCTCCTGTATTGACCATTGACCAATTTACAGAAAAACTGTGTTGAGGGCCACAGCTGAGTCGGGATGACGCATGGCATTTTTGCCAGAATTACTGGTTGAGAGGTGACACTAGCAAGCCATTAAGATGATGATTTTTTTTTTAAAGAGAGAGTGGAGAGAGAGAGAGAGAGAGAGAGAGAGAATTTTTTAATATTTATTTTTTAGTTTTTCGGCAGGCACATCTTTGTTTGTATGTGGTGCTGAGGATCGAACCTGGGCCGCACGCATGCCAGGTGAGCGCGCTACCACTTGAGCCACATCCCCAGCCCCAAGATGATGACTTTTGAGTTCTGACGGAGATCCCGTTGAGTTCTGCTTGAGCTCTCTCGGGGATTCCCGGAGAGTTCCCATTGGTTGGGGAAGTGCCAGAGGAGGGATATTTCCGGTTGCTGGTTCCTGGAGGAGCCGCGTGGCGTTCGGGAGAATTCCCGGGGAGCGTGTGTGGAGTGTGCTGGTGGAGTTCAGAAATAAAGTTTGTTCCTGCTTCAGTGTCTCATGATTTGTGCCCAGCCAGACTGCGGCAGAACTGAGGCCAGTGAAAGCAGATTATGGACACTTCAAACACTCATTGTCATCAGGATTTGACACAGAACATGAAGCTAATGAGTGAAGAAATTGTGAATAAATATACAGTTGTAGAAAAATTAAAATCAAACAGATGAAAGCAGATTGAAGCACACAAAATGCTGGGCCAAGAGGATATGAGAGAACAGGTGCCAGTCACATTTATCCTGAAATAAACTTCTGACTCTGTGCAACTCATACATCCCACAGTTTATGTGCTGAGCACTACAGTTTCCTTTGGAGTAAAAGCTTCCTGCCCTACAGATGGCCACCAGAGTCATCTCACCCTTAACTCCCTTCCTTTCCTAAGAATTTATTTGTTTTTATCTTTCTTACCTCCTTTCTGAAAAGTGTTTTGTGTATATTTTTTAAATTACCTAATCCTAAACTATTTCTCACTTGACAGCTTGCTACTTTGCCTGCAAGGCCTAATTCTTGACAAACAACTGATATAATGCCCCTATCTATCTGTGGCTTTTGCCTTTAAAACTTATTTGAAATTTGTAAGACCTTGGAGCACATGTTCAACCTACTTATATTTGTGTCTCTCAAATTGCAACTCAGATCAGCCCAAATGAACTCTTTTTTGTTTCTTCATCAATTTGTTCTTCAGTTTCTCTTAAGAGTTGGCACAATGTAAGTGCTATATAAATAGTTGATACACTATATTGTTAATAGAATAAAATTTTCAGACAAAAAAATCTGTATTTGTTCAATACAGATGCTTTTGTTTTTAATCATTTTCAATGTGTGGTTATTGAATCCCTGGATGAATACAAAGGGCTGGCTATAAATAGAAAATGAAAATTTAATATGTCTAGCTGTTAAACAATCCTGATTGACATGTGGAGATAATCTTTGTTTTACTATCTATACTAAATTTATCTATACTAAAGTTCCATAAGTCATATAAATATATGATTATAAAGTTCAACATAGTATTCAGCTATTTCAGGGTCACAAAATAGATTATTTATTTGGAAAGATATCAAAACAGTTGCTTAAAAATACTTGATTGACATAAGATTTCAACTTGTAAAAAAGTAAACTGTAAAGAAATCATTTAAAATTATTGATGTAAAAATCTAAGTTTTGTTGGTAAGAATATAAAGGCCATTATTTGAATCCAAGTACATGTGCAAGCGTGTTTGGTAATCTAGATGATCTTGTTTGCATGCTAGGCAGGCCTTGTGTGTAACTGTGCTGATAACAAAGCATAGTCTTTTTAAATCATGGTCTAAACCTCAATAACAAAAAAACAACTGCCCCCTGCCCTTTGGTGAAACTTAAATGTAAACATTGTTTGTCCAACAAAACTTGGAGATTTGTGCGTAAAATGTCTTTTAAATTTTGGAATACGATTTTTAAACAATGTATAATGAGAAGAGATTCATATTTAATCTTAATTCTAAAGAGTGATAATTTCGTATTTTATTCTGTGACAATGATTACACAGAAATAATAAGTACAGTGTGCAAATGGAGAATCTGACGCATGATATATCTGTACTTCACAGAAAGGTTGAGGTTTGGGCTGGGGTTGTGGCTCAGTGGCTTAGCACCTAGGATGTGCGAGGCACTGGGTTTGATCCTTAGCACCACAAAAAAATAAATAAATAAAGTAAAGTTATTGTATCCAACTACAACTAAAAACAAACAAACAAACAAAAAAAGGTGTAGATTCTACAGTAAAACTAAATAATTAAGTTGTATTTATATGTGATCTAAATATATAATCAAAACTAAAATTTCTATTACAATGTATGTTAAAAACCACAAAAACTAGAATTTCTTATGAATTGATTTTAGCATAAGCCAGATAGTAGTCTAAAATATGTATCTATGTAACAATCTCCACTAGAATTTTCTGAGTAAAGTTTAATGTAAAATATCTGACACTTTTTAATAAAAATTGATGGTTTAATAATTTAATTTAATATTGTCTTTTAATATTTATTAGCATTAACATTGATGATTAATGGTACTGAATATCTTTTGTATGCTTGTTTATCATATATATATATATATATATATATATATATATATATATATATATATATAACTTCTCCAATGAAATGTCTCTTACCCACTTTTTTAAATTGGAATGGGTTTTTGTGAAGTGACAAAATTTTAGAATTGATGAAAAAATTAGTAGTTACTAGGGCTATGGAGGGGGCAGAAGCAGAGAAAAGGGATAATGGCTAATGTGCATGTGAGGGATCTTGGTGTTAATAAAAATGTTCTGTATCTCAACTGCTACTGAACTACAGTTTCACTAAATGTTGTCATTAGGGGAAACTGAAAAAGAATACAAACACAGGGTCACTCTGTTATTTCTTACAACTGTATATGATATTTATAATGCTCTCAAAATAAAAAGATTAATTTAAAAAATGGAATTGACTCCTCCGTTGGGTGCAGTGATACATGCCTGTAATCCTGGTGGCTCAAGACTGAGGCAGAAGGATCTCAAGTTCAAAGCCAGCTTCATCAACTTAGTGAGGCACTAAGCAACTTACAGAAACCCTGTCTCAAAAAATAAAATAAAACTGTCTCCGGATGTGGCTCAGTGTTTACATACCTCATTTAAAAAAAATGAATTGACATGAAAAGTTTAAAAGTTTATAGCAGCCAGAAGCTATTCTTTTCTATGAACACAGCAGTATCATGCTACACTCTCAAATTCAGAGCAAAATGAAATGTAGTAATCTATCTGAACATAACATAAATGCTTACACAACTTTGCTTAGCAGCAAATTATGTCAAGCAGTTTTATAATATAGTACTTTGCTCAGATGTAGAAGAATAATACATTCCAGTAATGAAAATAAGTGTTTGAACTATGCTGAATGTTTCAAGTGTTACTAGAAATGTTTATATTGTTATTTTAAACATTTTGTATTGATGGAGAAAAGAATACTTAATTATATTAATGTCATTCAGATGCAAACCTTCATCATAACAAAAAAGGAAATATAATGATAGATACGATGATATTTAGTAGAAATAGTGAAATACAGTACTAGGACTTAATTAGATGTATCTCTATGAACTCAAGCTTTTTAGAAAATATCTTCTTTAGCTATAACCAGTGAATTAGGCTAGGAGCAATGATCTCCATGGAGCTCAGCATGCAGTACTTGCCTCTTGGTCTCTTAGACTATTTTCCACTAAAGGAATCAGGGCTGTCTGGATAAATGACTGACACCTTGTTCAAAGAAGTAATAGTACAAGATGAGTCTGCAATAGATTTTTATTTCAGAGAGCAAAGGGTCTTTTAAAAAAAATGGGAAAATGTCCAAAGGATTCAGAAATAAGTCAAACTTGTAACAATTTCAGCATGATATTGGGGATAATAACATACAATGAATTTATTTTAAAATCTATGGTCTCATAAAGGTACTAAAAATGCAACAATGCAACCCACCATTCTGTATAAATTATATATACTATAAAAATAAGATAAATAAACAAAAATAAAATGTATAGAAGGTTGAAAAAAGTTGGAGGGAGTACAAATTACCATAAATATATTTTTGTCAAAATGTTTAACTTGTACCTAAACAAGCCTATAGTCTTGACCTCAAAAAACAATAGGAACAAGGTAAATGACATTACAAATAAAGCAATCATACAAATAAAAAAATTATATTGAAGAGATATACTCTCATGTTCAATGCAGCATTATTCATAAAAGCCAAAATCTAGAACTAAGTGTTTATTCATGAATGAATGGATGAAGAACCAGACAGATGTAAAGTGTGTGTGTGTGTGTGTGTGTGTGTGTGTGTGTGAGAGAGAGAGAGAGAGACAGAGAGAGAGAGAGAGAGAGAGAGAGAGAGACACTTACCATGTATATGTGTACACATACACACATTCATTTATATAAAATTAGAATATCATTCAGTCATAAAAAAGGAATTCCTGTCTTTGCAACAACACAATTTAATATAGAGAACATTATACTAAGTGAAATAAGCCAGATAGAGAAAGAGAAATTCTATATGATCACATTTGGAATTCAAAAATGGTCAAATCCATAGAAAAGTAGTATGGTCCTTCCCAGAGTCCGAGGTGGAGGACATGTTGAGGAGATGTTGGTCAAGGGTTACAGACTTTCAGTTATAAGATGAATAAGTTCTGGGGATCTAATATATAGCATGGTGGCATAGTTAATAATACTTCCATGTGTACTTGAAATGTATTAATACAGTAGGTTTTTTTAAAAACTGGAGATTGAACCCAAGCTGCTTAACCAGTAAGTCATATCCTAGCCCTTTTTATTTTTTTTTTTTGGGGGGGGGCAGGGTATTGCTAACTTTTTGCTTAACACCTCCCTAGGTTGCTGAGGCTGGCTTTGAACTTGCAATCTTTTTGCCTCAGCTTCCAAGTTGCTGAGATTGCAGGCCACCATTACACCTGGCTAATAGAGTAGATAGATCTTAAGTGTTCTCACCAAACACAAGTATGCACACACACATGCAAACAGTAACTGTGAGGTGATAGATATGTTAATAAACTTGATTTAATTATGGTAATTATTTCACTATATATGTGTGTATAAAATAATCACATTGTAAAACTTAAATACATATAATTTTCTTCAATTGTACCCCAATATAACTGAGGAAAAAAAGACATTCTCCAAGATAAATATCATAAACTTTCAATAAGCCATAAGCCATAGTGGAAGCACAAACGATACTCTTAAATATTGAAAAATACGTAAGATACATAAAAACCAGAGGCAAAATGTGATTCTGGACTGAATTTGATTTTTACAAATTAGTTTCAAGGAAATTTAGGGAAGAACAATTGGGAAAAATATAAATATGGTGTAGCTATGTGATATAATTAAAGACTTATAAATTTACAAATGCAATGATGTTATTTTTGGCCATGTAGGAAGACAATCTTATTTTTTTTTAGACATTGAAATATATAGGTGTAGAGGTTTATGTTGTTTGTAGTTTACTTTTAAAAACCTTCAGTGTAGACAATATGATTTGTATGTGTCTATCAGTTGGTTTAAATTTATACCAAAGAGGTGTTAAGTTGCCATCATGCGGAATATGCTCCCAGGGTTGATCAGCTAATACTTAATGTAAAAGCTATATGCTATGGACAGTTACTGAAAGTATTTTGTTTATTTTTTAAAATCTCTGAGCAACAACTCAGTTTTTTTGTGAATTAATATAACAGATTTTAGAATTGTTTGTAATTGCAATCTGTGGGGTAAAAGATAACTTGATTGGCTAAAGATACTGTGGAGAAACTCCTCACTTTTATATGAACACAACATGAATAACAAATTCAATAAATTGAACCCTTAGCAATGCTGCCTTATGTGGATCCCCAAAATGACAAGGGGCTTGAAAGAAATTAGATGTTCTACTTTTAGTAATCTACAAAGAACAGAAATTTATTTCTTACAGCTCTTGAAGCTGAGAAGTCTAAGATGAAAGCTCTGGCCTTCCATGTATGAGGAGGGCTTTCTTGCTGTGTCCCCACAGGGTGAAAAAGCAGAAGGGGAAAGTGAACCTAGCTAATAAAAGAACCAGCACTTTTGTAAGGCACCAATCCCATCCACAAAAGCAATGCCCTCATGCTTCATCTTCTGAACACCCTATATCTTAATACTGTTGTGTAGGGTATTAAGTTTCAACAGGCATTTTGGAGGGGACTCAAACATTCAAACTAGAGTGTTATTACTTCACTCATAAAGGACCATGTTTCTCTGAAATTCACGGATTTGACACACCATGAACTTAGATTGATAGAAAATTGCCTTTATAATCAGTTCTCACTTATTAACTGTAAATATAGTTTATCATGTCTCTTGAAATAAAAGTCGATGCTTTAGAATTTGTCCTCTATTAGGCCAAAGATTTTTTTTTTCAAATATTAGAGATTTACATCATATAAATCAAAATATGTGAATAGCAGGGTGATTCATGAATGATTTTGTAATCGTTTCTTTAGATTTATGTACCTTTGTTCTTTAAATATCAGCTGATCTGAATTCATATGCTCAGAAATAAGTAAAGTGCAATGTTTTTTCCCAAAGAAAACTCTTTCATTAAGTTCTTTTCACTTCTCACTATTCAAAACCAAATATAATATAAACACACATGAAATTATTGTTTCTATTTGCTTTCTTTTAAAAAAATTTTTTTTAGTTATACATTGACACACTCTCTTTATTTTGCTTATTTTTATGTGGTGCTGAGGATCGAACCCAGTGCCTCACCATGTGAGGGGCAAGCACTCTGCCACTGAGCCCTGACTGCTTTCTTTATATAGATTTTTTTTATTAAATAAAAATTTAGCTTTATAATGGCTTATTACTAAAGATAATATAATTATATAATCAGAGTTATCATGTCAATTGTTTTCTTCCATGCTAGATGGAAAGATAATCAACTTAGGCATATAATAACTCTCCCCTAATTGGAGTCATTTATGTCTACAGATTTAGAACTTAATGGGAAAGTCAAATTGATGCCATTCAATCTGAAGAATCAGTTCCTAACGTAAGGTTTGGATATTTGGGGGTACTCTAGTTTGAATGTTGGAGTCCCCTCCAAAATGTCTGTTGAAACTTAATACCCAATGCAACAGTATTAAGATATAGGGTGTTCAGAAGATGAAGCATGAGGGCATTGCTTTTGTGGATGGGATTGATGCCTTACAAAAGTGCTGGTTCTTTTATTAGCTAGGTTCACTTTCCCCTTCTACTTTTGCACCCTGAGGGGACACAGCAAGAAATCTCTTCTCAGACATGGAAGGCCAGAGACTTCATCTTAGACTTCTCGGCTTCAAGAGCTGTAAGAAATAAATTTCTGTTCTTTGTAGATTACTCAGTCTATGGTATTTTGTTATAGCTGCAAAAACAGACTGTGATAAGAGATTATAAATCTTTCAAGACCTGCAGATTCCTTTGAGTAATAACAGATAACAAAGACTGACACATTCCAAAGAAAACATGCACACATAAACTCAAAACTTTGCATTCAAAATCAAAGGATGCGGCATCTGAAACTTACACACATAACTGGAAATAAGGATCTACAGGGTAAAGAAATACAGAAAAACAAAATTTAAAGATACAATATAATTGCTCTTTCATATTCAATGCCACACCAATGCCACTAAATGATCTCTTGGTAACATAAACATGTGTGCTACCTTTTTATTCCTCCTACGTATGGGTTTAACAGAAACTGACAGGTATAAAAACCTTATAAGGCCATGTACTCCCAGATCTTTATTTCACAAATGAAACTTCACAGTTGATTTCCTCAAGATGATACTTTTAGCTAATGGTGGAGCCATATCTCAAAACTCATCAGCCAGAACTCAGGCCATACTTTCTCCCAAAGAGAATAAAGACCAGATTTTCAGTAGCAGATCAAATCCTGCAATGCTTCCTATCCAATTCTAGGGCCTGTTGTATATGAGATCACAACATTGTACATATTATAAGTATTTGAGGTATGTATCTATTGTTTTACATATCCTTGGAAATGTCCTATCAGAGGGTTGCAAATTTGGGAACTGAGGTGAGTGGTATCAAAACCTCACTGACCAGTGTGGAAATGAGCACCAGAATGCAATGACTGGACCTTCGGTACAAGGAGAGAGGGAATCTGCTTGTATTAGTTTGGTATGTTGACACCTAAGAAGTCAAACGGTTTGATTGTTAAAGCATTGGTAATTGACTGGTTCAAGCTTGGAATTTTATTATACAGGCTTGGAGGTTCCTAGAGGAAATCTGTCAGCATTACTAGTGTAACAGCATCTTAACCAAGACCACTGAGACCAAAGCCAGAAACAGAAAGTTAATTTGTTAAATTACAATGAGAAAGATACTGTCACAGAATCTGCCCTCAGGGCAGAGGTACAAAGGAAGCCAAATCCTAATCAGAAAGTTGTTTCCTGAACTTGGAGTTCAAATAAGGGGAGTTATGTATACTTAAGGCAACAGACTAATGCAGTTCAAATTATCCATTTCACAGTAGGGATGCTGTTGCCTGTGGAGACCATAATACATACATTTTATTCTCTCCTTTGGCTTTGTAATTTAAGTCTTAAGGTTTTATTCTCTACTCAGATTCCAAGTCAAGGTCCTTCTCTTTAATCTCTTTAAAATTCAGTACAAAGATAAATGCATAACATGCCAACAAGCTCTGCCTATGTACAGCCTTGTCTGTAATATTAGTAAAATGGAAGAATCAGAGGTCACCTGTGTGTACCCCTAACAAAAATTCTGCACCCATCCACAGATGAAAGTCTCTTTGTGGGAACCTTGGATTTCAAGTGATAGGTTGTAAAACCCTGGCGGAGCCCAAGTCCCAGGAGAGTTCTTTTGAGAATATAGACTAGCACCCACTTGGCAGAGCCCACTGTTATGCTCCAAAATACATAGCTATACATAGTTCCATTCTGCAAAGGGCCTGGTTATCTCCCTGCATGACTTTGAGCCTGCAACCACAACTATGCCAAAGAGTCCGGGAATCACACACATTAGCACCTTGATAGAGAGGCTAGAAACCCTGTTATCATTGGTCTCAGCTGTGGATCTGAATGTTGCCCTTTAAATCAGCTCCAGTCCCTAAGCTGGTGTCCCAACTTAGTACTGCTTACACAGGGACCCAGAGGAATACTTATCCATCCTGTCCACCAGGAGAGGCTTGCCCATCTTTTTCCCACAGCAGATGCAGAAAGGCCTCTGTCACACAGCCCAGGAATTACCCTGCCCATTAAAAGAAATGCTGGGAGACTCACCTATCCTTTGTTCTACAGCAGATCCCAAGGGGGCCCAGTCTTAGCTTCAGCTTTTAAGATTTTTCCAGCTGGACGATATGCATAATAATAGACGATAGAGTGCCTAGGAAGAAAAATACACTTGGATTTAAAATTATTCTAGAGGTAGCATTTATAATAAATAAATGAATAAAAGTGATTTCAACAAATCAATTATATTCAGAAAGTTAATCAATCATAAAAATTTTAACCTATAAATATTGAATTAAAACCCCTCATTTCTGGCCCTCACTACTATTCCTGGCCCTCTCTACTTAAATCCATGCAAGATTAAACACACGTGCACAAATACACACACACAAACACAAAATAAGTAAATAAAAATGTTGAGGCAGATGGCTGGTTCTCACTATATATTCATTATTCAATTCTAAATATTCTTTCTTTTATATTTTTTGCAAAATTATCAAATAATATATACTAACTTAGGATAATATAAATGTAAGCCACTAAAAATTTTAAAATTCTTCAAAGTAATTTCTTTAGTTTGTTCACTATTTAATGAGTAGTGAACCATGTTATAGACACTTAAGATACATCAGCAGAAATAACAGACTGCAGGCCCTGACCTCTGGGGGTTTATATGCAGTGGTAATCATCCTAGAGTAATTATCCCTACTTTAAAATAGAAAATATTTTAAAACCATTTTTATATTATTGGTATTTCTGTAAGCATAGGAAGGGAGAAATACCGTACTTTGAAAACTATAATTTCTCCTAGTCTTTTATATTCATGTTCATACAGCTGAAAAATGTAAATTTTTATAAACAAACTGCATTATATTTATATAGTGGGCTATTATAAAAGAGTATAATTTTGATACAGACAACAGTGAGGATGAATTTCAAAATCATTGTGCTGAGCAAGAATGCCAGTCACAAAAAAGTATATACTATATACTTCAATTGTGTGAAACTCCAGAAGAAATAAATCTGCTGCATAGTGGTAGAAAACAGATCAGTGCCTGAGGCTCAGGATGGGGGAAAGTTGACAGGGAAGAGGAGGAAATGTAGTAACTCTTGATTTTGATGTTGGTTACAAGAGTGTAAAAATTTGCAGAACTCGTTGAAATGTACATTGAAAATGAATTCATTTTATCATATGTAAATTATCCTCAATAAAGTAAATAGTAAAAATAAATCAATGTAATTCACATTAGTCTATAAGGGAAATTAGAATGCTATTAGAATTAACAGAACAAAGAGAAAACCATATGGTTATCAAATTAGATGCAGAAAAAGCATTTACCAAAACCCACTCACAATTTTATAAAAACAAACTTCTTAGCAAAGAAAAATAGAAGCCTATTAAAAAATGAACAAATCATAAACAACAAAATATCCCTCAGTAAATGTTGAATGGTTGAAATTTCCTCTCTGTGACTGAGTAGGCGAGAATATCTGTTTTCACCACTTTTTTTTCAATCTTGTACTGCAAGTTCTAGCTAGTGCAATAAGGCTAGGAAAAGAAATAAGATGATAAAAACCGAAAAAAAGAAAACTGTTATTACACATGACATTATTGCTTCTGAAAATTCAAAGGAATCTATGGATAAATGAGATTTAGCAATATCTTTGGATAAATAAGTAAAAATCAACTGTAGGTCTGAATGTTTGGAACAAATATTGGGAATAAGATTTTTACATATATCACTTATATGCATCAAAAAATTCAATAAAGATGCTCCTCTACTTAGGATGTGGTTGCATTTCAATAAACCCATCATAAATTGAGAATATCTGAAGTTGAAAATACACTTACTCCACCTAATCTACCAAACATCATAGCTTAGCCTCTCCTACCTTAAAGAGGCTCAGAACACAGTTGGGCAAAATCATCTAACAAAAGGCTTATTTTCTAATAAACTATTGAATATCTCATGTAAATTATCGAATGCCTGAATTCAAATTGGGGATCACATGGCAGATAGGGGGCTGTATCTTGCTGTCACTGCCCAGCGATGCAAGAGAACAGGGAACCACATAATGCTAGCAGGGGAAATGGTAAAAAATTCAAAATCTTGAGAACAGAGATGATGAGACCTGAGATAAGATCTTACCAGAGACTGCATTATGTTCTCAGCTCTGTGCTCTGGCCTGGGAGGACTTCAAGCAAGACATGAGACTTAGTAAAGGTATATTATTAGAAGGGAAAGAAGAAGGAAAGACACTCTCAACTGAGAGAGTGGATCCTCTCAGAGAGGACAGCGACAACTCACTTCTTTGTGAGCTCCGTTTTATTGGGGTAAGAGGAGGGGTTTCAGGAGAATCTGACCCAAGCACTACCTCCTAACTTTGGAGTGGCCGTAGGGCCATATCGAATTTTTAAGTCCCTTCTGTACATCTTTCTACCTAAAGATAACTCTCAGTCATTGTGGTTTGTGTGAGGTCACAAAGGCTCTCTCTCTTCTGGTTCTGGCCCAGGTCAGGGTGACTGGTGCTCTTTACATCAACGGAGGAGTTTTTGGCCATGCATTGATCAACCTTGACAAGGAAGAACACCCTGAAAATCACAAGCTTGTCAGTCAAGGGTTGTAACATGCTGTTATCTTTTAAAATTATAGCTGGGTCACAATGGCCTTACGTGAGCTGCTTTGAAGAAAGACATACTGAGAGTTAACACGTAGGCTGTCATTTTGAATTAACCCTTCAAACTCCATGTTTCCGCCACTCATGTCTACCTGCTACCTAACAATCTGAAGTACAATTTTACTGAATGCATATATTTTTTACCCATTATAAAATCAAAATCAAAAGTCAAATTCTGGTAAGTTGGGAATAATCTGTACCTAGTTTTAAACCTAATGAAGGATGTCTTCAAAGAAGCTAAAAAAATGTTAATAAAATTAAATGCCTAAATAAAAGAAGTGATATATCATGTTCATGTATTGAAAAACTTACTTTTTTAAAAATATCAATTCTCCCAAATTTATCTACAGAGGTATATGATGTAAATCAAAATCCAAGCAGTTTTTTTAAAAAAGATGAAATTCATCAAGTAGATTGCAAAATTAGATACAATTTCAAAGGAAAAAGCATAACTAAATCATTTTGAAGAATATTGGAAGACTTATCCTATCAGATATCAATCCTCATAAAAATTACTGTAATTAAAATGATGTGATGTTAGTGTAATAGGCAAAAAATATTCCAGAATAGAGAATCAAGAAACAAATCCATGCACATATGGTTACTTATTTTACAACAAAGTATTGGATCAATTGGATAACCATATGTAAAAACAAAGATTGTCTAATATTTTCTCACACTATGCACAAAAAACATTCACAGATGGATTATCAACCTAACTATAAAAGCAAAGAATAATATTTCTATATGTCAGTATTCAATAGCCTCCTGAACTTTAGTTGTTAAACCTTTCTTAAACAGGACACAGCAAAGTATAAACTTTAAAGAAAAGATTAATATGTTGATTTCATTAAAATCAAGAATTTGTTTTTATGATATTAACAGTGTTAAAAGACACAATTAGTAGGACAGAAAGGAAGTCACAGAGTAAAAGAAGATATTACCAATTTTAAAAAGTCAGAATACATAAAGAACTCCTCCAAAACAGTAAAAATACTAACAAATTAAAACTAAAATGCATTTCACAAAAGCAAATATATGAAAGACTAATAAATACATAAAGATATTACAGCTCATCAATTAAAAGAATATGAATCAAAACCATAGTCAGGGACCAACACCCAGAAATTTACATGGCAAAATTTAAAATTTAGTAGTTCCAAGAGTTGACAATAAATGGAACCTTTATCTACTACTGATGGAAGTGTAATTGATGCAAACTATCTAGAAAATGGTTCTAAAGTTAAACTCATTCATTAAAACTGAGAAATTACAAGTCTATATATGTCCCCAAATAATTGCATATGTGATTACAGGCATTGCATATGTGCAACAAGCACACACAGAAATATTTAAAACAGAATATTTATTGCAGGCACAACCTGGGCTGGGGAATAGCGCAAAACAGTAAATTGTGGCAGAATAACACAATGGAATTTTGAAATAGTTAGTGAGACATGCAACAACATGGATACATTTTGCAAACGTGATGTTGAGCAAAAGAAAACAGACACAATATGCATACATATGGATCCATGTACACACAAAGGCTTAAAGCAGGAAATCTCATCTATGATAACAAAAGTAAAAACAGTCATTTATTGGGGTCAATAATGAATAAGAGAGCATAAGGTCTGTTTCCCAGATGCTTACATTCTATATCTTGATCTGATGGCAATTAAATAGATGTGTTTACTTTGTAAAAATTAATGTCCGGACATTCATGATATTTGCATCCTTCTCTGTTTGTTATGCTTTAGTTTTAAACGTTTATCTCTCAAAATGTATAAATTTACAATAAATACAAACCAATTAAACTTGCCAGTTAAAAATCAATTATTCTAAATTGCTAAAACATCAAAATTTGGTTGTATATTGTTTGCCATAGATTCACCTAAGCCGCATGGATAAAGAATGTTGCAAGGGCTGGGGATGTGGCTCAAGCGGTGGCGCGCTTGCCTGGCATGCGTGCAGCCTGGGTTCGATCCTCAGCACCACACACAAACAAAGATGTTGTGTCCACCGAAAACTAAAAAATAAATATTCTCTCTCTCTCTCTCTCTCTCTCTCTCTCTCTCTCTCTCTCTCTCTCTCTTTCAAAAAAAAAAAAAAGAATGTTGCAAGCAAAGATATAGAAAAATATATATCAGTGAAATAGGAACCCAAAGAAAAATGGAATAGCTCTATTAATTTCAATAAAATTAAAAAGTGACAGTATAAGAAATATTTCAAACCTATAATCACAGTAATACTTAACACATTTTTCTCCTAAATTAGCAAGTTAAGCAGATAAAATGTGTCAATACATAGAATTGAATAAGACAACTAGCAAAAATTGCCTTAAAGGATTTCCATAGAGTGCAATACTCAGTAGTTAGAGAATATACATCAATTTCAAACACTTATAAAAATTGTCTTCCTGCTAGGTCACAAGCAAGATTGAACAAATACCAAAGAATTATTGTTGTACAAACTGCATCCTGTGAATAAATTTAAAAATGTGAGAAATAGGAAACCAAAATATTAGCCTCCTACTTATCTGTAAATTTAAAAACATACTTCCAAATTACCCATGGGTCAAATTACTTTAATTATAAAAACAATAACACTAAATCACAATGGAAATCCTAGCATTTTATGTTTATAGAATGTACATAAAGAACTACATTCACAGCCTTAAATGCTTATCTGAGAAAGAAGACTAAAACACGGAACCTACATGCAGCTTAAGAAGATAAGATAAACTTCAAAATAATAGCAAAAATCACTCAAAGACGAGGAAAAAATGTAAACATAAGGAAATCAGTATAATAAAAACAAAGAATAGAGGGGATTACCAAAGTCAATAGTTGTTTCTTCTTAGGGAGGAAAAGCATTTAAATTTAAAAAAAAAAAAAAGATCCAATAAGATTGGTCAGGAAAGAAAAGAGATGGTACAAACAAATATTATTTGGAATATCTTTTTTATTGTTTCTGATTAGTTATAGATGACAGTAGAATCCATTTTGTATATAATTTTACAAGCATGGAATGTATCTCTTCCTAATTAGGACCCCATTCTTTTGGATGTACACAATGGTGATTCACTTTAAAGTGGCAAAGCTATAGATGTAGTAGATAAAAATGACAATATATAATAGAATTTTATGAACAATTCTATATTGATACATTTGGAAACAAATTTGAAACAGTTCTCTAGACAAATATAAATTATCAAAATTGTCTTTTCATAGAAATATTTTAAACACACACACACACACACACACACACACACACACACACACACACATATATATATATATATATATATATATATATATATGTTCATGAGTTATAAAGAGGACCACATCCTTTCATTCTTAATTGTTCCAGTTTGGAAAATAACTTAGATGGTCACCTTGAAATAAAGGAATATTGGGGATTGGTGGGGGGGTTCATGTGGATGCAGACTCTGATTAGATCACTGTGCACAATTTTAAATAATTCGAATGGAGTAAAATCAATATTGGGAAAAACACCAGAGTGTGTTTGTCTTTGTCTTGTCACACTGATTAGCATCACCTGGTTTCATACTCCTGCTCTGCTTTTTAAAGAGCAGTGGTACTGTCAGGAGAAGACATTTTCAGGTTTCTCAGAGCTTCTTGGTTCTCAAGGGTTCCCTTCAGTTCTCTAAAGCTCTGCCTACAAAACCCTATCAGCTTATAGAAGTATTAGGCTGACAACGTAAGGTTTTCTCCAGCTACTGAGTATTTCTCCTTGAAACTCACTATCCCTGCCCCAACCTTCAAGCTGCTTTTAACCATTTGCCTCCTTATCAATATGGTGGAACCTTAATCATCTGAGTGGAACTGAATGAATCTGACAGATTTGTCACCGCAATGGGGAATTTTGAAGCATGCAGCTTTCCAGTGAGTCTTTATATTTATGCTATAATTTTTTAATTTCATATTTGCACTTGACGTCAACCCTTTTGTAAGGGCTAGGGGAGGAATATACTGTGTTAGCAACATCCAAGGAATTCATGCTTTACATTAACAAAGATATACTTCTTTTTCACACTTTGGTTCCATACTAGATCTGCAGAAGTGTGCTGTTCATCTTGTCACCCAGAAATCCAGCCTACTAGAGCAGCCACCATCTCAGAATCCCTAGTTGCTTACCAGAAAACTGACACAGGTCACCCTAAGTCAGCACTCATTTGCCAGAAAAGGTTACATGGTTTCACCCAAAATTGAAACAGCTACTCATTCACACAGCCCTGTCTTTCATGTTTCATTGCAGGTATCTTAGAAAGCTGTTGTGTTAAAGCATCATTCTTACTTAAAATTTAATTTAATTTTGCTTTATTGTGTTAAGAACTCTTAACATAAGGTCTACTGTCTTGAATTTTTAGATGTATCATAAATTATTGTAACTTTAGATACAATGTTGTACAACAGATCTCTAGAGCTTATTCATCTGGCTTGACTGAAACTTTAAAATGTAATTTACATACATATATCAAACTGTATAGATCATGTACTATTCATTCCTTTGGTCAGTTAAATCTATAACAAACTTATGTGTACACACATGTACATCAGGGTGTATAGTAGAGTAAAACAAGAAAGACTCCTAAGACATCAGATTCAAGAAGGCATTTGCTTTTTAGGTCACGTCAGTTCAAAGGGAGAGAAAGACAACTTTGGAAGAATTGAGGGATGAGTCCAGCAGGTTCTAAAACAAATCCCCCCAAAAGAAGAAGAAACAGAAATCAGAGAGATTGTATCAGACTGTGCAAAAGATAAGTGATATATCTTAGAATAAGGCAAGACTATGAAATGAGTTCAAAAGAAAACAAGGACTTGAGGAAGAAGAAAAGAAATGCTACTGGATTCCTTGGGAGAACAGCATGCGTGACAAGCTCCTGAGCATTCAAAAATCAGGGGACAAAATGACTTCATTGAGGAAAAGCATTTCTTTTCAATGAAGGAATGTAAAAATACAGTTCAACATTGTATGTCTGCTTGAGATTAAGAAATTTGCATAAGGTTTTTTTTTCTATAATCACCATGTATGTGGTGGTTGATCTCTGTAATTAATCAAACCCTCTTCCATGTAAATTGTCATGTTCAGTATGCTTCTTGGCATTATTTATCTTTTCATAAGTCAATAAATAACTCTGGAGCTGGGCCCAGTGGCTCACACCTGTAATCCCAGCAGATTGAGAGCCTGAGGCAGAAAGATCATGAAATTCAAGCCCAGCCTAAGCAATTGAGCGAGGTCCTAAGCAACTCAAGGAGACTCTGTCACCAAATAAAATATTTAAAAGGGCTGGGAATGTGGCTCAGTGGTTAAATGCCCCTGGGTTCAATCCCTGTAACACTCCCCCACACACACACCAAAAAAAAAAAAAAAAAAAAAAAAAGCTTTGGTCCTCAGTATTAATTGAGAATATAATTAAACTTGTCACCTACATTCATCTCTTCTCTTGTTTTATACATAGCTCAGCCTAGACTCTCCAGCCAAGAGAAAAGCCATGTCATGATTCAACATGCTTTCCTGGGTGTGCTTTGGGTCATAAAAATCCAAGCTTAAAGGATTGGTCATTAATTGAATTTTCATATTTTGTTTTTGGTTACAAAGATATAACAAATACAAATACGTGGTTGTTAAAATCATGTTTGAAAAATTCTAAATATTTTCCTTTTATTCTACTTCACACCAAGAATAAAAGCCATCATCAGATGTAGTTTCTGACATTTATTCTGCTCTTTACCTTGTCAAATGGGATTGAGTGTTTAAAAGGTGACTTTCAACACATGGAGTATTGGTGCTTCCATTGTGTTTCTCTATTCTCCGGTGGCCACTTACCATCTGGCAGGCATTACCAATGGTGTTGGCAAGGCTCATCCTCCTCAGAGTGGCTGCAAATGTACAACCTGTTACTCAGTGCCTGCCAGCAAATAAAGAACTTCTCTTGTTTCCCATTCTGCTTTAGTTGCCAAATGAATGTTACTTTAATATCTAATAGCCTTAACCAGCTGCTAGCTTCTGTTCTTCCCAGTTATGATTCCTTGAGATTTCCAGTTCCCATATTGTCCTATCATTTCAGAGTAAGGCCCCCAGGGACACAGAAACAGAATCTCAAAACCATTGTCTCTGAAGCCTCATTAAGCCAAAGCAGTCACCTCTTCCATAGTCTCCAGACTGCAGCACTTTGGCAAACCAGTTTCTCACGTAAAGGTTTTTCTCCCCAAATATGTTTTGGAACACTCTCTTTGTTTTCCTCACTTCCCAATTGAAGTCTGTGTTTGCCTCATCCACAGGTTATATTGAAATATGGGGTTTGATGGGACATATGGAATGAATGTTGCTATAGAGAGGGCTCTCAGGAAAGGGTTTGCTCTTGTCCCCTGCCAAATGAGGAAGAGGGATCCTCTCCTCCAGAGAATGAAGCATTCAAAGAGCCATTTCAGGAGCAGAAATCAGGCCCTTTTCAGACACCAAACCTTCCAACACTTTGTTCTTAGACTTCCAAGCCTCCATAATTGTGAGAAAAGGAATTTCTGCTCTCTATAAATTACCCAGTCTGATTTTTTTAGTTCTTTGTATATTCTGGATATTAGGGCTCTGTCTGAAGTGTGAGGAGTAAAGATTTGTTCCCAGGACGTAGGCTACCTATTTACCTCTCTTATTGTTTCTTTTGCTGAGAAATAACTTTTTAGTTTGAGTAAGTCCCATTTGTTGATTCTAGTTATTAACACTTGTGCTATGGGTGTCCTATTGAGGAATTTGGAGCCCGACCCCACAGTATGTAGATCATAGCCAACTTTTTCTTCTATCAGACGCCATGTCTCTGATTTGATATCAAGTTCCTTGATCCACTTTGAGTTAACTTTTGTGCATGGCGAGAGAAAGGGATTCAGTTTCATTTTGTTGCATATGGATTTCCAGTTTTCCCAACACCATTTGTTGAAGATGCTATCCTTCTTCCATTGCATGCTTTTAGCCCCTTTATCGAATATAAGATAGTTGTAGTTTTGTGGATTGGTTTCTGTGTCCTCTATTCTGTACCATTGGTCCACCCGCCTGTTTTGGTACCAGTACCATGCTGTTTTTGTTACTATTGCTCTGTAGTATAGTTTGAAGTCTGGTATAGCTATACCGCCTGATTCACACTTCCTGCTTAGCATTGTTATTGCTATTCTGGGTCTTTTATTTTTCCATATGAATTTCATGATTGCTTTCTCTATTTCTACAAGAAATGCCGTTGGGATTTTGATTGGCATTGCATTAAACCTATAGAGAACTTTTGGTAATATTGCCATTTTGATGATGTTAGTTCTACCTATCAAATAACCCAATCAACAAATGGGCCAAGGACCTGAACAGAAATTTCTCAGAGGAGGACATACAATCAATCAACAAGTATATGAAAAAATGCTCACCATCTCTAGCAGTCAGAGAAATGCAAATCAAAACCACCCTAAGATACCATCTCACTCCAGTAAGATTGGAAGCCATTAGGAAGTCAAACAACAACAAGTGCTGGCGAAGATGTGGGGAAAAGGGTACTCTTGTACATTGCTGGTGGGACTGCAAATTGGTGCGGCCAATTTGGAAAGCAGTATGGAGATTTCTTGGAAAGCTCGGAATGGAACCACCATTTGATCCAGCTATTCCCCTACTCGGTCTATTCCCTAAAGACCTAAAAAGAGCACACTATAGGGACACTGCTACATCCATGTTCATAGCAGCACAATTCACAATAGCAAGACTGTGGAACCAACCTAGATGCCCTTCAATAGACGAATGGATAAAAATAATATGGCATTTATACACAATGGAGTATTACTCTGCATTAAGAAATGACAAAATCATAGAATTTGGAGGGAAATGGATGGCATTAGAGCAGATTATGCTAAGTGAAGCTAGCCAATCCCTTAAAAACAAATGCCAAATGTCTTCTTTGATATAAGGAGAGTAACTAAGAACAGAGTAGGGACGAAGAGCATGAGAAGAAGATTAACATTAAACAGGGACGAGAGGTGGGAGGGAAAGGGAGAGAGAAGGGAAATTGCATGTAAATGGAAGGAGACCCTCAGGGGTATACAAAATTACATACAAGAGGAAGTGAGGGGAAAGGAGGAAAAATATAAGGGGGAGAAATGAATTACAGTAGAGGGGGTAGAGAGAGAAGAGGGGAGGGGAGGGGGGAGGGGGATAGTAGAGGATAGGAAAGGCAGCAGAATACAACAGACTCCAGAATGGCAATATGTAAATCAATGGTTGTGCAACTGATGTGATTCTGCAATCTGTATATGGGGTAAAAATGGGAGTTCATATCCCACTTGAATCAAAGTGTGAAATATGATATATCAAGAACTATGTAATGTTTTGAACAACCTACAATAAAAATTAATTTAAAAAAAAATTACCCAGTCTGTAGTATGATGCTATAGCAGCACAATACATACTAAAACAAGAATGAATCATTTCAAAGAATATGTGTTGTGTTCCATTATGTGTCACACACTATCTTAGAAGCTTTGGATATATCCATTAGCAAACCACAGATCCCGGTTCTGTGGTTTTTATATTCTAGTAGGAGAGATAAATAACAAATTTAAGGGAAAAAAAAATGTAGGGATGATACTGGAAAACACCAAGAAAGTTAGTCAAGGAAAGGGGATGTAATAGGCAGAGTGAGCAACCAGAGGGAAAGCCACTTTCCACCAAGGCAAGGAGTTCTCCAGCATGGCTGGAGCAAAGGTGGAGGGAGTGGCAGTGCCACAGTCTGGCTGGGCACAATTCAGGAGCCACTTATTAAGCAGGAACGAACTTTATTTTTTGAACCCACACGCCTGCACCATGCGAGCTCTTCAGGAATTCCCTCAGAACCCAACTGCCACTACCGGGTCTCTCCTGGCCAGCCTCTCAACTGCTCTTGAGGCTGATTGGCTGGGTCATGTGGGCAGAGCCAAAAGAGTCTCCCAATGAGCAGCTCCATAGTCTGAAAGGGCGGGGAAACAGCCCAGTGAGCACCACCACAGAGGAGCCAATCAGCTGGTGCTGGGACAATTCTGTGTGGCTCTCAATATGGCAGGAGTGATGGGGAGGAGGACTAGGGCAAGCAAGACCATGAAGGGTCTGTGGCCTTGGACAGGGCTCTAAGTTTCCCTCTGAGTGAGATGGGGAGACGTTGCAGAGTTTTAAACAATCAAGTGCTCTGACACGACTTACATTTTTAAAGTTTCACACTTTCTGTTGTGAGAGTAGAATATAGGAGGCTGGGGGAAACAAGCAGGAAAGCCCACTAAGAATGAGCACCACATCCCACCAAGTTATCCCAAGAGCTTGGGCAGAGGCAGTAACATGGAGGGGGTGAGAAAGGTATGAGAGTGAGCTTAATAGACAAGTCGATGTTGACTGCAAGGGTAGTGGCCTGTGAACCAGAAGGATGAAGCTGCCATCACCTGAGATGGAAAAATCCTAGTGGAACAGGTTTGAGGGGAACAGATCAGAATCTCAGTTCTGAACACAGAAGAGAAGTCCTTTAAACATTCAAGTAGATATGTAAATTATAAGTTGGATCTATGTGTCTGGAGATTAGGAGACAGGCTAGAGATTTTGCTTCATTTTTTTCTAATCTAATTCTTAAAACTAATTTAAAAAAGTAACCCAAGAAATAAGAACATTTCAGACATAAAAACTGAGCAAAGGTAAGTTTTTCTGGACTACTTATAGACAGAGTCTCTGAATATAGATCCAAAATAAAACATATCCCCCCAAATAAATTGACTTGATTTTTATTTGATTCTTTCCTTAACAATCTAGGGAATGAGTGAAATTGGCAATGGCTTTTTGCCTATAAAAATCACCTATTCATTCATTCATAACACAAAGGTTTATTCAGCTCCTACATATATGAGTCTCCTATTCCCCCCAGAGTACATTGTCTTGCTTGAACAGCAAAACTAGACAAAGCATCAGAGGGAAAAATCAAATCAAAAGGAAGCACCTTTTACAACAAATGTCAGAGGGACAGCCTGGAAATTATTTGACTTTAGAATAGCTACACTGAGAGCATCTAATGTGAGAGCAACATTTCAAAGAACATAATGACAGCAAACAAAAGCACCAGGGCCCTAGGGCTTTCTGTTGTCCAGAAGGATTACTGGAGAAATATTTCATACATAATATATGTTTTATGTATTATGAAATTAGATTTTGAAAAATGAAAATCATCTCCATATATGCAGGGATTTTTTTAAAAATTTTTTATTTAATGTTGAAAGCAGAAAGTAAAGAAAGTAACCTAAAGATTACATTCCAACATTTAAAAATTGCTTTTTGCTTTAAATTCTACAGACACAAGTATTAGAAGGTAGGGGTTTCTTGTGGATAGAATACAGTAGATAGATGGTATTAATAGTCCATTAAAAGGAAAAAATATATATCAACAAATGTGATTTAGTCTCCCTGTGTGCAGACCCTGGCTGGGAATATGAAGAATGATGAAAAACAGCCTCTCCCCTCTAGTATTCGTAGCACGACAGGATAGAGAACTCTACAAATATACATAAGTGGCACTAAGTTAGGCAGACTGGACTAATATCATAACAGATGGCATATGGACGTAGGGAAGGGAAAGATTAATTATGGGAGTGGTCTGATTTTGCTTCTTAGAGGTGAAGGGCTTAAGTTTCAAATAAGGTACTAGAATAAGGATCAAGAGGACTTCCGTGGCAGAGATCTTGAGCATAGTTCTGGAGGCAGAAATGCAAGGTGTGTGTTATGGTTTGAATGTGAGATGCCCCCCCAAATCTCCTACTAATGCAAGGAATATTCAAGGTAAAATGATTGGACTGTAAGAGCTGTAACCTAATCAATTCATCCTAGTTTAAATGGACTGACTGCGTGGAAACTGTAGGCAGGTGGGACATAACTGGAGGATGTGGGTCACTGGGAGTGCATCTTCCTGTGGTCCCTTCCCTCTTCCCTCTCTATGCTTTCTGACCCTGCCGTGAGCTGAGCACCTTTCCTTTGTTAGGCCCTTTCACTAAGATGTGCTGCCTCATCTTGGACCCAGAGCACTGGAGTCAGCCATCCATGGCCTGAGACCTCTGAAACCATCAGCCTCAAATAAACTTTCCTCCTCTATGTTGTTCTTGTCAGGCACTTTTGTCACAGTGATGAAAAAGATGACTAAAACAGCATGTATGGAACAGCTAATGGCCCAGTGTTATTAGGGCATTTAAAAGACAGATGCTAAATTAAATGTGTATATCCACACATTTATAAATATAAGCAAAAGACTCAAATATGGTACCTGGCATAGAGTAAAGATTCAATAAGTTGAACAGTAACTTTTATTCAAATATATATGTAATATATATTAGGAAAGTGTGATGCTAAGTATAAGATGAAAATGGTTCAGGAAAAGTGAAAATTAGCAATTGTGAGTTGACATAGCTAGTACTAAATTTTTAACCTGTATGCTAAATTAATTATAGACTTAGGGCTTTTGAAATTCATTTTGGTTACAAATAAGTTTCATATATATATAAAGTATATACATATATTATAAAGTATATATACAATAAGTTGCATATATGTAAAGTATATAATTTATTAAGTTTTCACATAGGTATACATCCATGAGACCATTACCATTATCAAAATAATGAACATATTCATAACATGACCCCTCAAATTTGTGTCATATGTCTTCGTAATTTCTTCTACAATTACTTCTAATACCCAGATAACCAGTGATCTGCTTTCTGTCACTATAAATTAATTTGCATTACCTAGAATTCTACATTAACAGAATCCTAAACTGTATTCTTTTTTCCTGGGTCTGTTCAGTCAATGTAAATATTTTGAGAGAATCATATTATAGCATGTATCAGTTCATTCTTTTTTATTGCTGAGTACTGTTTCTTTGGACATACCGGTTTGCTTCCATCCATCAGTTGATGGGCATCTAGGTAATTTCCAGTTTAGGGTTATTACAAATAAAACTGCTTATGAATATTCATGCACAAATCTTTACATACAGACACATGATTCCCTTTCTCTTGAGTAGAGGACCTAGGCATGGAATGGATGGATCACATTTAACTTTCTAAGAAACTGCCAAACTCCTTTCCAAAGTGATTAAACCATTTTACATTCCTTTCATTAGTTGTGAGAATTCCAATTCCTTCACATTCTCACCAAACTCAGTATGTATGATCAATCTTTTTAGAAAACTATTCTCTCTCACCACTTAATCAAACACAAGCAGCTCTTCTGCTGTGATGGAATAAATTCAATGGAAAATGTTTTCAAAATTTAAAAATAGCAGAATACCCATATTATTCAAAAATAATGATAAATACCAGTGAAAATAGCTTTAAAAAAAGTTGAGGAGACTGACTTTTAGGAAATAGTCCAATAGGGTTGTGGTACCACTAGTATTTATTACCTTTTTAAGACTATTTGATATTTTAAAGCAAAATGGAGATGACAGAAGGAATTAGTGAATTTGAAGACAGATCAATAGGAAGTAGAAAGATTGATGTCAAATATGGATTATTTTAACAGAAACTAAAAATACTTTTAAACGAATAAGCCAAAGTAGTCTTAGGGTTCTTTTCAGAAGAGCATATAAGGGCTCCATTGCTCACGTTAAACTAAAATACCATGAAATCTATGTTAGTCAGATTTCCAATGATGTGAGAAATACCTGGAAAAAAATGACTTAAAGAAGGAAAGAGTTATTTTGACTCACAATTTCAGAGGTTTCCATCCATGGTCATGGGGTTCCTTTGATTTGGGGCCTGCAGTGAAGCAAAACACCATATAGCCTGAAGCACATAGTGAGAATAAAACTGCTTCCTTTATGGCTGCAGAGAAGCAGCAAGAGAGCTAGGTACTGGGGATAAAATATACACATCAGAGGCACATGTCCAGAGACCTACTTCTTTGACTGGGCCCCCACTTTCTAGAGTTTCCACCACCTCCCAATCATGCCACAAGCTGGAAACCAAGCTTTCAACACGTGAACTTTGAGAAAACATTTAAAATTAAAACCATAACAAAATCCTTATTAGTTACTTTATATTTCCAAAATATGCTGTGGATTAATTACCATAATAATTTATTTTGTATCCATTAAATCAGGTGAAGAATTGTTACAGGCCACCTGCTAATGAAAATGCTTAAGAATCACCATTTATCTTGAGCAGAGTTCACACATGAAGCAATGCATAAACATTATAAAAACACGTACTTTTTATAGTCATCAGCCACATTTCATTAAATGTTTAGCTTTTGAAAGGTACTTGAACAGATTAAACTTAAATAACTGGAAAATGTTAGAATCATTTACAATTAATGACATATGCCTTTAATTCATGTATATTGAAGGATGTAGAACTAGGTATTGCTACAAAATGATTCAAGACCTGAGGTGGCTGTGTGAGGGTTAAGCACATAGCCTTCAGCTTCAAAAACCTAGGTTTATATTTGACACCACTATTTACTGCTATATGACATAAATATAAGTAACATCTTAAAGCATCAGTTTTTTCATCTCTAAAAATAGCACTAAAATGATTCCTAGTTCTTATTTTAGGGAGTATGCAATGTAAATTCCAAGTACATTATCTAGCCCAAAATGTTCAATAAAGTTCAGCTATTATTATTACCTGAGTAATCACAAAAGGATCCAAGAGCTAAAAACTGATCATTGTAGGAGGTTTAATTAGAAAATGTTTTGATTTTGTGAGTAGCCCATAGCAATTAGAGCAGTTAATTACCAAAATCCTAATATGACTTGTTAATTTACAGTGAGAAATAGATCTCCATCTCCTGGTGATATATGCGCAAATCAGTATGTGATCACTTAAGTTTCTTTTGAACCACTTTATAAGTGAATGACAAAGCCAAATCTCTAGTGAAGGCAGTGAAGCTAACATTAATTCCGCAAACATTTTAAAATTGTGGCTTGTAGATGTAATGTTATAATAAATTCTTCAAGCAACCAACCAAATTTAACATCAATCTTTCTACTTTCTATTGATCTATCTTTAAATTCACTAATCCCTTCTGTCATCTCCATTTTGCTACTAAGCTCACTTAATAATAGATTTTATTCAGTTATTGTATATTTCTATTTTAGAATTCCCAGTTGGTTCTTTTCCTAAAACTTTTATTTCTCTGTTAAAAACTCTCTTCAATTATTTCAAGAATATTTTCCATGATGTCATTAAGCATAGTTATAATGGCTACATTAGAATCCTTCTTTGTGATTTTCAACATCAGGGTCAGCTTCCATTAATTGTCTTCTTGTGAGAATGGTACACATTTTCTTGTTCCTTTTTGTCAAGGGTTTTTTAAATTACAGCCTGACATTGTGAATATTAAGTTGTGGAGACTGAATTTTCTTAAAGTTCTTTAAAGAGAGCTAATTTTGGTTTGTTTGTTTAGAAGCCAATTAACCTGATGGAACTAAAATTGAAAATTATGTCTTTTGAGAAGGAACTCAAATTTTAGTTCAATGTTTAAATCCTTAAATGGGTTGCCTTTGCCTGCTGTTTATCATGCACATGTTTAATTCAAGGGTCAGCTAAAAGTCTGGGCAGAATTTATGCAGAGTCTGCATTTCCTCCCTTTCTGGTTCTCTCCTTGATGCAATTCCACTCTCATTTTCCAGTGGCTTTGGTTGTACTGAAATCTTTCTCTTGGGCAGCAGAACTGCCAGTTTTCTATAAGAGTTTTTGTCACCTCAGCAGCACTGATGGGAGTTGACTCTCAGTCTAAAATCCTTGAAGGAAATTATGCCTATATCATTCTCTTTGTTCAAATGTGAATTCTCCTCCAGAATCTGCCTCTGTTTCTTCCTCAGTGTCTTCATGTGGTTACTATTTTGTATTTTTTCCCAGAGTTTACCGTTGTTTTCCATGGGAGCATCAGTCCAAAAGGAACTTACCTAAGCATACCAGAAGCACACACCCCACAAATTATACTTCAGTACAATATTACTCAATTACCTTCCACAGGATTTTGTAGGATTAATGGTAAGAGGAGCAAAGATATCTGGACCACTCTCAACATTTTTCCAAGGGAAAGGAACTTGAATCATATGTGGCCAGATTCCAGAACACTGATTGGACTGGGGTTACTAGTAGGCAGGTCACTGTGTGTTTGTTTAAAAGTCATCCTGACTATTGAAATGGAGTTGATGTCGAGTTCCCTAAGAATAAAGCCCATGTTGCTCTGCTTTCTTCCTCGTCTCTTCTTCTCAGAAGCAGTTAGATACTTTCACTCTTTTATCAGCAAATATCTAGTTGGACGTAGATTTGAGATTTGTGCTTCAGTGAAAGACAAGACCTCAGATCTAAGCAATGTGATCTTGTTCAGGAAACCCAAGAGTACCACATTCTAATCTTGGAGATGAGCATCTTTGATATATTTTTTTTAAGTAGTATACTGTTTTCCCTTTAGATGTTTACAGAATAATTGTTATTTAGATGGCACAATTTGGATGTTCTAAGTCTCCAGTCAAAAGTCATTTACTAGCCCTCAAACCTCTCACTAAGGCCTTAAGTAGTGAAACTCAGGGGACATGACAAAACCCAACGTTCCTTGCAGAATGAAGCTAGACCCTATGCCCACTTCAGCCCAGTAAGTCTCCTGTAATACCATACAGCTGCAGACAGTCTATAATTCTAGATTACCAAGTCAAAGATTTTAGTTGCTTGAAACATTATGAACCTCATCACTAAGTTTGAATCTCCACTGGCTAAGATTAGTCTATAATTTCAGAACTATTTATTTACCAATTCTAGTATTGCAAAAAAAAATTGAGCTTTTTGTTAGAAAATGTTCTTTTCAAAAAGAATCATTTGCCTGTCAAGTGAGTAAGATCACTACATTTCAGAAATGTTTTAAACTCACCTTAAATCTTGCCCAATTCTTAATATATTTTATCTTCAATAGCAAGCACTTAAATGACAATTTTAATAATCAGTTTGCTCTGCTTCCTGTATGTAGGACATTTTTGATTATTGGTGTGGTACTACTCCCTTGCTAGGAGGGATGTCATCCACTTTGGAGATAATCTTTTTGTTGTTGTTGTTTTAATTATCTCAATTTGGCTACAATGAATAATTATAAATGATATGAAAATACATAACTGCAAAACATTTGTATACAAATGTTCATAGCAACTTAATTATTAATTCAAAACTTGAAATCAACCTCATGCTTACAAACAGATGAATGGGTAGGGATGGGAATATAACTCAGTGTGAGCACTAGCCTAGCATGTGTGAGGTCCTGGGTTCAATCCCAGCAACAAAAAATCAAAAAAAAAAAAAAAAAGAAAAGAAAAAAGAATGAGTAAATAAAGTCAGTTGAACCTATACAAGGAATACATCTCACCAATAAAAAGGAGAGTGAACTGATGATATATAACATAACAGACAAACCTCAAAAACATTATGGTAAAGGGAAAGAACCCAAAAGCAAAAGAATATATACTGCATTACTCTATTACTATGATATTTTAAGTAAAACTGTAGTGATCAATTGCCAGAGATGGAGGAGCAAAGTAAAAAGGCGATGAAGGGATTTGAGGAGGTAATAAAAATACCTGTCTTCCTGCCCCTGCTCACTGACCACCTCTTCCTTCTCGGAACACAGTACCATGAGGAAAATGCCATAGAATACGATGGTCCCCCGCCTTCTCAGATGTAATTTCTCCAACTGCTGCCACCCAACCCCCTACCTCCTGTGTCCACACAATAGGGGAGAGAATCCTTCTGGCCAAGGTCACCAGCTAAAAGTCATGTCTACACTGGCTCAAAGGGAGAGTCTCCATCACTCAAGGAGAATGAGTCTGTCAACACTAGGTCAAAGAAAGTGAATGCTCTACCCTGGCTCAAGGCTAGTGAGTCCCCATGTATTCTAGCTAAAGGCAAGTGAGTCTTCATCTGCACTGGAGGGGAGAAACAGTGTTCCAGGACTTGGAAAGGATGGCTAGTGGGCTCCTGCCTTCACCCTGAGGCCTCTTCTTTTTTAATCAGCCTATTTTTAATCTTTGGAATAATAATTTTATTATCACAATTTGAAACAAATTTATTAAGAAACATCTCAGAAGAATGGGAGAAAGGACAGGGGAGCAGGGCAGGGGAAGTGTGCCAGCGAGAACAGTCTCTGATGTCTTCCGCAGGTTGGGGCAGAGGAGACTCCTGATATGTCCGGGCTGGAACCCTTGCAGAGAAACCCGAGGTGGTTGCACATCTTGCTCCTGCAGCTGTTCAAAGTCCACATGACCCATGTGTCATGTCAGGATCCACAGATATTCCCAACCCTACCCATCCCTGTTTCAGCTCTTCCCTCCATTGGAGCCACACTATGTATCAATCTGTCACATTTTTTCCCTCCTTCTTTGGAGCCACCTTTCTACTGACCCGTGGCACACAACAGCATAATTGTCAGGCACAAGTAGCAATCTTCCTAGTCACCCCCATCCAGCACTTTCTATTGTCATGGGGTTGCCCTGTGGATGTATCTTAGGAGGGAATACTGCAGGCTGCTATTCTGACTCACCTAAAGAGGATCATCCAGGGCTTGGGTGTCTGGGACACAGCCTGGGAGTTTATATCAGGTGCGGGTGTCTTTGCATGCAGAAAATGCAGATGAATGCAGGCAGGCTGGCCCTTCTAGTGTACTTCTGCCCTGAGTAGTTGGCCTCCTTAGATAGCTGATGCTCACAGGACAAGGAGAATGTACAAAGGGCAGGCTCACTGGGACTCCTCTTTGGAAGGACAGGAAAATTGGAAAGATCCATGGTATGGATGAGGCTTAACCATTGGAGGCACAGACTTTCCCTGGAGTATGCAGCCTCCCCCCTGGTTTTTCTGGTGCTAGAGAATCAGGTATGAAGCCATGGCTATATTGAACTTTCTCTTGGCCAGACACACCCAGGTCTTGCACAGATTATAACCCATATCAAACAGGATTGTCATTATTTCAGGTTCTGGGTGTTGGGGAGTGCCTCACTCCAATAATGGGGTAAATTCTGCTCACCCTGCCTCAGCCATGGGTGCTAAAGGATTTGCTTTGCTGTGGACCACTTCTTGGGGTGCATGGTCAGTATTTCGTGGATGAGACTTTATGCTTTGATAGAAATGAGGTGAGGGACACTGTACGTTGCAAACATAATCTGCCTCAGCATCTCCTCAGTGGTGGGTCTGTTCCTTAAGACATCAAATTAAAATTAACAAATTTTAATTTCTAAACAAGTATCAGGTCGCCACCCAGAGCTTCCTGTACTTGTGGACAAAAGTCCAGCTGCAGCCACCCCCTTATATACCTGATGTTTGAAACTTACTCACAATGGCTCCTTATAACATCAGAGCAAGTAATCACCTAATCATGCCTGGCCTGGCCATAACCCCCAGAGGTCATTGCCCTTTGGGGCCTCCAGAACTTTTTCCATTTTCAGAATAGGAATTAGGAAGGACTCCAGACATTTTTTTTTTTTTTTTTTTTGCTTTATTAGGTTGTGAAGACTGATATTTACTTGTTTTATTTCCCTTTAAACTTCTTTGACCTACATTATCTAGAATTGTGTTTATTTTCTAAGGTTTTGGATATTTTCTTTTACTGTTTTCTAGTTTGTGTCCTTTGTGGTAAAAGAACACACCAAGTATCATTTCAATTCTCTTAAATTCAATAACTTTGTGTCATGGCATGGGATATGGTTTATATTGACTTTTTTTTGCCTCAGTGGGTTATTGAGACTGATATTTACTTGCTTAAAAAGTAAAATTTGTCCAATAATTCAAGAAAATATCTGTCTTGGATATGATGTTGATTATAGATTTGTTTAAACATTTGAATTAATAATTAATTAATATTATTATATCTAAATAATGTCTCAATGAAACTGACTTTTTAAGTGTTTGTGAAAATTTTTTTGAAGTTTAAAGTTGTAGTCCTGAAATTTCAATAATAAATCTTTAACAAAAATTGAATTCTATAACTCCTTGCTAGATAGTCCTTCTAGATCAATTGACTAAAAAAGGGCAGAGATGCCTCCTGTTGGTTCACAATTTCCAAAGTTGTTTATGAGCCCCATTCCTCACTCTTTCTGGATTTTAATACCTCAAGGGTACGTGAAGAAAAGAATGCCTGATCCTTCTCTTATGCTATTTCTCTTCTCTGCAGTGGTGCATGGTAACAGACTCTGAGTTTGAAGAAGACTCTGCTGGGTAAAGAATGTTATGGGGTCTATAAAGGGACAGTGAGGGTAAGGCATGATTGCATCTCAAAAAAAAAAAATAGTCTTCACCATCGCTTTCCCATAATAAGCTATTCTCCCTAGATCACACACTATGTCTAGTTTGCCTTTAGTACCTCCCACCGTCCAGGGACATGCATTATATGGTGTTGCATTTTCTTTAATTGCATGCAGCAAAAAAATATATGCTTTGTTCACATTTCAAAAAAAATGTGCTGCCTATCACAAGGTGAGTATGTAAGTGTCAGTATGGTTAAAAAGCATACCTTTTAGGTGAATCAGCACTTAAGTTCTTTTAATAATGAGAAGACAAAAGAAATAAACAAAGCAGGTCACTTATGCCAGGCCAAAATGCTAACCCAGTGCTCAAAAGAATTAATTTCCTTCAAAGTATAAGGTCTACATGTTTGTTGCTAGAAATGCCTCTTACTTTCTTTCCCAGACCATTAAATTTTATTTAACCACTAATTTTGAAAATAAAAAGTTGCCTCATGCCATTCTTACCCAATGCCCCAACCAAAGAATTAATTCAAAATTAGCTCGTGGTTTCAATTTGAAACATTTGAGGTGTCTTTATGTTCTGGAAGAACTTTTCCTATTATAATTTGAGAAACTTCTTACTATAATAATGTTCCCTTTATAGTTTGCTAGCTTAAAAATGTTATTGAGATATGATATCATTTATACTATTTAATTTATATTTCAACCTTTGCTAACAGAGGTTATATCTTCATTACATCTCCATATGATCTTATTACAAGATATGATTTATCTTTGTACAGATTTTCCTCTGTATTAAAAGATCCTGTAGATAGTCAAATGAGAGTATTTTATGATAAACTTATTATCCTACTGCCTTTAACTTTTTAGTTTAAGGAAAAATCCCTAGCTAGTCATATAAATGATATCTTGTAAATCATAACAAAATATGTTTCATGCTAATTATTATGACTTAATGAAATGAATAACTTTCTGATTACCTGAAAATCTATCTGGGATCTTTTTATTTATTTAAAAAAATTTAAATAAAATTTATACATTTTTAAATTTTTAATTTTAAAGCTTAAAATTTATAATATTTTAAACCCTAACTGAACCTTAGCTGATTAATACAAAGTAATAAAGTTATTCCTTGACTATCTAAATCTGGAAATGCTGAAGTGCCATACAGTGATGTGGCCTTATTTAAGAAAACAAGTTCTATGAATGTTTCATAAGTCACTATAATTCTATAAGATTATTCCTCTTTAAAAATGCTAAGTAAAGCAAACAAAACACAGGTAAATGCCAATTACTCCAAGATCTGTTTTTGAAATCAGAGGTACCCACCTTAACTCTGATCTTCGACTTCTCCTCTTTTCTGACATCAACAGGCCCACACCTTCTAACCAGCTGTGTAGGAAGCATGCCAATCATTTTATGACCAGTGCAAACACTAACCATCACACTCTTCAACCCACAGCTAAGAATGACACAAATTATAATTGGCCCAAAGCCTTCCAGGGCAACTTCTTAAATTACCTATTTCTAATTTAAAAACTCACATTTTCCCTCACTGAAACAAATGTGTTTTATAGGTTCATCATCACAAGCAATCTATCTATATTAAAGTGATTTTTTAAAAAAACTCTTAGTGTCTCCATCTCCCACATCAAATTCATCTAAAGATCTGCCTCCCATTCTCTCTTCTTGTACTCAGCAAAACAACCACCAAGCTGCAGTTCTTTGGTTCAGATCCTATGTCTGTTATACATCATGTATAACTAGTAAAACTGTTTATAAAGAAAGCCAATATGTCACAAAGAGTGAGAAACTTATTTTTTTATGCTAGTTGACCTTTCAGTCAGCTGGGGTGCCTTAGTTTTGTCAGGATGTAATCATCTACTATTCACACCGAAATGCAAAGTCACAGCAAGTGCAGAGAGTAGATGTCCTAAGTCAGGAATAAAGTGTGGTGATTATGAAGTTGAGTGATGAGTTCGTGCTCATTACAATATTCTCTCTAATTGTATGTTTGGAGGTTTCCACATTAAAAATTAAATTTAAAAAAGAGACAGCGTGTTCTTTGAGTATAGCAAGTCACTCTGAAATCTACTATTTCAATGGGATCTATAAGAAAATAAACTTTTAAAACATTTTTAATGTTGCTAAGCTGTATGAATATTAGCCTCCTATTTCCAGATATCTATGGTCTGGAACCTTGCAGAAACTGGAACATCCAAAAATCAATGGGACCAGGGTCCTCTTTCTAATGGAGAGAACAGAGCCCTCATTGCCATCTGCGCCACTGACCCCTCCTTCTACATTAAGGGGCTCTTGGGAGAATGTGGACTTCATTACCTTAAATGCAGTCTGTTTTTCTATCAACCATGAGCTTCCCAGTGACAAGAGAAAAGAAAATAAAAGAAGTCACTGCTACTTACATTTGAATCCTATTTAATTATGAAAATTCTAGTCCCTAATCCCATATTTTGTACACATCGTATCCTAAGAATTCCAGATTGGTGAGGAAAATCTACTAAAATTTCTAAAACTAAAATGTTATGTTGGAGCAATTTATAAACAAGAAATCATGAACCTTTAAATATAATCATTTATTCCTTAAAAGACTTGCAAAGAAGATTTCTTGTTATTTCACAGCAGGTTTTTATTTACCAAACACATTTAGTTAACAAGAAATTTCCTTCCTATTCCTTAACTAGATTTCTCCACTAGAATTTACTCTTAGAGTCCCTTAATTCAACCATTTTCATGAGTAATTATTTACTGCATTATTTATTAGTTATTATTAATTGAATACTGGAAACATACCAGAAATTCCTCTAAGTGCTGGGGACATAATGATAAAGCAAAAAAGGGGGGAAGTTCTAAAAGAGCTCATATTTAATAAGAGAAACAGATGAGAATAAATAAGTCAATGTCAGATGCTGATAAGTGTTCTGGAAACAAAGAAAGCAGGGAAAGATGGACACTAGGGATGAGGTTTGATTATTTTATAAACAGTGGCTCAGAAATGCCCCATTGGTGATATTTGATTCCAAAAAGCATCAAGAATGAAATTAAAAGTATCTAAAGAATGAGTGTTACAAAAGGGGCAGCTAAGGCAAAGGTCCCAAAGCAATAGCACTGTTAGTAAGTTCAAGGAATAGCAGGGAGGTAGGTGGAATTGGAGAAAAAGGCATAGATTGTGGAAGCTCTCTAGAGCCACAAATTTTTAAAATAAATGATCTTTTATTCTGATCCAAAAGGGAAGTCATCACATAGCTTCAATGCCTTCAACATGGTGCAATGTGACTTATCTTTTACAAAGATCCCTCTGGATATTAAGAATTAATTGTAAAGGGGCAAGATTAGAAGAAGAGAGACCAGTAAGAGGGCTAATAATGTTCAATTCAGGTAAGAGATCAGGATGTCCTGGCCCTGGGTAATAGTGGTGGAATTGGTGAGTGGCTTTTAAGATAAGATCAACAAGATTTTTTGATAGATTGCATATGGGGCATCAGAAATGACAAGCATAGTTCCAAGGTTTTTGGTCTGGCACCTAGAAGCAATAATTGTCATGTGCTGAGAATTGGAAGACCGTGGGAAGGCACAGCAACACATGGGCCATCTTCATGAGCCTGAGTCTATTGCTTCCTCACTTCTTTTCTCCCAAATTGCAAAATGTACATGAAGTTTATAGGTATATTACAAGAGCCAACAGATGAGAGGTGTTATTACTACTCCCTTAACAACCCCAGGATGTGTTTCCATGAGCACCTGCTATCTACTTTCTATGTCCCATCTTTTCCCAGAATCCAGAAACAGAAAACATGAGTCTGAAGACTGGCATATACCATGAAAAAGTGTGGACTTAAAAGTTTTCATCTAATTAAAAACATTCAGGATTCTTTTATGTCAAGTAAATCCAAGTCATTTAATTCCCATTCCCCATTTTTGTTTGACATTGTCATTGCTTTTTCTGAACTCTAGGGGTGCCCTTTTGAAAAACACAAGAATTCAGGAACAGCTGTATCTCACTCAAGGTATAGGTTTGTTCCAAGCAACCTTATGGGCTCCCACCTATCCTGAGTCTACACTCCTTTAGTTTTATAGGCATAGATTCTCAGCGGTATGTGTGTATGTGTGTATGTACACACACACACACACACACACACACACACACACACACACATATATATATATATATATATATATATATATATATATATATATATATCCAATTCTGACCTAGAAGTCAGAAATCCAGAATTTCAGACACTACTATCATAGGTTAACTCCCTCCTCAAACCGAGACCCAGAGAAGCACATCATTTTTTAGACAGAAAGCATAAATACTAAACCAATTTTTCATTCAGTCATTACCACATTGCCATTTTTCTTTGAAAGAAATATATCCAGTACTTTGCCTCTAAGGTACTTTTTAAATCTTCATTCCCAGCATGTGTTTATCCCACTTGCTTTCCTACAAGTTGAAAGGCTTTGCTTCATCCAGCCTGGGCCTCTGAGAGAGCCATGCCTTGCCCCACAGAGCCAGGTCAGGAGTGAATCCACCCATGGGCGGAGCAGCCACTTCACTTGATCATGAGCTTTGCTTCTGCAGCCAACAATTGTTTCTGTAGTCAGTACAAAACTGTTTTCAAAAAGTTCCTATGTGCAAAGAATCATACTTGATATTATATAGAATAAAAACTTGAAAAAAATCTTTCTCTTGAAGGCATGAAAGCTTCACAACCTTTTCTGAAAAATACTAATTGCTTTAAGTTAGAAAGTGTGTAGGGCTACAAAAGCAAAATCTATGGGGGCAGAGAGGCTACAAACTTCCCTCTGCCGTATCTGTAAGAGGAAAGTAAGCCCCTCAGGAAACCAAAGTCCAAGTCCCTCCCTGAACCCAGCCAGCCTGGTACAGGTGTCACCTGAGGTCAGGGCAGTGGCAGAATTCAAGTGCTCCGGCTTCTCACACAGAGAGGAGGCAAGCCAGCAAAAATGAGGATCCCAAGGCCCAAAGCCATGGGTAGGTCAACAAGGGGGAAAATGTGCAACAAATCCCAGGGAGTGGCAGTAAGCAAAATGGAATGAAGAGATAGGTTGAGGCAGATCGAGAAGTCGAACCCTGACTGAGCCCCTAGATAGAAGCACAGAATATTCCTAACAGATAACCCCTTCCTCTGTGATTTCTTTCTGAATTCCCCCTTCCACAGGTTCCCAGCCCCTATACAGATTTTTTCTTCTCGGTACCACCAAGTCCATAGTAGTAGTACCCAGGTGTGTGAATGTTTATGTGTCCATCACCTGGGAAGTTCTTACAGTGAAAGCTCCAGAGGTACACTGAAGTAGACTGAAGGACAGGAAGAAAATGAAGATCACCCTTAAAGTCTTATCACAAGACAATTGATTTTGTTTCCTATAACTAGCATAACAGATTTCCACAAACTTGGTGGCTCAAAACAATGTCAGAAATCAAAATTCAGTTTCACCCTTCAAGGTTTCAGAAGGACAATTCCTCCCTCCAAAAATTCTTGGGAAGAATTCATTCCTCATCTCTTCCAACTCCTGGTGGCTGCTAGTATCCTGTACCTTGTGGCTGCATCTTTTCAGCCCCTGCCTCTGCCCTGTTGGCTCCTCCTAGCCCATGTATGCATGAAATCTCCTCTTGTCTCTCTTATGAAAACACTTGCAATTCATGGATCCATGGATAATCTAGGATATTCTTCCCATCTGCAGATTCTTAATTGAATCACACCTGAGAAGATCTTATTCTGCCTTATAATATGCACAGTTTCAGGGATTAGGGCGTGGATGTCATTTGGGAATCCATTATTTGACCTTGATAACAATGAGCTTGGCTACCTTTAAAGCAGAAGGCATGAGGTTAAAGGAACATAGTGGGAGGAAACACTTCTCTGAGAACAGTTTTGATTTGGGGGGAAAAGTCTTAATATTCAAAAATAAAATTAAATAAACAAAAATGGAAAAAGGAAAAAAATACTGAAAGAAATAACCAGCATTTCAAGTGAATAAAATAATCCCCCACCATGAGGGTGACAGAGAAAGTACTAATCCTAGCAATTTATGATCACAGTGCTTGAACAAACACTCTTGGTCTTGGGAGGGAAACATTCCTTATGCAGTATTCCAGCCAAGAATCTGAAAATAATTATGAGAAACATCAGAAAAACCTGAGACAAGAAATATTCTATTTTTATAAATATTGTATTCTTCAAACTGTTAATGCCACAAAAGACAAAGAAATCCTGTGGAAATATTCCAGTTTAAAACTGTATGATCTCACTGATATGTTGTTATGGTTTAGACATTAAGCTTGTGTGTGAAACAATATGAGAAAGTTTAGAGATGAAATGATTGGTTTATAAGCGGTTTAACCTAATCAGTGTAGGAATCCTCTGATAAGAATTAATGTGGTGGTAACTGTAGGCAGGCAGGGTATGGCTAGAGGAGGTGGGTCCCTGGGGGCATGCTCTTGGAGTTTATATTTTGTCCTTGTTGAGCCTAGCTCTCGGTCTGCTTCCTGGGCAACATCCTCAGCTGCTTCCCTCCTCCACACACTTCTGCCATGATGTTCTGCCTCATCTCAGGCCCTGAGGAATGGGGTTGGCTATCTATGAACTGAGACCTCTGAAACTATGAATCCCCAAATAAACTTTTCCACCTCTGATTGCTCTTGTCAGGCCTTTTTGGTCATGGCCGCGAAAGAGGTGATTAAAACATATGTTGAATCTAAAAGATGGATCTTGTATAAGCAAACAGTAGAACAGTCTTTGCCAGGATCTAGAGGGGGAAAAATGGGAAAATTTTGGTCAAGGAGTACAAGGTTGCAGTTACAAGATGAACAAGTCCTAGGGATCTAATGTAGGACATGGGTGGTGACAGATGTGTTAACTTATTTTATCATGGTAATCCTTATGCAATGTACACATACATTAAATCATCTCACTGTACACTTTGAATATACTTGAATATATTCAGTCTTTGTTTCAAATTTTAATAAATGGCACCTGATTACACAACACATGCTTGCACATGCACACACATGTATACTCACACACACACACACAAAATTAATGTGGTACATGATCATAAGCTGTATTCTATACTGTAGTCTATACTTAAAAAGACATTATGTTTTAGTCAGCTTTTTCAATTCTGTGACTGAAAGACCAGACAAGAACAACTATAGAAGAGAAAAGGTTTATTTAGGGGTTCATAGTTTTAGTGGTCTCAGTCCTTGGGACTCAAAGTGGCTCCATTCCTTGGGACTCAAAGTGAGGCAGGACATCATGGTGAAAGAGTGTGGTAAAGGGAAGAAGCTCACATGATGATCAGAGAGCACAGAGAGAGACTCCCCTGGCCAGATGCAAATATATACCCCATAGCCAAACTCCCCAATGAACCATTTCCTCCGGCAATACTCCACCTGCCTCCATTTCAGTTAATCCTATCAGGGATTAATTCACAGATTATATTAAGGCTATAACTCAATCATTTCTCCTTCAAACCTTCTTATATTTCTCACATGTGAGCTTTTGGGGGGACACTACATCTAAACCATAACACATTATTAGATCAAATGATAAGATTAAACCATGGACATTATGGTTTGGATATTGGGTATCCCCAGAAAAGTTCATGCATGAGGCAATACTAGAATACTCAGAGGTGAAATGGTTAGATTATGGGAGCTGTAACCTAATTTGTGATTAATCCCCTGATAAGGCTTAACTAGATGGTAATGATAGGCAGGTAGGGTGTGGCTGGTGGAAGTAGGTCATTAGGTGTGTGCCTTTGAGGTTTGCATTTTGTCCATGGTGAGTGGAGTTTCTCTCCCTCTCCTTCTTGGTTTCTTCTTCTTGGCTGTCACTCCTGAGCTGCCTTCTGGCTCACCTTGGGCTGGGAGCTCTGGTGTCAGACATTCAGGGATGAACCTGAATGTCTGACACCACAAGCCAAAATAAATTTTTCCTGTTCTAAGCTGTTCTTGTCTGGTCTTTTGGTCACAGTGATGCAAAGCTGACTAAACAATGGATGATAGGTTATGTAAGAGTATAGTATTAATATTGAATTTCCTGAAGTTGGCAGCATACCAATTTTATGTAAAAGGATCTTTATTCTTAGGAAATAACACAGAAATATAGAGAAAATGGACTATGATGCTGTAACTTTCTAGTAAATAGTTCAGAAAAATGTGTGTGTGTGTGAGCACACACGCGCGTGCAAGCACACCTACGTGCCTGTGGGCCAGCTGTGAAGACAAAAAGAAAAAGAAGAGAGCATATACATGCCTGAGAACTCAAGCACCATCCAAAACAGTGACAAAGTGAATAAAGCCAAGTATTAGTGGTAGGTCAGTCTGGATACAGACTATGCTGATATTCTTTGTACTATTCTTATTTTTGAAACCTTTCTGTGAGTTTTCTTTAAAAAAAAAAAAAAGGCACTAAGCCAAGTATGCTGGCACATACATACAAACCCAACTTCTTGGGAGGCTGAGGCAGATGAATCACAAGTTCAAGACCAGCCGGGGCAACTTAGCAAGTCTTTGTCACAAAATTAAAAAAAAAAAAAATTTAAAGGTTAGAGATGTAGCTTGGTGATAGAATGCCCCTAAGTTCAAACCCCAGTGCAAAAAACAAAACAAACAAACAAACAAAACTACAGTTCACTGTCATCCTTAGGCTGTTAGAAGATGTAGCAAAAAATTACTGAGCCAACAAGAGCCCTATAAAATGAATACAGTACTGGGAAGAGCTTTTAAAAGAAGGGATCACTTCAGACAGATTTATGTTGACTCTAAACCTCAACTTTGTCATAAAAGTCTGAATAACCCACAGCAAAACCTCAGGATCATCTTCAAGTTTCTCCCTCTTCTGAATTCAAGTGTGCATGAGTCATATTAAGCCTACCCTTTACAGAAATCCTTCCAAATAAAAGATAAGGGTAAAGGTAATGAATGTATTAAAGATCAGAAAAAAGCAATTCTAGAAAAAACTTAGTCTAAAGAACTATAACTCCAAAGTATGTGCTGATGTCTTATTCCATTACAACACAGCTTTAGCAACAGAAGAGTTGTGACAAATAAATCCCTGAATAATAAGGCTGAGGCAGGTTCTAAAAGGGTTGCTAATTATATGAGCCAGAGAAAATACAAACTTTACATAGAATTGGGCATTTTATCAACTTTGGATCTTCTATATTAACCTTGAACACAAACTTTCTTGTTATAGGCTGAAAGCAAATGCTTAAACAGGATTAGGGATGAAATTATATCAGGGATGAGATGTTTATCACATTACCTGTGAAAGAAAGTGGAAGAAACATATGGGCATAGAGAGAGAGAGAGCCAATATGCAAGTCTGACTAATCCTTGACCAACCTGGCAGGGGATTCTGAATCCACAATTAATTGCCCTTCAAAACTGAACTGGACATGGCTTTAAAGTGCTGCATTCCTAGCCACTAGCTGGCAGATAACCTGGGAAGGACCTGACCTGAGGGGAGGTGGCTGCTTAGAGTGGAAACAGACACTGAGAGTCAGCCAGCTGGAGGCAGAGTGCTGACCACCCTTCCTATAGCTGGGCAGCACATCCTTCCTTTCAGGCTGATTTCTTGGGGGCACCTTGGACCTTTATACATCCTTTGAATTCACTCATCAAATTTAGAGCTGCCCCATAGAAGAAAAGACCTGGAGAAAAGTAGTTCTCTAGAGCCGAGGTGAGGCCATCCCTACAGAAGCTAATGGCTGAGATCTGTGTATGGACCATGCTCCCTTCAGCTGAGCAGCAAGTCCTTCTCCAATGTGAGGTCTTTGTTACATATCTCCACGTCTACCACATGGTCTGAGTCCTTTTCAAGAACACTGGTTCAGATGGACCTTGCTTATAACTCTTCAACATCAAGGTCAGTCTATGACCCTTCCTTCCCACCAGGGCCTTTATTCCAGTGGGAGTCTCTAGAAACTAAGTGTCCGACTCAGGTGAACATGAGTGGCTTTAAGTTACAGAGCACCATAGTGCAGTTCAAAGAAAGAAAACCAACCTCTGTCTGGTTTATTCTGGTCATAAGAGTATAAGCCTGAGTTGAGACACAGATGACCTAACCATATTAATAACATACTCATAAACGACATATATATAACAAAGAGATGCTACTCTTACACACAGGACCCTGGGAGTCACCTGGGAGTGACCTCTTACTGTTATGAACTTCTTAATAATACTCTATCACCTTAATAGCACTATTGGCTACCTTGAGTTTTAGTTATTAACATTAATTTCCTCTTCACTACTAGCAAATAATACTTACATTATACTGTTTCTTGAACCTATCACCTATCTATTAGGTACTAAAGAACTATTTTTGCATGTATTCATTGCATAGTACAACAAGCTTCAATGTTTCCCCTCCAATGATATGACAAACGACTTTCACTGTCATAACATTCACTCATAGGCATGCTCATATTTTAGAAAAAAAATTTTTTTTCTGAGAAGCAAAATACTACAATAAGCTACCAGAACATAAGTAACAGTGGCTGTACATGGGCTACAACATGCAAAACAGATGTCAGTTATGAGCGATTTCAAATATGCTGGGTGAGATTAATCTGGGGAATATCTTATTCAGATGAGGTTGTCCATAAACTGGTCAATGGACAAGAATAGACAGCTGGTAAGTAGGCAATGGTCAGGCTATTTGCTTATCTGTAGTAAAGAAAACCAAAGCACCTGTGACTTATTCTCAGTAGGCAGAATGAGGAAAAATTTAGGATCTTAATGAAAGAAAAAAATTCTGTTTGTGTTCTAAGTACTTGAAAGTCTGAGAAGAGAAAGTAAATTAAAGCAATATGCAAAAGATGATCCTTGTATCTCCAAGTGAATTAGGACCAAAGAAGAGGACCTTGGAAATGGAAGGTCAGGAAGTGTTCCTTGCAGTGGCTCCATCCCAAGATGAATAGGACCCACATGCAACACTGCTGCCCACCTCTTTCTTTAAGCATCCTCTTATCTCAGCTCCTGGATTACAAACTCTTTGCTATCTCCCAGTCTTCCCTACTGACTCCCTCTCACTCAGTTTTTTAAAACTTCCCACTCTTTAGGGCTCTATTAAGCCCAATCTGATAACCTCTCCATGAGTAATCTCATTCAGGTTCTTAACCATGATTTTCATTCATGCATCAGTGTGTTCCAAATCAGAGCTATATCCTCAGCCGGGTGGAGGCGATCCCCCACTCACTGTCTTGACAGGGTCACAGTGAGAAAAAGTGTTGCAAAGCCGCTCTCCCACTGTCTTGACAGGGTCACAATGAGGATGAATGCTGGCAAAGCCACGCTGGTTGGTGGGACATCGAAACCATGAGACCCTTTTTTATGTAATTGGGACTTTGCATTTTCATGCTTATGTTTCTCACAGGAGGCATGAGTATGTTAAATGCCAAACAAATTAAATTTCAGATGGCTAGAACATAACAGGTAGTTCATGCCTTGGAGACTGTTCTACTACCCCTCAGCATATCTAGGACAAAGTAAAAGGCTATTCTTCTATCTTAGTACATTGTGAACAAACCTAAATACGGACAACGATCATCCTCTGATAGGTCATGAGAACTAGTGCACCTTGACTGAGAAACAAAGAAACTCTTTGAGAAAGCAGCTCAACCAGTTTTATGAGAATAAATTTAGGAATTAATTAAAATAGCTTTATAAGACACAGTTTTAGAATAATGTAAGAAATATTATTTTATTTAGATTCTTAAGTTTAGAAATTCTTAAGTCTTTAGTTGTATAGGTTTCTGATATGTTTTAAGGATGATTCATAAACTTTAGGATATTTTAAATATAAGATTTAAAGGGACTTTTTTAAATGGGAATTTTAAATTAGAAATAAAGTACAAGTGTACTTTAGGTTAATGATTGGTTAGGAGACTTAGAGTCTGGTTACATAGTTTGGCATTAGTTAATAAGAAAATAACATATCTTGGGAAAAATAGTAAATCTTGAGAAAATCTGAAGAATGTAAATTAGTGACATATTTTATTAATGATTCTGTACTTTTAATAATTATATAACTGAAGGTCACATCCTGGAAAAAATGTAAATTAATGTACCCTCAATCATGGTTAAGGAAATGTCATGTCTTGGCAAAGTTTTAAATTATATAATTAATGATGTATTGTGAATCTATAATGATGAGAAAAATTGTAATAAAAGGGGACCCAGAGAAAGCTGCTTTAGCTCTCTCTCTGGAGATTGCTCAAACGGAACGACTCCTGTCTCATCTTCTCGCTGACACCACTCATCCTTCAGGACTCCCTGGACCCCGCTGGGGCTGGACCCCGGCATCAGCCCATCCAAATCAATGTCTCTAGTCCATGAGGCCCAGGGGCACATACCCAATTTTCTACTGGGTATTGCCACTGATGGTTGACACTCATGTTCAACCCCCAAAGCTCTTTCTCAGTGTTTTCTATTTTGTCAAATGGCACTATCCTGCATACAACTCCTCTGCCAAATGCCTGAAGATCATCTTTGACCACTCCATCACACACTATCCATTTTTCCTGAATCCTCAAGTCCTAATTGTTTCCCCACCTAATATTTCCTGACTAGATTGACTTCTTTTTATCCCTTAGTTGCCTCCATTGCTCACCAGCAGTTTTCTGGATGATCTCTCTGTACCCAATTGTTTATCCCTCCAAACTGTTCTCCACATAGGAAACAGAATAATCATTTAAAATTTGAAATTGATTCAGATAATTTCCCATTTAAAGCCCTTGTGTGGTTTCCCATAGCCCTTAATCATTAAGATATTTCATTTTATGACAATTTTCCTAGCTCTTTTATTCTGGCTTATGCTCTGCTTTCAGTGTCTTGAACATGCCGTGTCCTCATGTCAGGACATTCAAATATACCATTTCCAGTGTTTACAGCCTTCTTTTTTCCCATTCTTACCTAAGTTATTCTCTATATGTCCTTCATATTTCAACTTAAAATGAGTTCTTTTCATATCCCCATTTTTTCTCTTTCCTCCCCAGTCTCTTCTCTCTTCTTTCCTACCCTGATCTGTGCCCTAGAAAGCTGAAACACATGATGAGCCTCCCTTCCTCTGTGGTTCTGGCTGGAATGGCCAGTGGGAAGCATTTGTGGGGAACAGAAGGCAAGAAGAGAGAGACTTCAAGGTGTTCCTTCCTTTGCTCCCTCCCTGCTGTATCCCAGTGGTTTCTCTCCAGGTGAGATAGATACAGGCTTCCTAGGACTACTGATCTCTACTCTAAATCCAGGTCAGTTCAATAACCATGTTGAGTCCTCTATAGACCACCTCATCTTTTCAGTGGAATTCTGATGGAACTCTAGTATGCTATCCCTTGGGTTTTGCTCTCCAGTCTTCACTTTCTCTGAGATATCACTCTCCAGCTGTGTATTGAAGAACTTAACCAGAAGACTTTTCTTACACTTATCGTAAGCCCCATGCAAAGCTCTGTAACTGTCTTCTCACTGTTGCACCCCCAGCACCTCACACAGTGCCTACCGTGCTGTATCATTGACTATATATTTGTAGAACAAAAGAATAACTTTGAATGGTGATTGTGGACTTGAAGGGAGTGAATTAAAGAAAATTGTTAAGCACAAATGAGCAAAATTTTTCATCCATCACAACACATTTGAACTGCTCAAATGAAATACTACATGTGAATAAACTGTAAATAATATAACACTATTTTATATAATTTACATGCATTTTAAGGGTGAGATAAACTACTTCAAGTTCCCTCTGTTTATTTTCTTGCTGTGTTTAGTGAGTTGCTCAGAGTTGAAGAGAACAAGCTGGATGGATGATGAAGAGAACACGGGGAAGGAGGATAGGCCCAATGCTCACCTGCTTCCCGAGTTGTAATACATTGTCAGACAAGTTCCAGTAGCACTAAGAACAACTGCAGCCAAGATATCTTGCATGGTACATATTTCTTAATGAAATTGAACTTTCAGAAAAAAGGGATACAATCTTCTTTGAAAATTTGGCTGGTAATATTTCATTTCACTCACTTAATTTGAAAGAAAGATAAGTAGTCTTAGAAGATGTGTATACTTACTGTCAAGGAAAGAACACTAACTCACGACAAAAATTAAGTTATGGGAGGCAGAAATATTGAGATATTGATATACCAGGGGCTGACAGCTTAGGCATGCAAAGCCCTAGAACAACACTTCTGTAAGCACATTGGCACCCCCAAGTCTGCAGGTTTAAAAGGGCTAAACTGTGTAAGAGATCGTTGACTTTAGTTCCTTTCTTCAACAAGTTGTTCTCAGGCTTCTTTAGGAAACTCAAGACAGACTCTAGAGATCATTAGAATTAGTAAATGTTAAGATATGATAAATGCTCCTTCACAAGGGACAGATGGGGGTTATTCGTCTACACTCATGTTGCCATATTTTTCCTGAGTTGAACAAGAAAAACAGGAGACTGACCCCGAGTATGCAGGCACACCCATCTCTGACTGCTCTAGTGGGTCTGTTCCCCCACTGATGTCGTTTGATAAACACTACTAAGCTTCACCTGCCTTTATTATTTCCACATATCTGCAGTCATCCTCAAGGAAACCCTCACCACTCATCTCACTGGAACTGTTGCTTGTGTTTACTCAAACCAGACACCCACTCTACCTGGAGCAACTAGGATTCTCAGGCATCTTCCAACCACACATCATCTACATGGGACTGCAGCAAATGTTCCTGCACAAATCCTCTGACTTCTATAAGAATTAATGTATCACATGCCAGAGATGAAAGAGGTCTACTAGACCTAGATCATTTTACCTTCAGGAAAGTTAGACTCATCAAAACAGGATGACTTGTTTGTCCCTCAGAGTTGGAGTCTGGAAGATGTTTTGCAGAAATTGTTAGACGTGGCCACATTTCTAGTGTGATCATAAGATCATTTCCTTGATCCAAAGAGTGAAGTTAATTTCTGTCTTTTCTCCCTGCTTCTCTCCCTCAACCCACCATCCTTCCTTCTCCCACCTCTTAGTTTCTCTTCTTTATGTAATGTTTTTAAGCACTACAGGTTCATCAAAAACAATTTAGAAAAATACAACAAAAAAATAATAATAAGTTATCCCTAATTGCACCCCATGGAGTTAGTGTATTTTCTTTGAATTTTTTTTCTGTATATACATGAATTTACATGTTCATAGTACCAATTGAAATATAGACTGAACCCCTGTGTCTGTAAACCCTGGATACCAGTACAGGTAACCTCAAGTAAAGAATACTGATAGAACTCATTCTAAATTTAGGATTTAGAATGAAGCCTTCCCAAGCATACACAGTGAGACTGAATTATGCAAAGAAAAGTGATCAACAGTGGTATCTAGCCAGTAATGAGACCTCATCTGCACTCATGCTAGGGAAGTCTAGAGAATCTCAGCCCACAAACATTGCCAAATGGATATCACACCCTGTAATACAGTTTTGTATCCTGAATTTTTAAATTTTAATGTTGTAATATATCAAGATATTCAAATACTTTGAAAACATACAGCTACTTTGTAATGATGACACTTGGTATGAGCTCATGCTAGACTAGAACAACCATGGAACAGAGTTGTAGGCCTTGGCTCTGGAGAGACCCGGGTTTAGGCACTCTCACTCAGGCATCCAGCGAGGGTCCCAGAGTGACAGGTATTCTTTATCTTCATGATGAAATAAAAGTGAACCAGAAACATTGGAAAGGGCATTCCATGCATAAGCAGAGATTAATTTCTTCTAGAGCTCAGGGGATCATAGAGTCCTTACTGGGATTTACTCCTTGCTTTCCTGGAGCTTACATCAATATTCCCTGACAGTCTTTCATAATGAAATTTACTATAAGTGGTGCTATGGTGCTATATGTTTTGAATTTCTTTTCCCTTTATCCCCATAGAATGTGCCTTGTCATCGGAAAAATAATAAAATAGCCGCCCATCTTTAAAAATACTTATCTAAATCATTCTCACTCTTTCCTTACTCTACTTTCTTACTGCCAACTATTCATGTTTGCCAAGTGTGTCTATCTTAAATCTATTCCAGGGAAGGTGAACTATAAAAGCAGAGAATGAAAACAAGAGGTGTTAAAGCTTGGTCACAATTATGCAGTCCCCTCACGCTCTGTGATGGCACCTTGCCTTATCATGTTCCTGTCCATGCCACGCTGCCACTTGCTGTCCACACTTCCATTGGAACATCTCCAAGTTTTTTTAACCAGCCCTGTTACTATGTACCTCAGGACCTTCACACATGCTAAGCCTCCTACTGGAGTTCTCTCCCCTCTGTCCACACTTGCCAAAATGGCAACTCTTCAGGCCCAACACCAATGTTTCCCTCTGAAGGATGCTTTCTTAACAAACCAGCTGGAATCAAATCCCCCAATTACACTCAAAGCCCACTAGATTTCTTCTCCATAGTACACATCACAAGCGGATTAAATGTTTACTTACATAATTAATTGCCTGATGCTTGTCTTTCCCGCCATACCTTAAATCCCATGAGAGTAGAAACTCTCCATTTCAGCCCACCAGTAGATCTATCATCCCTGGCTTAGTGCCTTTCATAGATAAGGGTTCAATAACTGTTTAGTAAACTAATGGATAAAAAAGCAATATGTCCACAAATGAGCATTGTATCTAGAGTTCCTTTGCCAGCCATGTAAATTAGCCCTAGGAGTGAACATTGCTTCACTGAACCCATTATATATCTCCTTTCACACTGATAAGTTGAAGTTAGAATTTGGTATTGAGTGTCACTAAATTTTTAAACAGTGTCAAAGACTAAACCTTAGCAAGAAGCCATAAAAATGTTTAGACACATAAATACTGTGAGATAAGAACATATTGCACAAATTCAGAAAATAGATGAATTGATAATATCCCTCCAACATCAACATATTTAGTAAGTGCCTGGATGTATTGGAAAATTCTCTGAATGCAAGAAAAGGATCAACAAGAACAGGAAGTCAAACATTATTAACTCCTGTATTATTAAGCCCAAAGATCATCAGAATCCAAAGCCAGGCTATCTTGCTCACAAGTACACATAGTTCACAGGAAAAATAGAACACTTTGTTAGAGCCAATATTAGAAATCAGATTAAAGGACCCGTAACTACGCAACTATTCACTCTTCCTGTATTTTTCAACCCAAACTGTCCTCAGTTGTCTTTTGTCTGCTCCATCCTGCCCTAACTCTGATTTCTCACTTAGATCATGACTCACCGTGTGCTAGAGTTTGTATTGCACACTCCCTCATTTACGTGAGTGAGCTGGTTTAGCACATGGAAGAAGGGGATATGGGCACAGGAATTCATTCAAGTTGAAATGAGGGAGAATATCCTAAGATTAAAGGAGTTCCTTGAGAGAGTGATATAACTGAAAGAACAGGACAAAGAGGACTTGGGAATAATCCCATGTGTCAGAGAAGAAGAAACCCACTTTAGCTGGAGGTGCCAACAGCTAAAGATGCAAATGCACCAACATTTGGCAATGACTTGACATCTAGACAGAACACAAACGATAAGTTGCTATTAGACTAAAGAGGTGGTGGCACAGGAGGAATGAAGAGAGAGTGATGGCAGCAGAGGAAGTTGTGGTCTTTTAATGACAACTTTGATTCAAATGCACATGAGAATGGCAGAGAATGTTGAATTTGTAACTCATTCTTCTCTTCAATCAAGAAGCGGTTCTCCATAAACTGAAGAAGCAAAAAAAAAATAAGCCTTATGCACATTTGCTTTAAACTATTCCTTTGCAATTGCTACTCCTAGTAGCAAATGTAAGTAGGAACAGAACTCTAGGGTTGGTGCAGAATCCTAGTGACATATTCTAAGCCTCCTCCACCAGGTTATTTGAACATTAATATAGAAACACTGTGGACAGATTTTGAAGATGGAATCTAAGGTTACTAATCAGCTGACCTTAAAAAAGAGATTATCCTGTATTATCTGGGTGGACTCAATGTAAAAAGGTGAAAGAGTCAATTGGAAAAATGAGGCAGAAAGGGGATGGTTGCAGGGGTAAGAGACACATAAAGCCTGACCAGGACTTGACCCAAGTGAGCTGGCTTTGAAGATGGAAGTGAAGGCAACAAACCAGGGAATGCAGGAGACCTCTAAAAGCAGAGAAAATTTGTTCCTCACCAGCAGCTGGTGTGGAATTGGGGTCCTCAATCTATAGGACCAGCCATGTCCCTAAGCTTATGCTTGCAGGTCCCGCACCCTTCACCTCACCCAACAGCAAGACAGCCAAACAGATGAGAGAATCTTTTCTAAGTGTCTTCCATACAAAATAATCCTGGTTTATTCTGCACCCATGCATTGATTCTTTTGAAGCATTTCATCCAAGATATTAGTGAATTTCTTCCTTCATTTAGAACTGAGAAACTGGATAAAATAACTTCACAATGTCTTCACTGCTGAGTGATATTAACAGGCTGAAAACTTGCTCATGAGACTGGTTTTACCCTCATGACATCTTGTAATGAGATATGTAATTTGTCAAATAATTTCCAAAGTGCACTTAGATTTTCCTTTTAAAAAAAAAACCCTTTTCCTGTGCATCTGACAAAATACAGCTTACACTTCACTGAGTATATGGAGTTCTCTCAAATCTTTGCAGCTGCAAATAAAGCCATACATCACTTCATAGCAAGTGTATGTTCTCAGAAATGCACCATTAGGTGATTTCGTCATTGTGAACACATCGTAGAGGGTACTTATACAAACCTACATGGTATAGGCCAGTCACTCGACATGGCCCCTTGATCACTACAAACACATGATCAAAGCACTGCACACCACCAGGCAATAAGAATCCCCATTCTGTTTTAATCTTATTGGACCACCATTGCATATGCCAACAATCATTGACTGAAACATCATTATATGGCATGTGATTGTATTCCCCTTGTCTCATATATTAACCTCTATTATTCCTTTAAACAGAGCTTAGCAGATGTAAGCCAGTCATTGGTATATGTGCCTGCCTTTCCAATAGAACTATAAGACAACACTACAATGAAGGTCTAGCATAGTGCTGTGCGCAGTGTTTGGCCTATGGCCAATAGGTACTTAATGAGCAGTTTCCTTCCTCCTGGAAATCAGCAGTGTCTAATTTATCTTTGCAGACTTCTAGCAACCCAGCAGTGTCATGTATATGCTCAGAAAGCACTTGTAAAAGTGGATAATGTTTGACTCCAAATTATAAAATTCTAAATGAACTAAGGTCATAATATGATACCTTAGATCTCAGTATGCAGCTCTTTTTAAAATCATTTTTAATAGGATCTAAAAATGTAATGTGTAATTTAATACTTGACCCATTGTGATAATGTCCATCACATTAACAGTGATGATAATGATACCATATCTGTTCATCTGAAATCACAGATTCTTCACATATGTGTTTATTGTGTACTCTTTACCTTCCCAAAATATGGTCACTTGGTTTAAGGAATTATGGCCATTTTGGGGTCTCTTCAAACTCAAGCATACATAATTTCCTTTTAATGTCACTCATATCAGATCCCAGATTGCTTTTATTTGGAACCAAGAAAAAAAATTCATTCCTAATTACATATTGAGATAAGGAAAAATCCTACTCCTAATAACTAAAATGCATCTACTTCTGTATTAAAATTTTACTTTGACTAGACTATTTCTATTAGCTCCCCTGTTCTGTGCTCTATTTCCATGAGGATGACACTTCACTATCTTTCTAGCCTTGGCCGCCCACTGTCCACAGTACACTCCTCCTAGAACTTCCAGCCAGCACCCTCTATCATCCTCCCCATTTACTCGTGATACACAGCACCCAGTCCTCACTCCCATGTCACTCATCCATGCAGCGTCATTGTGTTCTGGGTCTTCCAGGCTCTATGAGCTCCACAGGCTTTAGCAAAAAGGCTCCCCTATATTCTTTCCTCTCCCTAAGGTCACCACAATGTTCACCAAGTTCATTCCATTCTTTATTCCCAGTTTCTTCTTTTTCTGCATCAACTTGTAAGTTTTGGATCCTTTTTCACTTCACATAATAAGCTCTTATAAGTGTCCACACTATTCCTAAAAGTGCAATTTTATCAGGTGTCCTTGCCCCTAAACTTCAAAGACCTCTCAGTGCCAAAATAAAATCTTAATACAGGCTAATGCATTTGTCCATATCTAAATTCCACTAGAACTTGGCATAAACTGTTTTTTCCACTAAGTACCTTCAAAAGTCAGTTGTTTTTTCTCAGGAGTCACATCATTTATTTTCCCTTGTACATTCTCAAATATACTCAGCTCAAATTTCTTCTTTCTCCAAAAGCATTCTTTCACCCACCCAGCTGGAAAACATCTCTTCTTCTACAAAATTTCTCCACTTCAGTGTTTATTCCACTCATTCAACAATAATTACCTATCTCCTCTGCCTTATCTGCTGTGATTCAAGTTGCCACTGTTACTTAAATTTCCTCATATATATCTTTGTGTCTTCAACTAAAGTGTAAATGGTAAAGATGGAGTGTAGCAGGGATCCAGAGATTTATCTTTTGTATACTTAGAATGGTGTCTGGCACATAAGTAGACATTACATTAATAAATGTTGGTTGGATTTTTTAAATTATTCCTCTTATTGCCTTAAATAAGCTAGCTTCAGGATCTGAAATATTCTCAATGTTTGGTCTGGTTTGAATAACAAAATGATAGAAGAACAAATGAGGAATGAATCCATTTCCCCTGACATGTATTGTCTGTTTTTCAACAATAGAATTTTGTTCCTGCTGTGAATGCCAGGTTTTGCATCATCCTTTTCTCATTTCCCATTCCCAAGAAGCACAGCCTGCTGATGCAGTCTTATTCATCAGAGGTATTTCCTGGAGAAGGAAAAGATCGTCATCATTTTTGTGCCTCTGTCTTTTATCTTGAAACATGGAATGTAGGCTTTAGCACATTCAGAGGAATTTGCTATAATAGGTGACATCCAAGTCAATGGTTTTATTGTCATATATCCGATGAGATGACTGTTCACAAACAAAACAGAGAATGCATAAATAATACTGTCCCTTCTGCTCATTACAGCTTATTTGAAACTTTACTATGACAATTATTCATTTATGGTGAGGAGGATGCATGGATTCCAACTTTGCTAACCACCCACCCCACTAATAGTCTCATAAATCTCCCAGAATTGTCACACACCACCACTAGCAGTGGGTCAAGAAGAGTAAAGGACAGTGCATACAATTTGAGATGGAAAGAATTGATCCAAAGGTGAAACAATAGAGAAGAAGCAACTGAAGATTTTTATTGGTTGGTGTGTTTTAAATTTTAAAAAGAGCATTATGAAATCCTTATTAACAACCCAAATTTTCTTGATATGCAAAACTGTGATGAGTCCTGGACTCCTGGGAGAGGTACAAGATAATACTAGAGCTCAGATTTCTGCCTTACAGTTCTATCAGCTCCAATATGCACCTAAGAGTTTTGGATTCCACCCCCACACTTTACAATACATAAGGCTAAAATCAATGGTATTTCAGGTGCCTTACAGTTCTATTAGCTCCAATAGGCACCTAAGAGTTTTGGATTCCACCCCCACACTTTATAATACATAAGGCTAAAATCAATGGTATTTCACCTCCTGACTTCTGAACACCATAACCTAATCATAACTAGAAAAGAGTAATCCTTGTTATATCAAGGCATTATTCTGTAAGTGAAGGCTGCTTACCTGGTTTTGCTCCTACTAAGACACAGAATATTGTCTGTACTAATACACTGGGTCCAAATGTCTATACGTGATAATTTCTGAAGATTTCTAATTTATGGGTATTTTTTGGACAAGGATAAAAGAATCTACTGAAAATTACCTGATTGGTTTATGCTGATGAGAATACAAGTGTTTATAATAGTGTATTCATATTGTCTCATTTCTTTATTTTTATTTATATATGCTCTGCTAGGGATCCAACCCAGGGCTTTGTGTATGCTAGCCAAGTATTCTACCACTGAGCTACACCCCAATCCCTTATTTTATTTTTATTTTTTAAAACACTTTAATTTTTAATTGTGTGTAGACACAATACCTTTATTTTATTTTTATGTGGTGTCAGGGATTGAACCCAGTGCCTCAAACATGCTAGGCAAGTGTTCTACCTCTGAACCACAACCCCAGTTCCCCTTATTTTATTTTTAAAACATAATTTTTAATCACGAAGGCTGCAGTCCCTAATTGAAAATATATACAGGTTACCATACCTACCTTGTTAAACCAACTCAACAAGATGTCTCCAGGCTTCTGATACTCTACTATGTTTCCTCCTCACCTAAGATTGGGAGATGAGCTCCTTACAGTGTCCAGCCCACAAGGTCTGCTCTGGAATGAGTTCTCTCCACTGTGTCCCTCAGTGTCTGGGCTGGAGGTGGGCCTTTGCATTCCTGAGAATGCAGAAACTTTGCTATAGATGTTGTTGTTATCATCATTTTCATCATCACCATCATCATCATCATTATCACTATCATCACCATCATCATCTCCATCAATAGTTCAGTAACACTGTAGCTCTGTCTTTCAAATAGCACATTCTGTTTCTGTTGTATTCTCTTTGTTTTTTATTGCATTGCAACAATAGAAAGAAAAATTTAAAGCCCTACTGAATTCTCCTCTTGTTTTAAGTCAAATTGAAAAACAGATTCCCACTTGCACAATATTTTATACTTCCTATATAATACCATTAACAATCCTCAGTTAAGGAGCTTAGAACTTTGCTTTATGCCCAATCCCTTCTAGTTCATACATACAACATATTAGGGCTATGAAAGAGAAGGTTAATTTTTAGAAAAACTTCTTTTACTAGATAGTATATACTTAGCACTTGACCTTCTCCAAAGTTAATACTAATTTTATTAATGATATATTAATATAAATGCGTTACTTAGTACCACCTGAAATAATGCTAACTTGATTATAAGATTGTGATAATTAACAATTTGATTTAATTTTTAATGGATATTGTAGTAGAAATCTAGAAAATTAAGTATAAATTAAGAGATCAATGAGAAAAGACACTGGAAAGAGCCCATAATTATGTAGAAGTTCAATTATATGAAGAGTTACTAAACAATGGGGCCACATGAAGAACTTCAACAAGGTTCTGTATCAAAGTATGTTCTTCCATACAGAAGTGTACCAAATTCTACCAATTCAGGGTGTAGCCTACAATCTCATTGTAAATATTAAGATATTGAGTCTTGTAATAAAGAAAGGCGTTGATATGAAAGACCATCAAATGTTTATAGCAACAATAAAAAAATTAATGTTGTTAAGGTTTGGATATGAGGTCTCCCCCCAAAGTTCATGTGTGAGACAATACAAAAAGGTTCAGAGGAGAAATGATTGGATTGTGAGAGTCTTAACCCAATCAGTGGATTGATCCCTGATGGGATTAACTGAGTGGTGATTAGAGGCAGGTGGAGTGTGGCTGGAGGAAGTGGTTAATTGGAGGTGCGGCTATGGGTTATATATTTTGTATCTGGAGCTAGAGTCTCTCTCTTTACTTCTTGATCACCAAGATGTGAGCTGCTTCCCTCTGCCACACGCTCTACTGTGATGTGGAGCCTCACCTCAAGCCCTGAGAAATGGAGCTGGCCTTTTCTGGACTAAGATCTCTGAAACCATGAGACCTCAAATAACGTTTCCTCCTCTACAATTGTTCTCATCAGACCCTTTAGTCACAGAAGCAAAAAGCTGACTAGAACAGATATTGAGTCAAAGGTGGTTTGCTGATACTGCAATCCAAGCAGTGTCTCATATTTCTAACCTGCCCCAGGTGACATTTCCAGTTAACTCACCTAACGGTTAGGACAAGCAATCTATAAAACCATAGTAGCCTATAAGTTGAATACATGTGTGCATGGGCAAAACTTTGATAAATCTGTAAAAGTATGATTATTTTTCTCTGGAGAAATTCCTAGAATTCCTCCCCTAAAATCAGATTTCCCTATCTACACCTGCTCTACAAAAGTGGAGGGTGGATGAAGGAGAAATAACAGGAAATAAAACATAAGAGGGGCAGCTAATGAAGGCTTCACGTGACATTTTAAGAAATTGAACATTGTTTTATGAACAATATGATATCATTTGTGAGGATTTAGTTTGTGAGTTTGGGATGCACACTGATAGTTGGCTAACTCAATATGTATTCCCACCTTTTCTTTTTTTATAGAAAATATATTTTTTATTTTTAAAAATTTTAATTTGTTGTATATGACAGCAGAATGCATTACAATTCATATTACACATATAGAGCACAATTTTCCATATCTCTAGTTGTACACAAAATAGAGTCATACCATTTGTGTCTTTATACATGTACTTAGGGTAACGATGTCCATCTCATTCCACCATCTTTTCTACCCCCAGGCCCCCTCCCTTCCACTACCTCCCTTTTTCCCTATATGGAGTTCATTTAATCCTCCATTCCCCCACCACCACATTTTGAATCAGCATCCTTAAATCAGAGAAAACATTTGGCATTTGGTTTTATGGAACTGGCTAACTTCACTTAGTATTATGTTCTACAACTCCATCCATTTAACTGCAAATGCCATGATTTTATTCTCTTTTAATGCTGAGTAATATTCCATTGTGTATATATACCAGTTTCTTTATCCATTTATATACTGAAGGGCATCAAGTTTGGTTCCACAATTTAGCTATTATGTATTGTGCTGCTATAAACATTGATGTGGCTGTGTCACTATAGTATGCTGTTTTTAAGTCCTTTGGGTATAAACTGAGGAATAGGATAGCTGGGTCAAATGGTGGTTCCATTCCAAGTTTTCTAAGGAATCTCTATAGTGCTTTCCAGATTGGTTTCACCAATTTGCAGTCTCACCAGAAATGTATGAGTGTGCCTTTCTCCCCATATTCTCACCAACACTTATTGTTGTTTATATTCTTAATAGCTGCATCCTGACTTGAGATGAAATCTTAGAGTAGTTTCATTTGCATTTCTCTAATTGCTAAAGATGTTGAACATTTTTTCATATATGTGTTGATTAATTGTATATCCTCTTCTGAGAAGTAACTGTTTAGTTCCTTGGCCCATTTATTGATTGGATTATTTGTTTTTTGGTGTTAAGATTTTTGAGTTCTTTATATATCCTAGAGATTAGTGCTCTATCTGATGTGCGTGTGGTAAAAATTTGTTCCCATTCTATAGGCTCTCTATTCACCTCACCCATTGTTTCTTTTGCTGAGAAGAATTTTTTTGGTTTGAATCCATCCATTTATTAATTCTTGATATTAATTCTTACACTATAGGAGTCTTATTAAGGAAGTCAGGGCCTAGTCTAATATGATGGAGATTTGGACTTAGTTTTTCTTTTAACAGGCACAGTGTCTCTGGTTTATCCTAAGTCCTTGATCCACTTTGAGTTGAGTTTTGTGCATGGTAAGAGATAGGGACTTAAATTTCATTTTGTTGCATATGGATTTCTAGTTTTCCCAGTACCATTTGTTGAAGAGGCTATCTTTTCTCCAATGTAGATTTTTGGTGACTTTGTCTAATATGAGATAACTATAGTTATGTGGGTTATAGTCTCTGCATCCTTAGTGAAGTTAGTCAATCCCACAAAACAAAATGCCAAATGTTTTCTCTGATATTTTGATGCTGATCCATAATGGGAGTTATTGGGGGAGGGAATGGGAGGAATGGAGGAACTTTATATAGGGCAAAGGGGAGGGAGGGACAAGAAGGGGGCAGGAGAGTATAAAGGATGGTGTAATGACATAAACATCATTACCCCAAGTACATGTATGAAGACATGAATGGTTGCAACTCTGCTTTGTGTACAACCAGAGGCATGAAAAATTGTGCTCTTTATGTGTACTATGAATTGAAATGCATTCTGCTGTCATGTATAACAAATTAGAGTAAATAAATTTTTTAAAAAAGAAAAAAAAAGGATAGCTGGGTTACATGGTGGTTCCATTGGTAGTCTTTTGAGGAATCTCCATACTGATCTCCACAGTCATTGTAGTAATTTGCAATACCAAAAATGTACAAGTCTTTCTTTATCCCCACATTCTCACCAGCATTTTATTATTATTTATATTCTTTATGGTTGCTATTTGAATCAGCTTTTGCATTACTCTGACCAGAATATCCAATTATTTTGAGGAGAAAAAAAGTTATTTGAGGCTCAAGATGGCCAACTCCACTGCCCTGAGCCCAAGGTGAAACAGTATATCTTAGGCGAAGGGTTCAGTGAAGGAAAGCCACTCAGCTCATTTTGAGGTCAAAAGCAGAGACAGAGAGGATATTATGTCATCATCATACATGAATACAGCATAATTTGGTCATTTTATTTCCAAGTTCTTCCTCTTTCTTTTTCTTCCTTCCTCCCCCTTGGTTGCCCACATCTCCTTTATAGAACTGCCTTTTTATTCTTTTTAAAAATCTCTCTAGTTTGCATATGAGGGAAACATTGGAACCTTGACTTTCTGAGTCTGTCTTATTTCCCTTAGCATAATGTTCTCCAGTCTATCCATTTACCCACAAACTACATCATTTTATTCTTCTTTATGCTTGAGTAGAAGTTCATTGTATGTCTGTGTATATTTTCTTAATAATTTATCTATTAACAGACATCACAATGAATCCAATTTTATATATAATTAGAATGCACTAATATATATTATAAATATCATACACTCACATATACTGGAAGAGTATAGAAACAGTAATAGGAAAAAAAGAAGGGGAAGGAAAAGGAAAGTACTAGGAATGAATTAAAGCAATTTTTGTGGTGTGTGTATATATAAATATGTTACAGTAGACTCCACTAATATGTATAATTATAATGCACTAATAAAAACATTAAAAAGAACTGGTTGAAATCAGTCTTAGAAGCATATTCCCTTGGGCAAGTCAATGCCAATTGTCTGATAGTAAGTCCAGTATGTCACTGACTGACTGGCTTTCATAGGCATGTTTAACAAAGTGAGTTGTCACTGACCAATGACAGATGTTTAAAACCAATTCTGAGGTTTGCTTGTTAACACAGCTATAGAACTGTGATTGATTGACTACAACATTTAAAATCTATTCTGGTGACTATGACCAAGACTATGAAGAACTAAACTTTTCCTATGAGTGTTTGACCTTTTGTATATTCTAAATTAAATGCTACAAAGATCAAATAGGCTAAAAATTGAAATGTGTCCATTGGGTTTAGAAATTTTAATAGAGTAGATGAGGAACTGAAATAGTACAAAGCTGCTCTAAACTAGTCATACTTACAATTTTCTCCCAGAATAGGAAGACTGAAAGACGAGTGGGAAAGTCGAGCTAGCATTTATTGATGGGCTATCACATGCAGGAGGTTGTGCTAGATACCTGACATATATTATCTTATTTGATTCTCACAACACCATACTATAAGGCACCCTTTAGGAACAGTAGTAGTATTCTGAGACTCTGGACACATAAAAACATTCCCAATGTTAAAAGTTCAAGATTGACAGAAAAATATCTGGGAACCAGGCTGGTATGGCTTTAAAATCTAGTCTCGTGCCTTTGTACTATATTGCTGCCAAAGAGATGGAGTAAGCTAAGAAAAGGACCAGCTCCATCTCATGTGGTCTTCTTTTCCTCTTAAACTGCTCTGTCAACTCTTGCAGGGCAGAGAATATGTACCTCCTAAGAAGTAGGCAACAACAAAGCCATGGCATTGTTTACACTTGAAGAAATCACAGAGCAGGTGACTAGGTTTATTCATCAAGCATTTTAGAAGAATATACTTCTCTGAATGTTTTATGTTAATGTCTGTGAAAACTGTGCCATGGTTGGCCAAGTATTAAGAAAGTTATTTTCTTGACTGACAGCTATTCAAGTATTCATTTCCTTACATTACAAAATGACACTTTGTATAATAGAAATCTACAACTCATGAGACAATACTAATAATTTTGAAGTTAAAAGGAGTCACTCAGTAAACAAAACTCATATTGGCAATTTAGTGATAGTTTGTTATTACTATTTATATGCCTTAATCCCTCCTGGGATTATTCCACTTTCTTTCTGTGTGGTTGTTCATCACAAACCCAGATGAATTAAAGAAATACATAATGTCCTTGAGCTTCTGATTATCTTCTGTCTTAGGGAACATTTGGGTTTACACTGACTTTAAAAGGCTGAAGAAAATCTACTACACAACATGCCAGCTCTAAATCCAAATTGTTTTAGATTGTCATGCAGTATGACCTGTTGCAAAACAACAGAGTATATACTGAGTTGGCCGTCTCTCCCAAATACCAGCATGGGATTTCTCATATCCCCAAAGCATCTTCACTGGTTACCTCATATATTGAACCATTTACCTCCCAAGTGTGTCATCAGGTGATGGTAAGGCATTAAGCTACATGCAGGAACAGTCTGTCTTCTCATCAAGACAATTTCAATTTTATAACAGCATTTGGGACATTCTTCTTTTGTGTTCTGTATCATGCAGTTCTGCTGTCCACAAAAGGTGTGCAATATTTAACTTATTTTGTAATACAAAGAAATTCACTATAATAATTTTCAATCATCACATCATTTCCCTTTGATTTTTGCATTTATAGCATGCTAGAAAGAGACTGGAGAAAACCTGAATATGAACAGCTATAATGAACGTAATAAGAATTATTCATTGAAATGTTCAGTCTTCATTATTAAAAACTACCACTTAATTCCACCAAATTCTATTCATGAATTAGCTGAGAATTTCCCTACATTTAAATTAATTTAGTCATCTTTCAATGCATGTCCTAGGAGGATATAATCTTCCTATGGCTCAGTAGCTCCAGATGGAGCCCTATCAGCTCCTCACCCCCTTGATTAATTCTATCATAAAGTATGAAGAATAAAGTTTTTAGAAGATCATAAAAAAGCAAGTTCCTCCCTCCAAAAGCACCATACATCTCTACAAGGAGAGTGAACAGCTTATGCTGCATCTACACAATTACCAAAGGGAAAGACCTCTTGCTACATGATCTAGGCAGCCTAACACTGGATGCTGGTGGCAGAGGGATCTACAGAACTAAGGTGGCAGAGTGAAGAGTCACTCTAGGACAACTAAGGCAAGGCTCTCCAGGACATCACCAAGGAGAAAACAGACAGTGGGGTGGGAGAACGCTCAATTAGGGAAAAGGCTTCCTAAAATCAGATGGGTATAAGCCATGTTTATTATTGATCAGCAAGGCAAATTCCAAAATGAAAGAGACTCTCTTTCTCAGAGTAGTTCTAAAGGAATTCCAACATGAGACATGAAAGTGAAGGGCATTATTATCAGGTTCCCCTTTATAAAATCCACAATTTTAGCAAACCTTTCTATTCCTCTGAATGAAGAAGGCAACAGGTCCAAAGTGCCATTCCTCTTTTGAATCCCTCCACTAAAAGCAAACAATGTGTCTGATCCACAATTACTTGAAAATAATCCCAGCAGTTGCAATGCAGCCTGTCCATTAGACATTTTTTCCTGATTTCCCTTTTTAAACATAAAGCCCTAGAGGGAAAAATAATTTGCTATTTAGCATGCTATGAAAAAGATTGTAAGTGAAAGTCCTGTATCTAATAACAGAAAGGCTTTCTGACTCTTCGTGGTGGGCTCACTGGGCAGCAGTTGGTATGGAGACCCAGGCTGAATACCCTATTTGAAGGTCTTAAAACTTTATCTGTTGAAGCAATTTCTCCTTAGACAAGAAAGCCTGAAGACCTATTTCTTATATCTAAATGTATGTAGCAGATGTTGTCATGCAACCAGACAAGTTAAGAAGCAAAAGTCAATGAGCTCCTCAAAAATAAATAGGGTGAAACATCCACTGAGCCAGAACTAAGGAGGCAGGCAAACCAAAACTTCTACTTTGTTTTGCTTCTAAACCCCTTATCTCTAAACCATGTAACATTTTAAGGCTCAAATAACTTAAAAGCCACTGTAAACTGGTTTCAAATAAAGCTGCTCTTGTCGTGTGTCTTTGGTTCTTATTTTGCTATTTTCCAGAAAAAAAAATGTATTTTTCCATATTTGTCTTTAATGCTATATATAGGATAGAAGATGAACAGCTATACTTTATATCTATGCCAAGATTGAGGCAGAAAAAGAAAATTTTAGCTGTATTGTATCTGCTCACTCATCTGCTTTATTTCTCATGTTTCTGGCATAAAATGGAATCATTTTATGCTTGAAAATTGCTCCCAGATTCTCCTGTGAAAGTGCAATCAATGTAAAAAGCAAGATCACAAAGCAACAAGAAAGCTTATTTTTCCTCCTCTTTAATATTAGACATGTGGTCTATTGGCCAGCAATCAACCCCAGGGTTGATTCAACAGTTTTCTCTTTATTTCTGTTTTAGTTAAAACTTCACCTGTTCCTGAGGAATCCCTGATGAACATTAGAATAATCTGATATTGTTTTGTATGCATTTGCCATCTGTGTAAAATTCATTTAAATTGTACCAAGAAATAAATTAGCTTCCCTCTTCTCAATGTCTTAGTATTCTTAACAACTTACAGATACTAGGACATTTCTTGTAACCTTTGAATGAAGAAGTGTGTATAGTTTCTCCACTCAACTAAACCACAGAGAAGTAGATTGTGAGAGTGTCTACTCTTCTCTCATCCCTCATCACATTGTCAACCCTCTCCCAGCTACTATAAGGCCGAACTCAGCCTTCCTCCACACTATTCCAGATACAGGATCTTGCTCATTTTCTGTCCCAGTTCTTTCCTCCTCCTCTTGAGCTCTCTCCTTCCACTTTCCCTTTCGGTCCCCATGAAGTGCATGCCCTCAGTGATGACCCATCCTGTGGATGAAAAGGCTTTCAGTAAAGCAGCAATCTGCTGAGATTTTTCTAGAATTTTGGATTTTGCTTGGATTTCTCTTACTACTTAACATAATGAACCAGTGTTTTGTTGAAATTCAAACAAAAGTTTTGCCTTCTTCACATAAATCTTAAATACCCTGAGTACCTAAGAATGCAAATGACGAAATCAGAATCAGTAACTCACAGCCTCAAGGTAGAAACATTAATGACAAAACATGGACTTTCAACCTGTGGACTTGGAACACAGGAAAATACATTTGTATAAATAGAAGCTTTAGAAGATTTTCTTTAAAAATAACAACTTAAGAAAATTATGACACTTTCTTGTAATTAAATTTGAAAATCTTCAGTAGCTGAAGGGATTGAATCAGCCAGATTCTTCATTGTCCTGGGTGTTTCTGCAATGTCTGTGTCCTCGATTGGTTCTGTACAGTGACCCTAGTCAGCACATAAGACTGGGAAATGAGGATTTCTCCCAATTACAAACTGAACTGTTATATGACTTTCTATGGCTTCTTCAATGCAGTCTACAGGGAACCTAGATTTATAGAAATAAATCCTTATAAAAAGAAAGCTTTTAGACCACATCTGTCTGTAGAATTAAAAATGCTTCTGACATGTGAGTTGCTCTGGTCTCACCATGAGCTGCTGTAACAAAAGACCATAAACTGAGTAGCTTATAAACAATAGAAATTTATTTCACACAGTCCTAGAGGCTGAGAAGTCAATAGATTTGGTGTCTAGTAAGGGTTCATTTTCTGGTTCTTCAGTGTCATCATGTCCTCACATGACTGAAGAAGCAAGGAAGCTCTCTGGATCTCTTTTGTTAGGATAATAATTGCATTCATGAGTTTCACTCTCAAGTCCTGATCACCTCCCACAGCCTCCACCTTCTACCTTGGGAATTAGAATTACAACATATGAATTTGGGACAGACCCAAACATTCTGACTATAGTAACTGCCAACATGTCTAATGAAAATGAACTGTGATAGTACTTAGATTATCTACTCTTTTAATAGAGAATCTTGGTTTATTCATGTGTGTGTGTGTGTGTGTGTGTGTGTGTGTGTGTGTGTGTGTTTTGTCCATCTGCCTTCACTGTTACTTTGACTTTGTCCATATAGTTTGTTAACAGGCTTTTCTTGGTGTGAAATTTGTAAGTGTGGATGGTTGGATGGGAATGTTGCCAGCATAAACACGTGACATTAACTCTGGCAACATGAAAATGTGTAACCTTAATAAGAGTAGTTATAATAGAATAGAAAGAATTGAAGCTAAATAGAGTAGATAAAGGAAAAATCAGAAAATATAAATAACAAATATTGACATTATTAAAAAATATGCTGGAAAGAGAAACAGAAAAGGGATCATAGGTGGAGGTAGATATGCAAGAAGTTTTGTTAAAGATACGATTCCTTGGAACATATGTGTATGAACATTCATAAAATATTTATTATATCATTTTCATTGTATCATTGATACAAGAAGCAGGGAGAGAACAAAAGGAAAAGGATGATCAAAAAACAAAGGGGCTAAGAGCCCTTAACTGTGAATTATAAATTCTACCTCTAAACAAACAGAAAAAATAATCTTTAGAATTAAGTATTAAATTGTTCCACTTCCATCAAAAGAAAATAAAACAAATATTTGGAATCTAATCTCAGGGAAGGGAAACCCTTAAACTAGTAATTTATCTTAACTTAAAAATTATCAGATTTTAACTAGTCATTTATGAAGCAATAATTCAAAACTATGTATTGAATTCCTACAGTCTTAAGCATTTACATCATTATAGTGGGATTGATAAGCACTACTAAGAACATTAGAATTTAATAAGATAAATTAGGCTGAGCTACAAAAGATCGAATGCCAACATGAGATGTGAATACAAGAGAGCCCACAGAGTTTTGAGATGCCTTTGCAACAGCCATAGCTCTGTGTGCTAGAAGGTCAAGAAAGGTTGCTGGCAGGAGGGGAGGGACCTGGCCAGGATGTGGAGTAAGAGTAGAACTGGACTATGAAGTGAGGATTTAAAGAAGCATGTTAAGTAAAGAGATTAACTATTGGAAATGGGTGTGCAGCCTGCTGGGGCCTGATACATAGACCAGCAGGAAGGGCATTTGGAACCTAGTGGGAGGTTGAGTACAATAAACAGTGAAATTGTTTCCAGAACACAACCAGAGACCATTTTTATTCTATGTATTATTGAAGAATAATAAAGGGAATATTTATCATTGTAGTTCTGAGTGTTTAAATTGGATATAAATGCTACATATGTCATAAATCTGAAGGCTGTTTCACCAAATGGTTTGTTTTTGTTCCTTTGGGAAGGTGGCCATGTGACTACTTAAGTTTCAGTTTCCTCTTATTTGGGATGGTTCCTACCATTTGTGACTTCATATTCTTTGGTTACTGATGGTTTGAAAAATATTTCCTCTGTTTTACAGCTCACAATCAGTGAAGTCACATAAATTTATTAGTAATGCCATCAAATTTGAGAATATTTCCATTGAATTTCTTTTTGTGGTGGTGATTGTGGGGTGTGGCGTGGGGTGTGGGTGTGCTTCATATATAAGAGCTACTACTTGGAAGAAATTTTGGCAGACAAGTTTCTGGTTCTACATATTTCAAACCTAATTTCTCCTTCACTCTCAACATACATCCAGAGCTGGAAACTATAAGGCATCTCAGTATAACCTCTAGCCCTGCACCAGAGGGTGAGCATATTGCCGCATCAGGACAGCTAGCAATAGCTAACCCATAGATATAAGTAACTGCAAGCCACGTACAATTATCCTACTAGACCCAAATGAAGACCAATTCCCCTTCTCTAGATCTCACTCCAGAGTCAGCTAACATGAGGGAAAGTATGATCCACTAAGTTTATGTAGAGTCAACAGCATTAACAAGTTAAAGTTTGTTTTAGTCAGCTTTTTTGCTACTCTGACTAAAAGATCTGACCAGAACAATTTTAAGGAGGAAAGTTTATTTGAGGGCTCACAATTTCAGAGGTCTCAAATGCATGGACAGCAAGCTTCCTGTCTTGGGGATCTAGGTGAGGCCAAACAATATAGTGGAAGAGTGTGGCAGAGGGAAGCAGCTCATATGATGATCAGAAAGCAACAAGAGAGACTTGCCAGATAAAAAATAGACCCCAATTCAGGCTCCCAGGGATCCACCTCCTCCAGCCACACCCTACCCACCTTCAGTTACCACTCAGATAACCCCATCAGGGATTAATTCTCGGATTGGGTTAAGACTCTCAAAACCAATCATTTCTCCTCTAAACCTCCTTGCATTGTCCCACACATGAGCTTTTAGGGGCTAACTCACATCCAAACAACAGCAAGGTGGAAATGAACACTATTGCAAATGTTACAAATATTACAAAGTCATATGACCAGGAGGACGTGTCAGGCTACTTTCATGCCTTGAAAGGGGCCCTGCAAAGCTTAAGTTTTATTGGCTTCATGTTAAATTCATCTTGAATAGTTTTCATTTTATACTGCATTAAGTAAAAAATAAATAAATAAATAAAGTTCATGTAATCCCTAGCTTACTTTTAAAAATATTTTTGTGGTACTGAAAATTAAAACCCATGTTTACTACTGCTGAGCTACTCCCCACCCCTCTGGCTCTCTTTACTCAGCATCTGGTGAGTGATTTCCATGTGCTCAATGGGATATCTGACATTTAAATAATACAAATTATTATAGCATATGGTCCTTGACAAGGTGCTCAGTACACAGACCCTTGTGAAACAACTAAAGGATACTTCCTGGTGACTTACTGTTTACTGTTGTTATTTGAAGAGATAGAAGTGATGAAATAGTAGGGTGTCCTAAACTGGATGGTGATGAAATGATCAGGGAAATCACCCTATAGAGATATGGTTGGACCCCAATCTGTGAGACAAATGCACTCCACCACAGAGGACCAGTCTGAGGACAGAGCTTAGTTTTTCACCACTAAAAGAAATGCAAGGAAGAGGGATGTAGCAAACCAGTCAAAATCACTAAGAATATCTCTCCATGTATTCTGGGAGTTACTGTAACAGACTCCTTTTCAAAAGAACAATGTTTCCCTTTAATAGCAGTCTGCGGACTGGGCAGCAAAAACTTGCAATCAACATCCATCTCTATTACATAAGTTTTCAGTGTAATAGATTTCTTTGTATAAAAATAAGAAAAGCAAAGCTGGCATGGGCTGAAGGCCAGACTATGGAAAAATCCCCATTTCACTGAATCAAATAGTATAATGGTATTTGATAAATTGGTGATTCTATCTGTAGGGCTCATTACACTCTGAAACCAGCAGTTTTCTGTAACTTTTTTATCCTTCCACTTTGGAATATTCATCCCTTTCATCACTTGGCTACTATAAAGCAGATTCTCAAAAATTATTGTTTACAATACTCTTCTCTTTGAAGCTGTCTTTATAGACATTTTTTTCTTAGGATAATTTTGAAATAATACCAGTGCACAGTGTGAAAATTGAACAGCCATCTCCACTTCAAATAACAAGTGCTAACTCCATCTTTACTTCATACTCTGTGCATCATAATCTATAACTTATTCAAAAGAACACAATAGAAGAAATATAAGAAAATAAAGTAAAACAATTCATATTTTCCATATGAATATTTATCCTTGAAAACAGCAGAGTTGTCACCATCTCTAGTGAATATCTATAGTTATAGCTTGACAAATGTTTGCTGCCTGGAGGGGATTATAGTTTATAGAATCAACTCCTCCATTTTTCTCTTTTCTGGGACTTCTAAACTAAACAAAGTAATCATAAAAAGCTAAAAAATATTTTTAATACTAGAACTGCTTGAGATCCATTAAAGGGTGTTAAAACAAAAGCTTTCTAGAGAAAAAAAGTTTGTTTTTTTTTTAAAGAAAATACTTTTTTTTTAAAAAAAAGCCAATTATTTGCATGCTAAATTAGTTTTCAGAAAGAACTACTGAATTCACATGATAGAACTATTGTCATTAAATATTTGATTTGCCCAAATATTGAAGGGACATTAAAATAAGAGCAATTTAATTAACAGGTAAATTGGACACAAGCAATTTATTTTATGCTCATTTGCATTAACTAAAGTAAATTAATGAAAGAAAAAGTTCAGCTTCAAAAATTCTAAGTTGTTTCACATTTTCTTTTTTTTAAGAACTAATATTTATTTATTGAGTCTGAAACAAAATGTAATAAAAGCTTCTGTAGAAACTTAAGAGTTTAATTTGTCTGCCTATCTTTCTTTTCCTTCCTTTTCAAAATCTATGCAGTTTATTCTCCTCTCTCTAAGCATAAAAAGAAGTTTTCAGGAGAGTTTTTTAGAATTCATCCCTATCATGTACTTGATAACTTTAGATGATTCCAATCAAAATTTTGAAATTGAAATTGAGCATTACTAATAATAAATAGACCAAAGGAATTGTAACTGGAAAGAGTAGTCTATAACTGTGTTAAACCTGACTAGCATAGCCTTTCAGTCTAAGCATCTGGATTTGAAATTATCCCCTCCCCCACCACACACACACACACTATCCCCCATATTTCCTGAGGGGCAAGTTTAAGAGACTTTGGCCCTGCTGCCCTGCCCCAACTGATCAGTTTGCAAACATGGAAGAAATCAATCAATCCTATGTGGTAGGTTGAGCCAGCCAGACTGTGTGTATTTCTTGACTTTGAACAGAGACCACCAAAACATGATGCATACTATAGAGGAAGGTTATGTGTTAACTCAGTTCCAAAGTCAGCACCACATACTAGCCCAAACTACCAGAACAATAAAACTGAAAAGGTCAGTCTGGAGAGGAAAGCCAAAACCAAAAGAAATGAGTTAACCCAGCAGCCTGCACAAACACTCAGATTTCTCTCTGGCCCAATTGTACTTATAATTTGATCCTCAATTATAAAATTAAACACCAGCTTCAGCAAAAGAAGGAAGGGAGGAAGGAGAGAGCAAGGGAAGATCATAGGGAAGATAAAGATGATCAAAACACAATATATGCATATATGGAAATAACACACTGAATCCAATTAATTGGAACAATTCATATATATTAATGATTATAATTTTAAAAGAAAAAAAATTCCTTGAATATAGTGAAGTTTTTTTTCATTGCATCCATAAGTAAATTCTAACATTCTAAATTGAATGGTATTTACTTTATGTTTCACACTATCTCTGATTGAAACATGAAGTATGATGATAGTTTATCTTATTCATCCAGTAATGACAGTCTCACATATACTGATGAGTAAAAGACAAAAAAAAAAAAAAAATCCTAAAAGCATTTGATTGAAATAAAGGCAAGTTATTAAAATAAAACAAGAACTCTAATGTTGCCCCATAGATTACTTTTTTCTTTTCTTTTTTTCCTTATAATTGAAGAAAAATACTAGTAAACCAGAGAAGTAACTGAAATATTTTGGAAATGGATTTCATTGTTAGATACATACTGATGGCATCTTTGAGATCATGATGAAAGACATGGGAAGATAAACTAGTTAGATGGCTAAAGAAGGATTGCTCAGCACCATAGCTCACACCTCTAATTCCAGCAGCTCAGGAGGTTGAAGCAGGAGGATTACAAGTTCAAAGCCAGCTTCAATTAGCAAGGCCCTAAACAATTGAATGAGACCCTGTCTCAAAATAAAAAATAAAAAGGGCTGGGGGATGTGGCTCCTCAGTGGTCAAGTGCCCCTGGGTTCAATCCCCAATAAATATCCCCCCCCTAAAGAAAGCACAGTCTGTCTATGTTATAATGATTATAACCTGAGCTCCACAGGGCTTTAGCAGATGACCCAGAACAAGTTACTTGGTTTTTAAGCTCCAAGTTTTTCAACAGTAAAAAGGAAATAATAACACAATGCTATCTTTGTGTCAGTATTGTATTATATTAATAATGTATGCAAAGAAATTATTGCATCTTGCATGTGGTAATTATCATAATAGTACAAAGTCATGGATTGATTTTTGAACCGATGAAATGTCATATAATTTGTGTCCTAGAACTATGTTCTTTTCTATGACTTTTCTAACATTTTTTTCAGTAAATAAATAGACAAAGATAACATGATAATGGTCACTAAATGTCTTTTGAACATAAACTTAGAATATACTTAATCCAAACGAATCAAAATTGATTGAATAAAAATTTAATTTTAAAAACATACTTGGATGATATCTAGAAATGTGAAAATTGGGGAGGGAGGGTTAGTCATTCACAGGTCCACATGAACCACAGTACAATTTTGGTTACTCAAAACTTTAAGATTCAGAGATCAGAGGACTTGAATGCTAGAGTGGAAGCAGGTGGCCAGGCCGAATAGACAATCTGACAAAGTTGTTTTTAATTTTAATTAACTTTTTAATGAAACAGAAAATGTTTGACTTGAAAAGAGGAATACTTATGGAAGCAAGCAAGAACTCACTATACCATTTTGTAAAATATTTGGAAGGAAATGGATTTGCAGTATTTGTTAATTCAGAAGGTGAAACCAGAATCACATGAAACAGAAAGAGAAAAGGTTCAATTTAAGGAAAAAGAATTAGCATTGCCTGCCTGTGGTTCAGGGAAGGTCAACTCAGAGATGAGATATCCTTCACAAAGAAGAGGACTATGTAGAAAAAACACTGCCCTGAGGTGGGAATTTGGACAAGATGATTTCTAGCTTTTGCTGCAGCTCTAGGACACCAAGGTTCTAAGATTCAGGTCTCTACTCATTTAACTTTACTGAATTTGACTATTAAAAATGATTTTTCAAATGTATAATATGAAGAGAAATATTGAAAGGCAAAAGAAACAACCTATAATAAACTTAGAGCTATCTCCTTGGATATTAGTATATTACCAAGTGTAATTACATATGCCTGGTCTTCTCCATCTAAAATGGACAAATGTACTGCAGTGTATCTCTTTGAATGACAGAGCATTTTTCCTTTCCTTTTTTTCCCTACAAATTATCCTCCTTCATTCATTATTTCTGAAGTAGTCAGGGTTCTTCTCTAGAGTAATAGAACCAATAGAATAAATATAATCATAAGAGGGTATTTATTATATTGGCTTACACAGCGAGAGTCTGAGTAGTCCCATAAAGGAACTGCAGGCTGGGGAGCCAGGCAAACTCACAGCTTCTCAGCCCAAGAGCTAGAAGCCCAAGAGTCACCCATGTAAATCCATATTCAAAGGCTGAAGAATCTGATATCTGCAGGCAATGTCAGCAGAAAAATAAATTTAAATGCCTTCAAACAAGTAGGGTCATGGATCACGTATTCACAATCTTTCCCCTTCCCCATTCTCTGACTTTCCATCCAGGTTCCCAATCTATTGGATGGTGCCACCTACATCCAGGGCAGGTCTTCCCCACAGGCAGTATTCTCTAGAAACAACCTCACAGACACATCCAGAAGCCTGCTTCACCAATTTTCTAGGCATCCCTCAATCCAGTCAACAACCAAGATTGGCCATCACCAAAATAATGCCATTGCTCAGATCTGGTGTATGTTCCAAAGGTCCATGTGTTCAAGGCCTGAACCCTAGCTAGGTGCTATTGGGAGGTGGTGGGAACTCTAAGAGGTGGTGTCTAGAGGGAAGTTTGAGGTCACTGGGACAGCCCTCCAAGGAGAGTCCTCTTTTACCTTTTTGCTTCCCAGCTATGACGTGAACACTTTGCCCCACCACACGTTCCTCATCATGATGTGCTGCCTCGCCATAGGTCCCAAAGCAAAGAATCCAACTGAGCATAGACTAAAACCTCTAAAACTGTGAGCCAAAATAAGCTTGTCCTCTTTTTAAAGTTATCTCAGGTACTTTGTAATGGAAGCTGACTAACACAGGTTCACCTAAGAGGCTCCTCAGACTCTTCTTCACAAAGCAACAATATGACTGGGAAGCATAAGTCTTTCTCACTCTTCCAACTAAAACACTGCAAATATTTCTCATTGCAGCTGAAGTCCAATAGAAACTCCTTTCTAAGACTTGGGATACCTTGACTGCTGCCCATATTCACTCCACAGCCACCTTTCCTCACAGGGATGTAGCAACACTAGCTCCATCTTGGGGGTACCATTCCCAATGCCTAGAACACTAGGCTCTCGGTTTAGTTTTCAGTTTCAGTGCCTCTTCTGAGTGACTTATGCTAAAGGACATCAAAAAATAGCCCTGTACCTTCCCCTGACTCATTTTCTTAGCTCCCTGTTGGTTTATTTGTTCTCTGTATAACTTTTATTCTAATTGGTACTGCTTTCATTTTTTAGCTTGCATATTTTATCTGTCTTTCCAACTGGAATCTAAACTCTCAATAGGAAAAAAAAACAATAACACTGCTCTTCTTGGTTACCATTTTACCCCTGCACTGAAAACAGTGTTGGCACATAATAACAGCTCAATAATTACTAACTTGACAATTGGAAGAAATATCCAAACAGTTAAGTACTACAGCTATCAATCCAATGCATTTCCACTGGCCAAGTCCCTTACATCTCTTCCCCAGATAATTGCAATTTCCTCTTATTTTACTCTTCCAACCATTCTTTTCTCTGCCATCAGTCCCTTTCTCATACTACAGCCAGGGAAATTTTAAAAATACAAATTAGATTTAAATATTCTATTTAATGTTATTTAAGAACTTCTCATGCTAATCTGACAAAAAATACTAATACTACCTATAATAGAAAACATATATTGAGCAATTACTACATGCCACACATTTATATTAATTTGGTCCTCCCAAAAACTATCTTGAGCTACATACTTTTAACCCTATTTTTGTAGATAAAGAAGCTGAGACACAGTAAAACTAAAAGCCTTTTTTAAAATTTTTATTTTTTTAGTTGTAGATGGACACAGTATCTTTATTTTATTTATTTATTTTTTATGTGGTGCTAAGGATCAAACCCAGTGCCTCACATGTGCTAGGCAAGTGATCTACCACTGAGTCACAGCTCCAGCCCCCAAACTAAAGGTCTTAACATAATTCAAAACATCTCCACAATTTGGACAGTGCCTGTATCCCCAACCTTATTGTATACATCTCCACTTGTATAAAGTGAGTCACTATTAGCTCATAAATTTATGTAAAAATACCACATTTTAACAAGAAACATCACAGGAATAAAATTTATTTTACTGTTAATACCAGACCACGTAGTCCTTTACCTTCACAAGTCCTGCACCTCTGACCTCTTCCTTACAGAGCCTTTCCCAATAACTACTATGCCATTTGTTAATCCTGTGTAGATCTAAACGCTATCTTTTGGAATCCTGCTGCAGTCACTCCTCTAGCATTACATTCCCCCATCATCTTAATCCAGAGTCTTCCACTAAACACCTGTTAATCTCACTGTTTATGATATGGCCACTTGATAAATGAACTGTCTCTTATTAGTTACCTGTTTGGTTCCTTAAGTCATCTACCTTTTTATGTACATCAACTTATCTCCCAGCAACAGCACAGATACCTGAGAGCAGGGCTCATGTCTTACCCTTTCTTTTCCTGCACAGCCCTAGCACCTCGTTAGGACGTATGCCTTCCAGGTGCCTAATTGGTATCTACTTTTTGGCTGGTCAATTGGTCTTCTTCCCATTTTATATGATCCTTGTCAGCAGAGAATTAGGAAATATCTGCCATTAAACTCCCAAATATTTAGTTATGCAGCATGAATCATGGTATTTCCACCTCATACTTGAAGGAACTAGTATTCTACTAATTATAGAGTGCAGTCAAGAAAAAAAAATTGCAGCTTTGTGTGTATGTGTGTATGTGTGTGCTTAGAATTATTTCCACACAAGTTCTGCCATCAAGGAGGTAGAAAAACACTCAGCACAGCTCCCCAAAGCTGTGTTTTGCTAGTGGTTGACACATCATCATATACGTGTCTGCTATGCTTCTGATAACACAGCTTCACAGAGTCTGTTTCTATGGTAATTTTAAGCTTATATAACACCAGCCTCTCCCAGTCTCCATGAACATTTTTTTAAGTTTGTGAAAATTACATACACTTCAACTTCAAAACTGATTCCATTCATTGTGTGGACATTAAGATAATAATTATGAAATAAAACCATGCAACTGTATGAAAATACTTTTAAAAGTTAAAAAGGAGGAAAAACAGTGGATTCCAGTCTGAGCCAAGATCATAAGTATGGAACTTGCTGGAGGAGCTCTTTGGTAACCTGTTCAGGAGCCACCATCCCCTAACAAGACACATTCCCTGCAGGGTCCTACCCTTTGCCACAGGCCATGTCTTAGTCCACTTGGGCTGCTATAACAAAATACCATAGACTGAAAAGATTATAAACAACAGAAATTTATTTCTTACAGTTCTAGGGGCTGAAAGTTCAAGATCAAGGTGCCCATGGGTTTGATGTCTGGTGAGAGCCCATTGCCTAGTTCATAGACTGCTGTCTTCTTACTCTAACTTAAATAGAGTAAAGGCCTTTGGACCTCTTTTATAAGAGCAATAATCCCTTTCAAGAGAGATCCATCCAAAGGCCTAATAACTTCCCAAAGGCTCGGTCTCCTAAACCCATCCCCTTGGGAATGAAGATTACACAGATGAGATTTGGAAATACACAGACTTTCAGATGATAGTTCTATATGTTCAGAGAAGCCTGTGCCCAGGTCATTCCCAGCTCAGGGGTGAGTCACTCCTAGTCTAAACCAGAGATACTTAACCTGGAAGCTTTGGAGGTATCCATCTAAGCTCAATTCCCTACCTAGTTTCCTCCCAATCTTTCCTCCCTCCAAATTTGACAGTTCTGGGGCAGGGTCCTAGCAACTGGTATGCCTTTAAAGCTCTTCAGGTGATTCTAACAAACAGCCAGGATTTAGAGTTACAAGTCTCATCCAGTGGTTCTCAAATTTCAACCAGCCAAGGATCACCTAGAGGGCTTATTAAAACACAGAGTGCTGGGCCCCATCACCGAGTTTTTGATTCAGAAAGCCTAGAAGGGAGCCTAAGAATTTCATTCCTAACAAGTTCCCAGCTGATTCCAATGAAGCCAGACTAAGAATCTTGAGAACTCTGGTCTTGAAAGAAAACTCCTTTCAGGATTTTTTTTTTAAACATCTGGAATTATGGTAATTTTGCTACCAGCCTGAACATGGCACCAAATGCAGAAGAGGGAGGAATCACTGAGTTTTTCCAAAAAGGGCAGAGGCAACCTGAAATGGCCCTGTACCTGCCCTATCTATACAGTTAATACGTGAGTTTAAAAAAAATCTATTTTTCTATTTATTAGAGATGAGGCTTCTGTTGCTTATTGTTGAAAACATACTATGTTATGTCTAAGATAGAAACAGTTGTGTTTCAAATGATAATATATTGTCCCAACATGCTTTTTAAAATGTGAATATTAGAAAATAATCTACTTGAATAAATCTGCTCTATAGAATAAGAGAGAAGAAACATGAGTATTTTATCCACTTATTCCATTTGCATAATAATTATTGGGGGCATGTTTTTATTTTCCAAATGACTTCCTCTTGAGTACCTCTTACGAAGGCAAGATACCAACTTTGAGACCTTTCAATTTTCAGAGAAAAATGACTATAGCAATGTCTCCAGATGAAATGTTTTTTGAACAGAGACACTGGCCTGATGTTAAGAAGTTCATAGCATTAAAAGACAAATAGAGCCAGGCACAGTGGCACATGCCTGTAATCCCAATGGCTCAGGAGGCTGAGACAGGAGAATCACAAGTTCAAAGCCAGCACCAGCAAAAAACAAGCCGCTAAGCAACTCAGTAAGACCCTGTCTCTAAATAAAATACAACCTAGGCCTGGGGATGTGGCTCAGTGTTTGAGTGCCACTGAGTTCAATCCCTGGTACAAAGAAAAAAAAAAAAGACAAATAGAAGAGCTAGTACTTCATTATAACTATTGGCTTGAACCTCCTTCTGGCTTTGACTGGTCTCAGCCAAATGGGTATTCCTTGTGCACCCCAAAACTCCTTTTAATTTGCTGGTGTAAAAATCCAAATCCCTTCCCTTATCCTGCAATCCTGCTTGCACCACTATCTTATTATGGCATAGAAAGCTGTTAAAGAAAAAATTGCTAGTGGGTGAACCTAACACCCATTTTAGTCTTGCCTCTACTCCAGAGAATTAAAAGCTAAACATCTACTTTCCAATGCAATGGGAAATGCACATGTGATGCTGCTCTGGCTAACAGAAGAAAAAGTCTTCTATAGAGCATCTAGGAAATTTTACTTGCCTGAAACAAAGGACTCACAAAGGATCTCAGACAACAACACTCATATGAAAAGAAAAAGAGATGGGATTTGTATATTTTAAATCATGTAGGAGGAATAATGCTGTCAAGTGGAGATAGATTTGATTAAAATAACTTACTAAAAACAGCATTAATTAGTACAATAAATTAGAATTTGGAAGTAAAATATGGTGAGAAAGTGTTCCATGATCTGATGACTGCCAGGCACATTGGTGACATGTCAAACATTCCAAAGCAAGTTTCTTCATTTTTAATAGCTATCACTCAAAAAATAACTATTTATATTCATACAAGAGGAGAATAAATCATTGAGATCTTTTGTGATACATTTTGCAATTAGGAACTTTCGTTTAAAAGTTCATCAAGAAATAATATAGTTAAAATAAGATGTTTCATAGATGTTTATTGAATTGGTTTTCTTTTGGGGGTTGAGCTGGCTTTTTTCCAACATCCACTTCAGGAAATTTCCAGGGCAAAATTACTGCATTGGAAAAAAAAATTTACTGCATTGGGCTCTAAGGAATAAAACTTTGTTGTTTGTATCATTAATTTTTTTTTGTGCTTAAGGAAAGCAAAAATACTATCTTGTGCATGTGAATTACCTGAACTCCCTTCTTATAAGAAGTGGGATTATTATTAGGATAGTCTAATCTGAAGAGAGAATGTCAACTCTATTGTCCAGTTTACCTATATGTTAAATAATAAGATTCTAAATTTAACAAACAATATGGAAATTTGCTCAAGAAATTGGTAAAGTAATCATAACCTCATGCCTACTGCCTCCAGTAACTATCAAAATTCCACTAAAAGTAGCAGTATTTAAGAATTGCCTAAACTCTGGATAAGATGATCCACACATTGTAAACTTCAAATTGCTCTAAATTGAGTTGGAACTATGAGAGCTATTTAGCTTGACCACATTCTCTGATCTCTATAGAACTGTTCTTACTGAATGAACTGTACTTAATAATTATGTTAGTCATGTACTTTAAACAAAGCTCAGAGAAATAACCCTGGGATATTCATTGTCATCTTACTCTGAGGATGTTACTGATGGTCTATTAAATTTCACAGAACAATCTTTATGAAAGCACACTAAACTTCCTCATGGGAATCAATATCATGAATAGCTATCCTTTTGTGCTTTTTACCACATACACAGCAAATTGTATATTTCTATATATTTTTTTTCTTTCTTTTCTTCATCAGCTGCTAAAATACTCAATGGTGAACCTGTGGTCAAGTGCAGCCACTCTGCAGGCCTTCATAAGCTCTTGTGTGTGAACTTCATCCCTGCTTTCATCTGTTCCTCTCTTACTTTAAGTTTATTTTTAACTGGTACATAAAACATAATTATTTTTATATAAACATAAGCATTTTTATTTAAACAAATATTTTTATTTATTATAATTTACTCTATTTTTCTCCTGATTTTTGTTTTGGTTTGCATATTTATAAGTTGTTTTATAACTCTTTGGAATAGGTCAGTGCAAAACTGCTACAGCCCATGCCAGGGAGTATCCCAAGGTTTTTCTGTGAGAAAACCCAATGTTGGTAAGCAAACAACAGAGTCATCCTTATTTTGAGGATAGTAAGCTGGACTGATGATCCACTGCAGATCATTAACTTAGTATCCAGGGAAAGACACAAACATAATCCAGCACAAAACTCAAAGTCATCTTTAAAGAGAGTCACCCAACAAATCAAGAACTCAGGAAAGCTACCCCAAAACAAAGGAATTTACAGCTTGAACAAAAGACATACCCTGCAAGAATAGAAGGCATTCACGTGAGAATCAAAGCTGAGTCCAGGAAACCTACAGGAACAAACAACACACTGAATAATAGTTCATGATCTGTTTTAGCAACAAAGACCAGTCCTCAAGGATGGAGCTATGAGTAATGTAATTACTGATAGAATGAAAGTAAAGGGCTGAAAAAAAAGACAATAAAAGAATTCCAATGGGTAGATCACCAAGAAGAGCAAATGTGAGCTGGTTTAGTGAACAGAGACTAAAACCTAATGTATCTTGGTTTGCAAAGATATTCATATCAAATCCTTATATTTCCTCAGTTTTCCCTCATTTTTTTCTGTCAATATGTGTAACCAGTCATCTAGAATCAGGGCATTCCCTTTCCTGGAGAAACACTGGCAAAGTCTTAATAGCCAATATTCTTTCGATGTTCTTGCTGCAGATCACCATTCCATCTGCTTTATATCATTCTGCCTCCAAGAAGCAAGAGGTAAGGACTGGATATAGCGAACCAGGGCCATGGCTGACCTCTGGAGGGATGAGAAGAACTATTTATTAAGGCAGTGCTGCTTCCTCCTGCATGGGTAGCTGCTTCTCCCATTTATTGCTTGTTTATTCTGAGACTACTGGTAGCATTTCCAGTTTCTGTTCTCAGAGAGCTGTAAGATAGGTTGGAACTTTTAAATTAATTCCATGACCATGTTTTACCCAAAGCTAAAAATTTACCTCCCATTATATTTCTAATTATGCCTACTCCTACTATCTAAATAACACAGTGAAGATTTCAATAAGCCTAAATAACAGGGGAAAAAAATTAGTGTAAAATACGCCTCTAATTTGAACAGTGCAAATTTTCCAATTAAAATTTCCACTTGAAAATCAAAGTCTAAAATTACAAACTCTAATGAAAGACCACACAAATAAAAGTCCAGAATTCTTCCTTAAAAATATCTTATTCAACTCCACTTCAATGTAAAACTTCTTTTGGTTGAATGGACTTCCTTCAGTGGCAGAACCTGGCCTTTCCTCTAGAATCCATGGAGCTCCCACAGCATCCCCTAAAGGTAGTGACCATCAAGCAGCAAAGACTGCATGGTACCTGGGGGAAGGAAAGTCATCAGTGAATCACTAGAATAGAGTCCCCAGGCTCAAAGACGGAAGAGAGAAACTCTGCTGGCCATCTCAAGTTCAGTCTGTGACCCAAACTGGGTCAGAAGTCTCCCATGAAGAGGTTAACGATGGTCCCCTATGGTTTGGGCCATGCTGGGGAGGCGGGTGGAGCAATTCCACCAGTGCCTTCTTGGGCACTTAAAACATTCCTGCCTTCTTGAAAATTTTAGAAAATCACTATGTCAACCCCCCACGACATAAGGTCTTACTCAAGACTGTCTTTCCCCTTCCATTTCCCTTTTGAGCCCTTCCTCCCTGGTACACATGCTGCACTGAGTTGGGGTTCATCCTGGGAACCCTGGCTCTTGAGACACAGCCTCATTGTGATATCAGAGCAACCCACATCTGCAGCAGCTTTGTTTTCTCCACAATCCTCTCTCCTGCTCTTGTCTCTGTTTGTTTCTCACCTATGACAAGGTCTCAAGACATTTTTTCCCTTACCATGGTGGCCGTGGTCAGTGCCTCCTGCTCTGGAACAGGCCTACAAAACTCGTTTATTCAAATCATATGATCATCTCAATAAATGCAGAAAAAGCATTCAACAAAATCAGTACCCATTCATGTTCAAAACAGTAGAAAAACTAGGGATAACAGGAGCATATCTCAACATCGTCAAGGCTATCTATGCTAAGCCCCAGGCCAACATCATTCTAAATGGAGAAAAATGGAAAGCATTCCCTCTAAAAACTGGAACAAGACAGGGATGCCCTTGTTCACCACTACTATTTAACATAGTTTCTGAAACACTGGCCAGAGAAATTAGACAGACAGAAATTAAAGGGATACAGATAGGAAAAGAAGAACTCAAATTATCACTATTTGCCGACAATATGATTCTATACCTAGAAAATAGACTTTGTATCCAACCAGAGATATGAAAAATGTGCTGCATATGTGTAATATAAATTGTAATGCATTCTGCTGTCATATGTAACAAATTAGAAAATAAAAGTAAAAATTAAAACAGAAATTTTAAAAACCTATTTCTTCAGACGGGTTGCTCCCACATTGCCACATCTGTCCCAGAAGGATAGTCACCTTTGATAGTCTCCTGGGCTGAAGCTTCTGCTGATGCTTTTAAAGACTGTGACTTTGACAGTTGAGTGTGAACCAATAGGTTTTCTGATAAGTGTTGTTGAGAATTCTTAAAATTCTCAAATTTTGAATTTTCCATCCAGGCCATCTGTTCTATTACATCTTTCTTGATAGTAGTAAAAATATTTCTAAGGTTTCCTGATGTGTAACTACTCCTTTGAGGTGAGCTCTGTGGTTTTTATCATTCTAACCCGCTTCTTAAATTGATACCTTTCCTTTTCTGCTTGTAATATAATAGTATTTGCTAGATTTTTACCATCTTCTTATATTTTATTTTCCCTTTATTTGGCATCTAATTCTTTGTTCTTCTTACATACTTCTTGAGGGTCTTTCTGGGGAGCTGCATATTTCTCCCTACTTCATCAATAGTGGGAAGGAGAAATAAAGACATGGGTCCCATTAAATGCAGATATAACAGGAAATTAAATGTGGCTTTTCCTGGTATTGGGAGTCTTTGGTACAGACCTCAAAGACCCAGAAAAATAATGTCAAGGACTCCTTACAGATAGGTACTAGAATACCTGTACTGAGAAGCTCAGGGACAGAATATCTTGTTCTGTCAATGTTAAAATGGGAAAACTGGAAATCCATATGCAACAAAATGAAATTAAATCCCTATCTCTCACCATGCAAAAGTCTCAAGTCAAAGTGGATCAAGGACCTAGGAATTAAACCAGAGACATTGTGCCTATTAGAAGGAAAAGTAGGCCCAAATATCCATCATGTCAGATTAGGCCCCAACTTCCTTAATAAGACTCCTGTAGTATAAGAATTAAAATCAAGAATCAATAAATGGAATGGATTCAAATTTAAAAAACTTCTTCTCAGCAAAAGAAACAATCAGTAAGGTGAATAGAGAGTCTACAGAATGGGAGTAAATTTTACCATTTGCATATCAGATAGAGCACTAATCTCTAGGATATATAAAGAACTCAAAAACCTAATTGCAGGTGATGTTGAAGATGCTAGGAGGAAGTACTTCCCTGCAGGATTGTGCGTATACTGTGAAGCATCTCACACTCCTGTAAATGATGCAATGGAGGTGTATCCCCATTATTTCAGACCAAGTGAGAGTAGCTTTGATGGATCCCCTGGAAGAATCACCAAATATGCCCCGGTATTTGAGGGAATGGGGATTGACTGTTGACAGTAGGAAACAAAGAGAGGTTAAAGTCAGAAACACCTGCCTAATACTGAGGAGAAAGAGAGTTTCACTGGGCATGAGGTACATGAGAAGAGATGCCTAGATTTCTCATGGCCAAAGGGACAAATGGCGGAGAGTCAGCTTCTATTTACTTTAAAAGGTTCATCTCTCTTCCTAGAAGGGGGAAAGGAATCAGTTGTAATGGTTAATTTCATGTATCAACTTGACTGCAATAGTTTTGATCAAACGTTATTCTGGGTTTTCCCATAAGGGTATTTTGGGTGAAATTAGCATTTAAATTAAATAGTGAGTTAATCAGATTTCCTTCCCTGATTGATTTTTATCCAATCATTTGAAGGTCCTACTAGAACAAAAAAGCTGACCCTGCTCCCAAATAAAAGGGAATACTTCCTGCCTTACTGCCTTTGAGTTGAGACTTGGGAGTGGGGATACTTTTCTTTTCTTTGGGCTCAAACAGAGTAGAGATTAGAGTTCAGGGCAAGGCCCTTTCTGCTCTTGCGTGTGCCTTAAGGGTGGCACCACACATCCACTCTCTCACACACAAGCATCCCAATAACATTAGAACCTCACAATCTCCCCCAAATGTATAAATTCTTCCCTTTGTTCATTCCCTTAGCTCAAGCCCAGTAGTCAGTCTCTCACCTAACGAAGCAAGAAGGGTCTGGTAGCACCAAGAGAGCAGATGCCAAGCAAAGGCTCCAAGCCTGAATGAGGCCCAAGCTAGGGGAGGAGAAAAGATATCAACTGAATGAAGTTTTGAGTTTGGGTTATTACACTCAATTGAACATATTAATTTTTGAAATGAGCCTATTCTTTGTTTCAGAAAGTTCTCAAAGCCCTATGGTCTGCCTTGAATTTTTTTATCCAGGAGTGTGAAAGAATAAAATCAGAAGCCAAGTTCAAAGGGAGTGATAAGAAAGAAAAAGTTTGCTTTAGTATGTCAGTTATCTGAACCCAAATTGGTCACTACAGCAGTTACACATGCTTTCCTTAAAGAAATATTAATGTGGTAGCAGCCAAGAGGTTCAGTAAGAATAAATAACTTCGTTCTTATCATCATCTGAGGATGAGACAAGGTTGTGGCACAGGTACGTGTCTGTCCAATACTTAAAATATTACATAATAAAAAATTCTGGGGTAATTGCTCAGAGCTGAATCACTGCCATAAACATAATTATATGAACACAACTTTGTAGGCAGTAGTGCACTGCGACAGCTTCTAATATACCCAGAAGGGTTCTTCTTGAGGTGTTCTCAGGGCAACTTCTGTTTAGGACAGAAGGGTACAGTTTGGCAGCAGGAATCAGACCTCATCAGAATCCCCAGGTGTGCCTCAGCATTACTATATTTTTTTCTGCCAAGATCTTTGGAACTGTATTTTGTCTTACAGTTTTAGCACATAAGCAGGTTCCAAATTGACCTTGCAGTGTGTTTTTTTCAGTGGAAGAAATTTTTGTACACAACAATACTGGGAAACTTTGATGGGTGCTTTAAATTTTTTTGCATAATATTAATAATCAGTGTATTATGTAACTTAAATTACTTCAACTTGATGTTTTCTGGTATAAAATAAATTCACTTAAATCCCTGTGATTTATCAGGGATTTATATCACTCTTCTTTATCTCAAGGAAAAGTTTCCAAGAATCACCTACAAAAACCAAGGAGATTTTTTATTGTGCATGTCTGTAACTATTTGCTGAGTGGTGCAGCATGGGTTACCTTTTGCTAACAGCCTATTTACAATTTTTTGCTCTTACATTTTACTGTATAAAATGAGAAGCTTACACCATTAGTGTGACTCTACCTAAAGACACTGTCTTTTTATATTGTGGGAATTATTCCTATAAACATTCCCAGAAGAGTAGGCTTGCTTATTGCTTTTAGCATTGAGTTTGCTATATTCTGTGTCTATTTTCTGCATCGTGCTATCATATCCTTAAGTTTTTGCCTTGCCACAGAGGAACTAAAAGATACTAGAGATGGAATGGCTAGAGACAATCTTTCAGTTAATACTGAGCCATATTTATTAATATTTCCAACATGTAAACTGACTAAATCCAAGTGATAAATTCTAAACAGTAGAACTGGAAGGCTCATTATTGAATAAGCTATAAAACATTATAATGACATCCACAACTCTATCTGGAAATAAATGGTAGACTGAAACAGTACATGTAGTTAAGTTCCAGACTGAAGAATTCAACTCAAGTTAATTTGTGAAACTATACTGACTTTTGTACTTTTTCATATGAATAGTTATTTGCTATGCTGTTGGACAGCCCTGATTTAACATTATGCAAGGGTATTTGAGGAGAGTGCTCTGAGGACCATAACCACAGATGATATATGTTCTCTTGTTTTATTTCTTTAAAGATATTACATCTAAAATATGTTTTAAACTCGTCCCTGCATTTCTTTAAATTCTAAACACACTAATTTCAACAAAGTATCTTAAGGACAAATATTATTTTCTTATTCCTCTTCAGCTTTCATATTCATAATAACTCTTTAATTGATTCTGTAGCATGACTGAATAATATCATGTAACTTATTGTAATAGCCACTAACAACCCCATCTTGCTCCTCTTTATCCATTCATTACTAAACCCACCAGCTTTCCATGTTTGCACTGAACTCCTTGCCTCAGTTCCTAAAATCTATGACCATGATCAAGATATATGGGTATATATTTAGGTAACATAATACTAGTAGTGTAAGCTTCTAATTTCTTACAGTAAAGCATAATAGCAGAACACTGTAAATAGGCTCTCCAGATAAACTTAGTAAGATTAATAATTAATAATAATAATTAATAATTCAGAGCTAACTTGAGATCCTATGATGGGATGGTAACTATAAATGCTTGTGAAAAAGCTACATAATTACAAGAAATTAGTCTTTTACCCTAAAACTGAAATTCAGTTCAAACTAACATTGAACAGAACAAAACTGGAAGCAATACAAGTAGTTAAGTTCCAGTATGCTGCACCTATTGAAAAACATTAAACAGTGAAAAATCATTTTAGCACTTAGTTGAAGAGTTAAAAACCAGAAGATGAGGACTGTGCCAAAGCCATGAAAAGTGCCAACTGAAGAACAAAACATGGGATTGTGAACAAGAAGTTCAACTTAGAGATGAGCATAGCCATGGGAAATATGGGCAGGACAGATGAGAGATCCATTAGCCATGAGATGAGAACAAAGAACCTGAGCTGTCAGCTACCAAAGTGAATCACTGGTTTAAAGAAGTGAATGCAATGTCAAGAAAGGCAAACTAGGTTTCTATAACTAGGGAAAGCAAATGTCTGGAATGCAGCAATCAGAATATAGCAAAAGCTTTAATGAGCTGATAAAAGGAATAGAACATATCCGGCACCTCTCTGAGAGAGGAGAGCTGAAGTTGTAGGTGCAGTCAGATGATTCATTTATCACAACATTCATACAGCAGAGTCGCTTATCCAGTTTAACAAGACTGGACCAATAAGTTGGTTGGTTGACAGAAAGATACAGTTCAAACCAAACAGTAACTTAAAAATGACATAACAGTTATATATCTACATAAACCCTCTTCTATTACCTGTCATATTGTCTAAAATATCAGTCCCAATCTCCTTGAAACATTAAAGTGCTGGCCAACAAATGAGGTTCCTTTGCACAAATAAATAATTTTGTTGCAGAATAAGCTCAGTGGTACATGTGGCACAATTTCTGATATAATGGATGGTCCAAGAATATTAAAAAAGCAAAATTTTCTTTAATTGTAATAAAAAATTACATTATTCTTTAAAATGGTAAGTAATGATACCACATATATTTCATTTTGACTAAAAACATATAAGAACATTTTCATTCACCAAGATTTTGGTTTAGAACGAAATCTTTCATTAGCATTGTAATTCTGTGTTGTCTGTCTATAACTGATAATACATCATAGATGATGTACAGTTTCAATGTCTTTTAAGTGAACCAAGAACCTAAAGATACTTTCTGGTGAAGAATCAGATTTTTAGGACTACATTTCCCTAATTCCCCAGCATTTATATCTCTTTTGTGTGTGTGCTGGCAATATTTTATTTCTTTTCTTTTATTGGTGCACATTAGTTAGGCAGAACAATCAGTTTTGTTGTGGCATACAGGCATATAATGTAACACAATTGATTTCAATGCTGATACCTCTGATTCCCTTTGTATCCTCTCTCCTTCTCTCCGTGTTCTCTGCAGTAATGGTCTTCCTTCTACATTTATGACATACTTTTTTTTCTTCCTTCTAGTTTCCACATATGAGAGAAAACATAATTACTTGTCTTTCTGAGCCTGGCTTATTTTGTTTAACATAATGATCTCCAGTTCCATCCATTTTCCTGCAAATTACATAATTGTTTTTCCTCTTTACAGCTGAATCATACTTCATGGTGTACATATATCATACTTTCTTTATCCAGTCACCTGTTGACAGACACCTAGGCTGATTCCATAACTTGGTTATTGTTAGATGTGCTTCAGTAAACATGGGTGTACATCTATCTCTGATGTATGCATCAATGTGGACTTTATGTATGATGTATGCATCAATGTGGACTTTAATTCCTTTGGATAAATACTGAGGAGTGATATAACTGTATCATGTGGTGGTGCTATTCTTTTGAGGAACATTTATACTAATTTATACTAACTTCCACAGTGTCTATACTAATTTACATTCCTATCAACAGATATAATGTTTCCTTTTCCCCAACATCCTCCACCAGCATTTATTGTTATTTGTATTCTTAATATGCCATTCTGACTGGGGTGATATAGAATCTCAATGTGGTTTCTATTTGCATTTCCCTGATGGCTAAAGATGATGAGAATTTTTCTATTTACTTATTATCCTTCTGTATTTATTCTGAAAAGTGAGAAGTGTCTATTCAGTTCATTTGCCCATTTGTTTAATGGGTTATTTGGTTTTCTGGTTTTGAATTTGTCTTACTTTTTAATATATTCTAGATTTTAATCTCTGTCCAATGAGTAGTTGGCAAAGATTTTCTCCAGTTCTACAGGCTGTCATTTTATTCTGTTATTTGTTTCCTCAGCTGTGTAGAAGCTTTTTAATTTAGTGCTATCCCATTTATTAATTCTTGCTGTTACTTCCTGAACTATAGAAATTGTGTTCAATCATTATCTGGACCTGTATGTTGAAGTATTTCCCCTGTTGCAACTTTTTTGGTCTGATACTTAGGACTGTGATCCATTTTGAAGTGACACATATGTATTGAGTCAGAGATGGTGCTTCAATTTCATCCTTCTACATATGGAATCCCATTTCCCCAGCACCATTTGTTATAAAGGCTCCGGTTTTGCTTATGATTGTTTTTGCTATTCTGAGTCTTTTGTTCTTTCATTGAATTTTAGAATTTTTTTCTAGTTGAATGAAGAATATTATTGGTTTGTTGGTGAAGATTGCATTGAATCTGTGGATAACTTTTTGTAGTATGGCCACCTGAACAATATCAAATCTGTCAATCCATAAGCAAGAAGGTTTTTTTCATCTTCTAGTCTATTTCTTTTTTTATAATTCTATAATTTTCCTTGTAGAGGACTTTCACCCCCTTGGTTGGGTTTATTCCAAGGATCTATTTTATGCTAATGTGAAAGGAATTGTTTTCCAGATTTCTTTCTCAACAGGTTCATTATTGGCATATAAAAAAAGCTATTGATTTTAGCATGTTGATTTTGCATTCTGCTATTATGCTGAAATTTTATCAGATCTAGAAAAGTCTTCTGGTGTAGCTTTTAGGAGCTTTTATTTTTCTAAGACTAGTGTCATGTTATCTGCAAATAAAGATAATTTTACTTCTTCATTTCATACTTGTATCTTCTTAATTTCCTTAAAATTTTAAGTACTATATTGATTAGGAATGGTGAGAATGGACATCCTTGTCTTGTTTCTGATTTTACAGGAAATGCTTTTAATTTTTCTCCACTCAGTATGATATTGGTTTTGGGTTTGTCATATGTAGTCTTTATTAGGCTGAGGTATATTTCTTTTATTCCTAGTTTCTTCAGTATTTTTATAATGAAGGGATGTCAAATTTTGCAAAGGCTTTTTTTTGCATCTGTTGAGATGATCATACGATTTTTATCTTTCTATTTATGTGGTATTTAATTTTTATTGATTTGTACATATTGAACCATCCTTGCTGGTAAATAAAACCAACTTGATTGTGGTGCATGATTTTTTAAAAAATGCTATTGAATTCAGTTTGTAAGTATTTTATTAAGAATTTTTGCATCTATGTTCATCAAGGATATTGGCCTGTAGTTTTCTTTCTTTTATGTGTCTTTATCAGGTTTCAGTATTAGGTTGATACTAGCTTCATAAAATGAGTTTGGAAGTATTCCTTCCCTTTCAATTTCAAAACACAGCTTGAGGAACAATAGTATTAGTTCTTCTTTAAGGTTTGGTAAAATTCAGCCATGAATCCATCCAGTCCTAGGCTTTTCTTCTTTGGGAAGCATTTTATTACTGCTGTGGTTCCATTACTTGCTATTGGCCTTTGAGGTTTTCTCTATCCTCTTGGTTCATTTTTGGTAGGTCATCATGTGTGTCTAGAAACTTATCAATTTCTTCTTAGTTTTCCAACTTACTGGAATATAAATTTTCAAAACAGTCCCTAATGATCCTCTGGATTTCACTGATGTCATAAGTAATATCTCCATTTTCATCTCCAATTTTGTTAATTTGGGGCTTCTCTCTTCAAATAAGGATTTACCCCTCTTTTTTACCTTTTCAAAGAACCAACTCATCACTTCATTGAACCTTTATATTGTTCTTTTATTCTCCATTTCATTCATTTCAACTCTAATCTTTATTATTCCTTTCCTTCTATTGGTTTTAGGATTGGTTTGTTTTTATTTTTCTAAGACCCTGAGATGCATCATTAGGTCATTGGTTTAAGCACTCTAGGATTAGGGGCTGGGGATATAGCTCAGTTGTTAGAGTGCTTGCCTTGCATGGACAAGGCCCTGGGTTCAACCCCAGTACCACAAATAAACAAAAACCTCTCTGATTGTTTCATGTAGGCATTCATAGCTATAAACTTCCCTCTTAGAACTGCCTTTGCTGCATCCCACTGATTCTAGTATGTTGTGTTCTTTTCTTTGAAGTGCTTGCTATACTTACATATTCCTTCTCTCTACTGATCTTTCTGCTACTTACTTATAGTTTTTTTTTAATTAGTGTATTGTGGATATATATGATGATGAGATTCACTCTGGTATAGCCATATATGTACATGGGAAAGTTAGGTTAGAATCATTCTATCTTTCCCTATCCCATCTCTCCTCCCTTCCCTTCATTCCTCTTTATCTTCTCAACTGACCTTTCTTGTATTCTTTTTATTATCCCCTGCCTTATGTTGTGTTTCTATTTTAATTTAATTCTAAGAATTTTTATTTTTATTTTTTATTGATTTTTAAAAAAATAAATGACAGCAGAATGCATTGCAATTCTTCTTACATGTACAAAGCATAATTTTTCATATCTCTGGTTGTATATAAAGTATATTGACACCAATTCGTGTCTTCATACATGTACTTTGGATGATGATGTTTATCACATTCCACCATCCTTGCTAATCTCCTGCCTCCTCTCTTTCCCTCCTACCCTTCTCCCCTATCAAGAGTTCATCTATTCCTCTCATGCTCTCCCTCCCTACCGCATTATGAGTCAGCCTCTTTATATCAGAGAAAACATTCAACATTTGTTATTTGGGGATTGGCTAACTTCACTTATCATTATCTTCTCCAACACCATCCATTTACCTGCAAATGCCATGATTTTATTCTCTTTATTTGCTGAGTAAAGAAGCAGGTGGCATCACTATACCAGATATTAAACTATATTACAGAGCAATAGTAACAAAAACAGCATGGTATTAGCACCAAAACAGACTGGTAGACCAATTGTACAGAATAGAGGACACAGAAATTAACCCACAAAATTACAATTAACTTATATTACACAAAGGTGCCAAAAACATGCATTGGAGAAAAGATAGCCTCTTCAACAAATGGTGCTGGGAAAACTGGAAATCCATATGCAACAAAATGAAATTAAACCCCTATCTCTCACCATGCACAAAACTCAACTCAAAGTGGATCAAGGACCTAGGAATTAAACCAGAGACTCTCCATCTAATAGAAGAAAAAGTAGGCCCTAATCTTCATCATGTGGGATTAGGCCCCAACTTCCTTAATAAGACCCCTATATCACAAGAATTAAAACCAAGAATCAATAAATGGGATGGAATCAAACTAAAAAGTTTCTTCTCAGCAAAATAAACAATCTGTGAGGTGAACAAAGAGCCTACATCCTGGGAGAAAATCTTTACCCCTCACACATCAGATAGAGCACTAATCTCTAAGACATGTAAAGAACTCAAAAAGCTAAGCACCAAAAACTCAAATAACTCAATCAACAAATAGGCCATTGAACTGATCTGTCGGAGACCAGCTCCAACAGGGGGTCTCAGGAGACGAACGGATGGTGAGGAGTCGGCGAAAGAGGGGTGGAGAAACAACACAGACACCAAAGTGCAGGTGTTGATCCCAATCTTTACTTGTGAAGTTGATCATATATACTTTTCATTTTGGCAGGCTCACAGTACTTTGTGGTTACAAAACAGAAATCATTATTCAAAGAAACAAAATATTACCTAGCTACAATCAGAATAGAAGAATGTATCTTGGCTTATACATAAGCAAACATTTGTACTTTCAGTTCGTGTTTTGCTTTGAGCTGTTTTTGCTTAGTTAACTTTTAATAATAGTTACAAATGTCCCAAACTATTGGCCTATACCTTGACTATTCTTTCTTGACTTACTGACTGGAACCGGTGCCATGGTTATGGCAAGTGGTTGACTTGTTATTAATTTTAATCAAACAAGAGTAAGAGCACAAACCATTGTGCACAGGAACAAGAACAAGTTGCCCAATACTAAGCACTAATCTGTCTTCTTAACATTAATTTTTCTTCTCTAGATTTTAATTTAATTTCTCAAAAACTTCCTTGACAGGAATACAGGGAGTTTTTCATTAGACATTAACAATTTACACTCCACAGCTGAATCATTGCATTTAGAGCAAACAGATCCATTCTTTAGAAGTAGTTGCATTAATTGGGAAAGTCATGTTTTTTTTCCTTCATACTTAATGGTCATATGAGAAGTCACAACTATACTTATTAAAGGAATACAAAAACAAATTAGCCCATTCCCAGAAACATACTGCGCTCCTCCAGAGGATGGACGCCTTGCGCCATCCACCTCAGTAGGGCCTTGCCATTGCCTGAGTCAGGAGAGGGGCGCAGCACTGATCAGACACTTTCCAGAAGAGGATATATAATCAACAAATATATGAAAAAAATGTTCATCATCTCTAGCAATTAGAGAAATGCAAATCAAAACTACTCTAAGATTTCATCTCACTCCAATAAGAATGGCAGCTATTATGAAGACAAACAACAAGTGTTGGAGAGGATGTGGGGAAAAGGTATACTCATACAGGGCTGGTGGGACTGCAAATTGGTGCAGCCAATCTAAAAAGCAGTATGGAGATTCCTTGGAAATCTGTGAATGGAATCACCATTTGACCCAGCTATCCCTCTCCTCGGACTATATTCAAAGGACTTAAAAACAGCATACTACAGGGACACAGCCACATCAATCTTTATAGCAGCACAATTCACTATTGCTAAACTGTGGAGCCAACCTTCATGCCCTTCAGTGGATCAATGAATAATTATAAGAATTTTTAAATTTACCTCATGATATATTCAATGACCCCACTCATCATTCAAAAGTATATTTTTTGATCTCTATGTGTTTGTGGCTTTTCTTATTGTTGATTTCATTCCACAGTGCTCCGAAAATGTACTAGAAATTATTCCCATATATTGTATTGAAAAAAGATTGAGAAAAAGTGAAGATTTACTTTATGCCCTAATATATGATCTATTTTGGAGAAAGTGCCATGAGCAGCTAGAAAGGTATATGTAGGTGTTGATGGGTGAAATGTTCTGTGAATGTCTATTAAGTCTATTTGATCTATAGTAAAGTCTGTAGTATCTGTTGATTTTTTTTTTGGTCAGGATGACCTATCTACTAGAAAGGAGTATATTAAAGTCACCCACTATTATTGTATTGGGCCTATCTGTCCCTTTAGGCTGAACAATGTTTGTTTTATGAAATTATATACACCAATTTTCAGATATAAATATTTACATAATTATTTCTTCTTGTTGGACTGTTACTTTTACCAATATGTAAAAGACCATCTTTGTCCTTTCTGACTAATTTTGGCTTGAAATCTACCCTGTTGTATGTGAGAATAGCAACTCCTGATTGCTTTCAGGCCTTATTTTTATGAAATACCATTTTTTATCTTTTTAGTCTGTGAATGTCTTTCTCCATGAAGTGTGTTTTTTACAGACAGTATTCACTAGGTTCTGCCATTCTATGTCTTTCATTGAGAATTAAGACTATTTGTATTCAGGTTTTATAAAAAGCTCTGTGTAGCTTCCTGTTCTTCTGTTTTATTTTTAAAATTTGATTTGTTCCTAATTCTCATTTGTCTATTTACTCTTCTAATATTTATTTTTCCCATGCCTTCTTGGTTATTTTTATTTTGTTCTTTTGTATTCAGGATTCCATTAAGTATCTTCTGCAATGCTAGTTTAGTGGTCACAAATTCCTTTAGTTTATGCTTACCTTGGAAGGTCCCTATTTCTTCTTTAATTCTGAAAGATAGCTTTGCTGGATATAATAATCTAAGATGGTAGTTTATTTTTAAGAACTTGAAATACATCATTTTATATCCTTGTGGCCTTCAGAGTTTCTTCTGGGAAATCTGATCTGATAAAGTTAAATCCTATCAGTTTACCTTTTTAAGTGACTTGTCACTTTTCTCTGAAAGCTTTTAAAATCCCTTCTTTGTTCTGAATTTTTGGAATTTTAACTATAGTACGTCTTGGAGAGGTTCCTTTTCTGATTATGTCTATATAGAGTTCTAAATGTCTCCAGTACCTGTATGTCCATCTCATTCCCAATAATAGGAACATTTTCTGTTATTTCACTGAATAAGTGTTCTATGCCATTAGCCCATATCTCCACTTCTTCAAGACCTATGAATCTTATAGTTGGTCTTTTAATGTCCTAGAGCTCTTATATATTCTGTTCATAGTTTCTTTTGTTTTTTAATTACTGTTTGAGTGTTCTACTTCATATGCCTTGTCTTTGAGCTCTGATATTCTTTCTTCTGCTTGATCTAGGGTTCTGGTGAGACTCTCCACTGAATTTTTTTATTTGATTTATTGAGTTTCCCAAATTGCTATTCAGTTCTTTTTCAGAATCTGTCTTTATTTAAATGCTCTTTCATATCCTGTATTATCTTCCTCAGTTCATTCTTTAGTTTTTTTAAAATCATTGATAATTTTAATAGTGAACTTTTTAAATTCTTTTTCTAGCATTTCTTCCACTTTGTAATCTCTGGATTCAGTTGGGGTGGGGGGTTGTGAACTTTTGGTGGTATCTTACCACCTTGTTTCTTCTCATCTCCCATTTTTATGTTGAGATTTGCACATCTATTAGGATGGCCTTCCACTATCATGTAAGGGCCTTTTTAATGAACTGCTTTCTCTTTACGATGTGTCCTGGTTGGGAGTATATCTCACATTCAAGCATCCACCAATGTGTTCAAAGTGCTATGTTCAAACCTCAGCACTATTCTGAGAGGAGAAAATAACTACCAGTAACAGCAACAGCTTAAAAGCAAACCAGATACTAGCATATAATAAAAACTTATTGAAAATATTCTCTACAACTCCACTAATCAAAGAGAAATAATAATATAGAATAGGTTAAAAAATAGGCAATAAAGAATGTAGAATTTGTATTTAACTGTATATAATATAAAAAGAAAACACCCCCACCTAATTCAATAGCAATAATTTTTATGTTCTATATAACTAGATATTTAACTAAATATTAATTAAATATTATTTAGGCATATTGGTCATTTGAAGAAAGAATCTTACTTTTATCTAGTATTTTACACAAAAAATAATTCAGCAATGATTCTTTTTTCTTCTGCATTCTTATCACTGGTTGTATAATATTTAATTAAATTCTGAAAGTATAGGATTAGAGTTATAGTACAAGTAAGATAGCAGTTTTGAGACAAATTACTTTTGGTAAGCAACAACTCAATGGAGAGCATGATTATTTTGGCAAATTAGTTTAATGGCAGTTAGTTAAGGGACAGTAATTTCATAGTATATTTTCTAAGTGTGTGTTTAGATTAATAGAAAGTCCAGGCGTAGGCATTAGAAACAAGGTTTACTTATCTAAAGGATAGAGAAAAAATTTAACAATACGTTGTTATGCTTGAATGTGAGGTGTCTCCCCAAAATTTCTTGTGTTAATGCAGGAATGATCAGAGGTAAAGTGATCATATTCAGATTATAAGAGCTGTAATCTAATCAGCCCATCCTAATTTGAATGACTGGTGTAAACAGGTGGGATTTGGTTGGAGGAGGTGGGTCATTGGGGGTATGCCCTGGAAAGGTCTATCTTCCCAGCAGTCCCTTCCCTCCTCACTGCTTCCTGACTTCTGCCATGAACTGAGCATCTTTCCTTGACTGGGCTCTTCACCCATGTATGCTATCTCATCTTGGGCTTACACCAATGGACATCAGCTATCTATGAACTGAGAACTCTGAAACTGTGAGCCCTCTACCTGCCCCCCCAACCCCGGCAATTTTTCCTCCTCTAAGTTATTCTTGGCCTGGATTTAGGTCACAATGACAGAAAAGATGATGAAACCATATGCGATAGAGATATCAGCAGTCAGATAGAATTGTAATCATGTAGAAATCCAACTGTTACTACCTAAGTATACAGTGAGTGAGAGTCTCCACTGCTCTCCTCCAAATTAAGCCACATATGCATAAGCCGTAGGTACTTATTCATATACATATGGATATAGCAGTTGTGTAAAAAGACTAGCCTACATATGTGTTTGGTACTACATTATCTAAGTCGGGTGTAACTCATCAAACTAAAATATCACAACAAAATCAGGTATAGAAAAACATATGGAGTCATAGACACCACTGTCATTTATCACCCCGGCCCTCCCTAGGTTAAAACAGCAGTGATTAGTACTTTTGCAGAATTTAGAGCTGCTGAAAATAGAACAAAGATCAGTTAAACACATACAAATGAAACAAAGTGCGATTCATGGTAGTAACAAAACCTGTGAATTACCAGATATCTCTGTGTCTCATATGCTGCACTAGTTTTCTTATATGTGTGATCTCATATACATACCCAAACACTAGTATTGTTATTATTTCCTTCTTCATACAGGAAAATTGAGACTCAGGGTTAAGTCCCTTGCCCAGAGTTACACAGCTATTTAGAAGCAGATAAGGAATTCAATTGTTCTAGTGAAGCACTGGAATTCTCATAAAATACTGGAATTCAGTATTTTCAACAGGTTTCCTAGTGATTCTTTGCATCAGAGAAATTTAGGAACCCTTCTTTAGTCTAATTGCTCCAAGTGTGGCCCAATGATCCACAGCATGGGCATCCCATGCCTGGGTACTTCTTAGATGTGCTGTATCTTAAGCTCCACATATACCTACTAAACAGAATCTCCCTGTTAATAAAATGTTCATGTAATTCTTCTGCAGCTTAAAGTGTGAGAAACATTGTGCTTCTACAATCTAAATGTGCAAATGGATCACCCTGGAATCATGGCAAACTTTAGATATTAATATAGTAGGTCTAAGGTCTGAATTGGGGTAAGATTCAGCATTTTCACAAGTTCCTAGGTCACTCAGGTTGCAACAGCCTAGACTAAGGATCAATGTAATTATCAATACATGTTAAACAGACAATGAATGATGACTGGATAGAATATAGATTAACAAGGGATGGGTCTTAAATGAGATGGATTAGTCACCTGAGTGTTTTAGGGTATGTCAACACTTTTTAGTAACTTTAGTCCTGCCCCCACCTACAGCCACACCCCCATCACTTCTCTCATGAATGGATGGATAACTTTCCTGCTTTATTTCTCCCTCTGGAAAAAAGCTTCTGACCAGGAAGTTTATCAGTGTAGAGTCTCTCTGTTCAGAGTAGTCTTCCTATTCTACATAGTGTATCCAAAGCATCATCTATTTCCATCATGCCATCATTAGTATAGTGTGTGTAACATTAATTTGTGAGCAAGTGATGGCATGATTAGTCTACATCTTTTAAAACATTATTTCTGAATTTTTAAATCTGTCAACTTTCATGTTAAGAATAAATTTTGTACAAATATGTGACAACAAATCCCTCATTATGTACAACTAAAGTGCCCCAACAAAAAATACAGGAGAAAAATAATAAGTTTGTAATATAAAATCTTCAAAATAAGCCTCTACTTGCAGCCTATTAGATGCCAAAAACTTATCCTTTTTATTATCTATCTTATAATATTAACCAGTTTTAATAAATGCCCTTAAAGATTTTGTTTCAAAAGGAAGTGTATTTGTGAAACATGATGTTGCATAGTTCTAAGTGAGTAAAACTTAACTATATACAACTTAAAATCTACATTTTAATATCAAAATGATTTATTGTGAAGAATAGTTGTCATTTTATTCATAAATACCTATTTCATTAAAAAATAAAGTATTCAAAATTGAATGATACTGTTATATAAAATGAAAAAAGTGGTATTTATCACTATATACTTGAACATTTGAAGAACATAGGAATATTTATGTTGCAAAGGAAAATCTGTCACATTCAAAACAAATAATATATCAAAATATATGTAAATATAGTCACTACTGAGTTTAAAAAAATTATGTCCAGTAAAGAATTCAGAACATGGGGCTTTTCATTTCTTGGATGAACATTATTATAACATCAGACACATCTACTTAAACATTTGTATTTTGTGCATCCTAACAGAAGATATACATTACTTGGTTTATAATTTGATGAGTATAATCCAAAAACTTAAGAAACTATTGGATGGATGGAATATCACAGATCCCCTCTTAAATTTATCACCTTTAAACATCTGGTAATCTTCTGAGTCTTTTGCTACCTCCTTAAAGTGTCTCAGTCCTAAAACTCTCCATCAGCCTTATTCCACTTTGCTGAAATTACTTTTAAACACTATAAGTTTCTATTACTATAACAAATTCCTGAGATGATCAACTTATAAAGAATTATTTTGGCTCACAGTTTTAGAGGTCTCAGTCCATAATTTGTTGACACAGTTGCTTTGGGCCTATGGTGGCACATCATGGCAGAAATACTTGATGCAGCAAAACTGCTCACTCATGGCAAAGAAACATGCCTCACAATACTGGAACTGACTTTATCAGGTATAAATCCAAAAGAATCTGAAAGCTTTTTTGCAGGGATGCTGATTGAAATGAAAATTTCACACAACAATTGACTTGATCTGAAATTTTAAGTCTATAAAAAGAAAATTGAAATACAAGTAAGACTAAGTTTTAGAGTTTTCTATTAGCTGTTTCTCCAGTGAGAGTTGCTGTAGAATAGGCATCCTCAAATTCTAGAAAATTCCCTAGCTTCACCTGAAGAGAACAAGTGCCTTAGAGAAAACCTATTCAAAGAGAAGAAGTGCCATGACTTAGGGCAGGACAGTGGTCAGCACCTAAGCAAACAAATCAGCTCTCCCAATTAAGTGCTCTCCAGACACAGAACTTGGCAGTTACTAGGGTCCAGTGTTCACATGCTGACCCAGCTCTCTGCCCTTTTCTGCTAATGAAACTGCCTCCCTGATGCCTCCATATGGTTTAAAGGTAAATGAAAGAGGAATTGAAGCAGGCCAGACAAGAAGGACAAACAAACATTTAGTCAAAATTTTACACTTGAAGCCTAGAATTGTGATTTTTCACTGGAATTTGATTTTAGCATATTTTGAATATATGCTAACCTTTAAAATCTAAACAGAATTTCATGAAAATGAATACAAGGAAATTCAAATGACTAAAATCCTTTTGTATTGTTACAGTGTAATTTTATTTAGGAAGATTTGTGCTCATTTAATAAAATGCCATTTCACACAAAAGTTCTAAAGATTGGAGAGCTGCAGTTGCACAGAGCTGTGAATAGAATCATTTTTTGGAAGAGCGACACTCATAACAATTCCAACTAAGGAGAATAAATGGCACATTTGTGCATGTTCGTGGTCATAGTCATCACTCTATCCAAAAAAGAAAAGTTATTAATGTTTGGCTTATGCATGCACAGATGCTAAGTATCTCTTCTTTTCTCTGTTAAATTGGTGGTTCTCAATAAGATAGATAATAGAAGCAGATCACTGAGAGAAGGCAGAAGGGGATATAATATACCTGGGGAGGTTTTTAAACTAAAACACTGTCTCCCCACATGTGTCAGAATCAGAGGCAAAGGAACAGAAAAACATATGTAATTTGAAAACAAAAATTCTAGGTGATTCCACTATCCACCAACTCCTATTTAAAAAAAAAAAAACATAAAATAAAACTCACCATTAAGTCCTGGAGGATGGCCATTTCTGGCAAACCAAGGAAGGAAAATGAAAATGTTATAGTCACATGACTATAGGATTTTATTATTTTTTTATTTTTTTAATTAATTTTTATTGTAGGTTGTTCAAAACATTACATAGTTCTTGATATATCATATTTCACACTTTGATTCAAGTGGGATATGAGCTCCCATTTTTACCCCATATACATATTTCACACTTTGATTCAAGTGGGATATGAGCTCCCATTTTTACCCCATATACAGATTGCAGAATCACATCAGTTGCACAACCATTGATTTACATATTGCCATTCTGGTGTCTGTTGTATTCTGCTGCCTTTCCTATCCTCTACTATCCCCCCTCCCCCCTCCCCTCCCCTCTTCTCTCTCTACCCCCTCTACTGTAATTCATTTCTCCCCCTAATATTTTTCCTCCTTTCCCCTCACTTCCTCTTGTATGTAATTTTGTATACCCCTGAGGGTCTCCTTCCATTTACATGCAATTTCCCTTCTCTCTCCCTTTCCCTCCCACCTCTCATCCCTGTTTAATGTTAATCTTCTTCTCATGCTCTTCGTCCCTACTGTGTTCTTAGTTACTCTCCTTATATCAAAGAAGATATTTGGCATTTGTTTTTAAGGGATTGGCTAGCTTCACTTAGCATAATCTGCTCTAATGCCATCCATTTCCCTCCAAATTCTATGATTTTGTCATTTCTTAATGCAGAGTAATACTCCATTGTGTATAAATGCCACATTTTTTTTATCCATTCGTCTATTGAAGGGCATCTAGGTTGGTTCCACAGTCTTGCTATTGTGAATTGTGCTGCTATGAACATGGATGTAGCAGTGTCCCTATAGTGTGCTCTTTTTAGGTCTTTAGGGAATAGACCGAGTAGGGGAATAGCTGGATCAAATGGTGGTTCCATTCCGAGCTTTCCAAGAAATCTCCATACTGCTTTCCAAATTGGCCGCACCAATTTGCAGTCCCACCAGCAATGTACAAGAGTACCCTTTTCCCCACATCCTCGCCAGCACTTGTTGCTGTTTGACTTCCTAATGGCTGCCAATCTTACTGGAGTGAGATGGTATCTTAGGGTGGTTTTGATTTGCATTTCTCTGACTGCTAGAGATGGTGAGCATTTTTTCATATACTTGTTGATTGATTGTATGTCCTCCTCTGAGAAATTTCTGTTCAGGTCCTTGGCCCATTTGTTGATTGGGTTATTCGTTATCTCATTGTCTAATTTTTTTAGTTCTTTGTATATTCTGGATATTAGGGCTCTGTCTGAAGTGTGAGGAGTAAAGATTTGTTCCCAGGACGTAGGCTCCCTATTTACCTCTCTTATTGTTTCTTTTGCTGAGAAAAAACTTTTTAGTTTGAGTAAGTCCCATTTGTTGATTCTAGTTATTAACTGTTGTGCTATGGGTGTCCTATTGAGGAATTTGGAGTCCGACCCCACAGTATGTAGATCATAGCCAACTTTTTCTTCTATCAGACGCCATGTCTCTGATTTGATATCAAGTTCCTTGATCCACTTTGAGTTAACTTTTGTGCATGGCGAGAGAAAGGGATTCAGTTTCATTTTGTTGCAAATGGATTTCCAGTTTTCCCAACACCATTTGTTGAAGATGCTATCCTTCTTCCATTGCATGCTTTTAGCCCCTTTATCGAATATAAGATAGTTGTAGTTTTGTGGATTGGTTTCTGTGTCCTCTATTCTGTACCATTGGTCCACCCGCCTGTTTTGGTACCAGTACCATGCTGTTTTTGTTACTATTGCTCTGTAGTATAGTTTGAAGTCTGGTATAGCTATACCGCCTGATTCACACTTCCTGCTTAGCATTGTTTTTGCTATTCTGGGTCTTTTATTTTTCCATATGAATTTCATGATTGCTTTCTCTATTTCTCCAAGAAATGCCGTTGGGATTTTGATTGGCATTGCATTAAACCTATAGAGAACTTTTGGTAATATCGCCATTTTGATGATGTTACTTCTACCCATCCATGAACAGGGTATATTTTTCCATCTTCTAAGATCTTCTTCTATTTCTCTCTTTAGGGTTCTGTAGTTTTCATTGTATAAGTCTTTCACCTCTTTTGTTAGGTTGATTCCCAAGTATTTTATTTTCTTTGAGGATATGGTGAATGGGGTGGTTGTCCTCATTTCCATTTCAGAGGATTTGTCCCTGATATACAGGAATGCCTTTGATTTATGTGTGTTGATTTTATATCCTGCCACTTTGCTGAATTCATTTATTAGCTCTAATAGTTTCATTGTAGACCCTTTTGTGTCTGCTAGGTATAGAATCATGTCATCTGCAAATAGTGATAATTTGAGTTCTTCTTTTCCTATTTTTATGCCTTTAATTTCTTTCGTCTAATTGCTCTGGCCAGTGATTCGAGAACTATGTTGAACAGAAGTGGTGAGAGAGGGCATCCCTGTCTTGTTCCAGATTTTAGAGGGAATGCCTTCAGTTTTTCTCCATTCAGAATGATGCTAGCCTGTGGCTTAGCATAGATTGCTTTTACAATATTGAGGTATGTTCCTGTTATCCCTAGTTTTTCTAGAGTTTTGAACATAAAGGGATGCTGTACTTTGTCGAATGCTTTTTCCGCATCTATCGAGATGATCATATGGTTCTTATTTTTAAGCCTATAGATGTGGTGAATAATATTTATTGATTTCCGTATATTGAACCAACCTTGCATCCCAGGGATAAATCCTACCTGATCATGGTGCACAATTTTTTTGATATGTTTTTGTATCCGGTTCGCCAGAAGTTTATTGAGGATTTTTGCATCTAGGTTCATTAGAGATATTGGTCTGTAGTTTTCTTTCTTTGAAGTGTCTTTGTCTGGTTTAGGAATCAGGGTGATGTTGGCCTCATAGAATGAATTTGGAAGTTCTCCCTCTTTTTCTATTTCCTGAAATAGCTTGAAAAGTATTGGTATTAGTTCCTCTTTAAAGGTTTTGTAAAACTCTGCTGTATACCCATCCGGTCCTGGGCTTTTCTTAGTTGGTAGTTTTTTGATGGTATCTTCTATTTCCTCAATTGATATTGGTCTGTTTAGGTTGTCAATATCCTCCTGACTCAATCTGGGCAAATCATATGACTTAAGAAATTTATCGATGCCTTCACTATCTTCTATTTTATTGGAGTATAAGGATTCAAAATAATTTCTGATAATCTTCTGTATTTCTGAAGTGTCTGTTGTGATATTGCCTTTTTCATCCCGTATGCTGGTAATTTGAGTTCTCTCTCTTCTTCTCTTTGTTAGCGTGGCTAAGGGTCTGTCGATTTTATTTATTTTTTCAAAGAACCAACTTTTAGTTTTGTCAATTTTTTCAATTGTTTCTTTCGTTTCGATTTCATTAATTTCAGCTCTGATTTTAATTATTTTTTGTCTTCTACTTCTTTTGCTGTTGTTTTGCTCTTCTTTTTCTAGGATTTTGAGTTGAAGTATTAGATCATTTATTTGTTGGTTTTTTCTTTTTTTAAGGAATGAACTCCAAGCAATAAATTTTCCTCTTAGAACTGCTTTCAATGTGTCCCATAGATTCCGATATGTTGTGTCTGTGTTTTCATTTATCTCTAAGAATTTTTTAATTTCCTCCTTGATGTCTTCTATAACCCATTGATCATTCAGTAACCTATTGTTCATTCTCCAAGTGATGCATGATTTTTCCTTACTTCTTTTATCGTTAATTTTCAATTTCATTCCATTATGATCAGATAAGATGCATGGTATTATCTCTACTCCTTTATATTGTCTAAGAGTTGCCCTGTGACATAATATATGATCTATTTTTGAGAAGGATCCATGTGCTGCTGAGAAAAAAGTGTAACTGCTTGATGTTGGGTGGTATATTCTATATATGTCAATTAAGTCTAGGTTATTAATTGTGTTATTGAGCTCTATAGTTTCCTTATTCAACTTTTGTTTGGAAGATCTGTCCAGTGGTGAGAGAGGTGTGTTGAAGTCTCCCATGATTATTGTATGGTGGTCTATTAGACTCCTGAACTTGAGAAGAGTTTGTTTGATGAACATAGCTGCACCATTGTTTGGGGCATATATATTTATGATTGTTATGTCTTGTTGGTGTATGGTTCCTTTGAGAACTATGTAGTGTCCCTCTTCATCCCTTTTGATTAACTTTGGCTTGAAATCTATTTTATTTGATATGAGTATGGACACTCCTGCTTGCTTCCGAAGTCCGTATGAGTGATAGGATTTTTCCCAACCTTTCACCTTCAGTCTATGTATGCCTTTTCCTATCAAATGCATCTCCTGAAGGCAGCATATTGTTGGGTCTTGTTTTGTGATCCATTCTACTAGCCTGTGTCTCTTAATTGGTGAGTTTAAGCCATTAACATTTAGGGTTATTATTGAGATTTGGGTTGTTCTTCCAGCCATATTTGTTTATTTATGTTACTAAACATGGTTTGTTTTCCTCTTTGATTATTCCTCCCCCTTTACTGTACTACCTCCCGCTGTTGGTTTTCATTGATATTTTCCATTTCCTCTTCCTGTAATATTTTGCTGAGGATGTTTTGAAGAGATGGTTTTCTAGCTGCAAATTCTTTTAACTTTTGTTTATCATGGAAGGTTTTAATTTCATCTTCCATCCTGAAGCTTAATTTTGCGGGATACACAATTCTTGGTTGGAACCCATTTTCTTTCAGTGTTTGAAATATGTTATTCCAGGATCTTCTAGCTTTCAGAGTCTGTGTTGAAAGATCAGCTGTTATCCTGATCGGTTTACCCCTAAATGTAATCTGCTTCCTTTCTCTTGTAGCTTTTAAAATTCTCTCCTTATTCTGTATGTTGGGCATCTTCATTATAATGTGTCTAGGTGTGGATCTCTTATGATTTTGCACATTTGGCGTCCTGTAGGCTTCTAGGATTTGGGATTCTGTCTCATTCTTCAAGTCTGGGAAGTTTTCTCGTATTATTTCGTTGAATAGATTGCTCATTCCTTTGGTTTGGACCTCAATACCTTCCTGTATCCCCATGACTCTTAAGTTTGGTCTCTTTATGTTATCCCATTTTTCTTGAATGTTCTGCTCATGGTTTCTTAACAGCTTTGCTGAGCTGTCTATGTTCTTCTCCAGTTGAAATACTTTGTCTTCATTGTCTGATGTTCTATCTTCTAAGTGTTCTACTCTGCTGGTAGTATTCTCAATTGAGTTTTTAAGTTGGTTTATTGTTTCCTGCATTTTCAGGATTTCTGTTTGTTTGTTTTTTATAACCTCTATCTCCCTGTATAATTGATCTTTTGCTTCTTGGATTTGTTTATGTAATTCATTGTCGAAGTGGTCGAAGTGGTCTTTGTCGAAGTGGTCTTTCATTGTCTGATTTTGCTGTCTAATGTCTTCCTTGAGACTCCAGATCATCTGAAGCATGTATATCCTGAATTCTTTATCTGACATTCCATCTGCTGCAGATATTACCTCTTCTAAAGTTGAGTTGACCTGCATTGCTTGTGGTCCTTTCTTTCCTTGTCTTTTCATACTGATCGCGTTTCTTTCTGCTTGGTCAAACTGTTGTGTTATTGATTTTTCCCCCTATATATTTATATTGCTCTTGTATAGCTGCAAAGTCTCCCTCGCAGGCTTTGGCGGTGGTTCTGCCCCTCCTCCAATTGAGGCAATGTGCCTACCACGCCGGGAGGCCGCTGTGCCTGTACTTTCGATGGGCCTGTTCTTTCGGTGGTCACAGGTCCGCCTACCTTGCAGGCGTGAGCAGCGGCTTTGCCCCTCCGCTGGCCACTAGGCCTGTTCTGTCTGTCGGTTGCAGGTCTGTCTACCTAAAAGGCGCTGGTGGCGGCTCTGCCCCTCCCCCAACCGGGGTAATGTATCTGGCGGGCCACTGGGCCTGTTTTGTCGGTGGTCACGGTTCCGCCTACCTTGCACGCACGTGGAGCAGCTATGTCCCTCCGAGAGTTGCTGGGCCTGACCTGTTGGTGGGTGGCAAGTGCGCCTACCTTGCAGGCGCGGGGGTGGCTCTGCCGTTCCGCGGGTCACTGGGCCTGATCTGCTGGTGAGTCGCAGGTCTGCCTAACTTGCAGGCGCCCGGCGGCTCTGCCTCTCCCCCAACCGGGGCGGGGCGATGTGTCTGGCCGGCCGCTGGGCCTGTTCTGTTGGTGGTCACGGTTCAGCCTACCTAGCAGGCACGTGGGGCAGCTGTGCCCCTCCGCAGATTTTTGGGCCTGACCTGCCGGTGGGTCGCAGGTCTGCCTACCTTGTAGGCTCGGGGGGTGGCTCTGCCGCTCTGTGGATTGCTGTGCCTGTTCTGCTGGTGGGTCGCGGGTCCGCCTACCTTGCAGGCGCCCAGCGGCTCTGCCCCTCCCCCAACCAGAGCGATGTGTCTGGCGGTCCACTGGGCCTGTTTTGTCGGTGGTCACGGTTCCGCCTACCTTGCACGCGCGTGGAGCAGCTGTGTCCCTCCGAGAGTTGCTGGGCCTGACCTGTTGGTGGGTGGCATGTGCGCCTACCTTGCAGGCCCGGGGGTGGCTCTGCCGCTCCGCAGGTTGCTGGGCCTGATATGCTGGTGAGACGCAGGTCTGCCTACCTTGCAGGCGCCCGGCGGCTCTGCCCCTCCCCCAACCGGGGTGGGGCGATGTGTCTGTCCGGCCGCTGGGCCTGTTCTGTTGGTGGTCACGGTTCAGCCTACCTAGCAGGCACGTGGGGCAGCTGTGCCCCTCCGCAGATTTTTGGGCCTGACCTGCCCCTCCCCCAACTGGAGCGATGTGTCTGGCGGTCCACTGGGCCTGTTTTGTCGGTGGTCACGGTTCCGCCTACCTTGCACACCCGTGGAGCAGCTGTTTCATTAGTGCCTGGGCACACTCTCCTCGACTATAGGATGTTAGAACTAGAAAAAACAGAGGTGACAATGCCCAAATCCCTCATTGTACGGTTGAAGGAAATCAACATTATAGAGGTTCGATTGCTCAATGTTAGAGAAAATTTGATTGTACAATTAAAAGAGGTTTTTTTTTTCCTATAACAGATTAATACTCAAGATAGTTGAATAAGTGAATGTTTATTTACTGTATCTTTCAGCAACAATTGTTGAGCATTTACTCTCTGATAAGTATTACAATTGCGTGCATTATTTCCAATCCTCACATCTAATCTAAACTCTGTGAAATAATTATTTTCTCTCTATTTCACACATTGGGTAGGAAAGGATAAAGGCAGAGAGAGGTTAAATAATTAAAAAAAAAAAAAAAACTCACTGTTTTAAGTACAGGAGGATGACCTGGTAGCGGCAGGATTGTTAGAGACAGGATTTGAACATAGACCATCTAACTCCAGAGCCTGCATACCTGACCATTGTCGTGTGTTCCTGTTTGCTACTTACTGTGTACCTGGCACTCTCCTAGCTTCTGCAACTACAGATGTGGAGAAGAACATCCTACTTTCATGGACCTAACATAAAAAGCAAAAAGGTAAGTCAACTACCAAATGTAACTTTCAGATGGGAGCCTAGGCCTAGGGTAGGCCCAGGTCCATCCCACCACCAGCAGACCACTGCAAGAGCTCAAGCCCAGTCCAGATCCAACTCCACCGACCTGCACAGGAGCGCAGGCCCTGGGTAGGCCCGGGTCCATCCCATCGAAGGGCAGACCCTCTGCCTGGAGCTCAGGCCCTGGGCCAGAACCACCTCCACCTACCTGTGTGGGATCCCAGGCCCAGGGTAGGTCCAGGTCCGCCACCCTCCCCACACCTAGGAGACCAGGTCTAACCCATTGCCTTCTTGGAAAACTGCAGACCTTGCCATAGCCTTCTCCATGCAGTAGCCTCTACTTGTGACAAAAAAAAAAAAAAAACAGGGCCTAGAAGAAGCTGCATCTCAGAGCAGGTATCCCAAAGCCACTGTAAGGCCACCCTTTCAGACCCGTCTCTGAAAGACATTGCATCCATCTTGGGGCACCTCCATTGCTATCTCGAGTTACCTCCGCTGTTGCCACTACTACCTATAGTTGCAGTAGCATTCATCATGGAACACCAGTAGGGTCTGGAAGCCTAACACCAAAGTGAGATAGAGATAATCAGCACAGATACTACAAGATTGTAGGGTAGAAACTGTAATAACTCAGATCCACACTGGAAGTAAGGAAATCACATAGACAACATGAAAAAATAAAGGAGGAAAGTGCCCCAAACAAAACAGGACACCACAATAACAGAACCTATGGACAGCACAGATGATGAAATGTCAGAGAAGGAGTTCAGAAGGTTCATAACTAAAATGATCTGTGAATTAAAGAATGACCTAAATGAGCACATACAGGCAAAAACTGATGACTCCAACAAAGAGATAAGAGAGCAAATATAGGCATCCATTGATCACACCAACAAAGAGATAAGGGAGCAAATAAAGGTAGCAAAAGCTTACTTCACAAAAGAGATAGACATTCTGAAAAACAAACACAATCAGAAATCCTTGAAACAAAGGAAACAATAAACCAAATTAAAAAATAAAAAAAAAAACTCATTAGAAAGCTTCACCAACAGACTAGATCACTTGGTAGACAGAATGTCAGATAATGAAGATAAAGTATACAATCTGGAAAGCAAAGTTGACCACACAGTGAAGATAGTAAGAAAACATGAACAGAACATCCAAGCATTATGGGACAGCATCAAAAGACCAAATATCAGAGTTCCTGGAATAGAAGAAGGCACAGAGTTTCAAACCAAAGGAATGTACAATCTTTTCAATGAGATAATATCAGAAAATTTCCCAAACATGAAGAATGAATTGAAAAATCAAATACAAAAGACTTACAGGACACCAAATATACAAAATTAGCATGTATCTACACCAAGGCACATTATAATAAAAATGCCTAGCATACAAAATAAGGATAGAATTTTAAAGGCCACAAGAGGAAGGAATCAGATCGTATATAGGGGAAGACCAGTTCTTATCTCAGCAGACCCTCAAAGCCAGGAGACCATGGAACAGCATGAAAGAAAATGGATGCCAGCCAAGAATCTGATAGCCATCAAAATTAAGCTTTAGATTTGATGATAAAATAAAAACCTTCCATGATAAGCAAAAGTTAAAAGAATTTATAACTAGAAAGCCTGCATTACAAAACATCTTCTGCAAAATATTCCATGAAAAGGAAATGAAAAACAACAATGAAAATCAGAAAGGGATGTGTTACACTGAAGGAAAAACTAATCAAAGGAGAAGTCAAGTCAAATTAAATACTAAAAATAAACCAAAATGTCTGGGAATACAAACCATGTCTCAATAATAACCCTGAATGTTAGTGGCCTAAACTCACCAATCAAAAGACATAAACTAGCAGATTGGATAAAAAAAAAAAAGACCAAACAATATACTGCCTCTAAGAGAATCATCTCATAGGAAAAGATATCCATAGACTAAAGGTAAAAGGTTGGAAAAAAATCATAACACTCACATGGACTGTGGAAGCAAGCAGGGGTTTCCATGCTCATATCAAATAAAGTAGACTTCAAGCCAAAGTTAACCAAAAGGGATAAAGAAGGATACTACATACAGCTCAACGGAACCATATGCCAACAAAATTTAACAATTATAAATATATATGCCCCAAACAATGGAGCATCTATGTTTATCAAAAGAACTCTTCTCAAGTTCAAGATTCAGACCACAGTACAATAATTCTGGGTGACTTTAACACACCTCTTTCGTCACTGGATAGATCTTCCAAACAAAAGCTGAACAAAAAAAACTATAGAACTCAATAATAAAATCAATAACTTAGACATAACCAACATATATAGAATATTTCATCCTTTAATGAGCGAATACACATTCTTCTCAGCAGCACATGGATCCTTCTCTAAAATAGACCATATACTATGCCACAAAGCAACTCTTAGCAAATACAAAAAAAAAGTAGAGATATTACCCTGATTCTATTCGTTCATAATGGAATAAAACTAGAAATCAATGATAAAGTAAAAAATAAAAGCTAATCCAACACCTGGAGACTAAATAATATGCTGAATGAATAGTGAGTTGCTAAAGACATCAAAGAGGAGATTAAAAAATTCTTAGAGATAAATGAGAACACTGATACAACATATCAAAATCCCTGGAACACTATGAAGGCATTACAAAGAAAGTTCATTGCATGGAGTTCATTTCTTAAAAGAAGAAAAACTTCACAAGTAAATGGCCTAAAATTACATCTCAAAGCCCTAGAAAAAGAACAAAACAACATCAAAATTAGTAGAAGATAGGAAATAATTAAAATCAGAGATGAAATTGAAACAAAAGAAACAAATGAAAAAATTGACAAACAAAAAGTAGGTTCTTTGAAAAAAAATGAATAAAATTGACAAACCCTCAGCCACTCTAATGAAGACAAGGAGAGAGAAAACTCAAATTACTACTGTACAAGATGATAAAGGAAATATCAAAACAGATACTACAGAAATACAGAAGATAATTAGAAATCATTTTGAAAACTTGTACTCTAATAAAATAGAAAATATTGAAGGCATCAACAAATTTCTAGTCTTATGATTTGCCCAAATTGAATCATAATGATATACATAATTTAAACAGATTGATTCAAGTGATGAAATAGAAAATGTCATCAGAAGCCAAGCAACCAAGAAAAGCCCAGGACCAGATGGATACATAGCTAAGTTCTACAACACTTTTAATGAAGAATTAATGCCAATACTCATAAAATAATTTTGTGAAATAGAAAAAAAGGGAGCACTTCCAAACTCATTCTATGAGGCTAGTATCACCCTGATTTCAAAACCAGGCAAATAAAACCATATCAAAGAAAAAAAACTTCAGACCAATAATCTCTAATAAACATAGATGCAAAAGTTATCAATAAAATTCAGGCAAATACAATACAAAAACATATCAAAAAGATAGTGCACCATAATCAAGTGGGGTTCAACCCAGGGATGCAAGGTTGGTTCAACATACGGAAATCAATAAATGTAATTCATCACATCAATAGACTTAAAGATGAGAATCATATGATCATCTCAATTGATGCAGAAAAAGCATTCAACAAAATAGAGCACACCTTCACATTCAAAACACTAGAAAGACTAGGGACGACAGGAACATATCTCAACATTATAAAAGCTATCTATGCTAAACCCCAGGTCAACATCATTCTAAATGGAGAAAAATTGAAAGCATTCCCTCTAATAACTGGAACAAGACAGGGATGCCCTCTTTCACCAATTCTATTTAACATTCTATTGAAACCCTGGCCAGAGCCATTAGACAGATGAAAGAAATTAAAGGGATACAGATAGGAAAAGAAGAATTCAAATTATCACTATTTGCCAATGATATGATTCTATACCTAGAAAACCCAAAAAATTGCACCAGAAAACTTCTAGAACTAGTAAGTTGTAGGAGGCCATCCTCGCAGGTGATTTGAGTTACCTCCCTGGCTGGGCGAGAGGCTCTTAGACACAACTTTGTGTCCAGAGCTTTCCCACCCTTCTCAGGTCCAAGGGCTTGTCCGTGTGGAGGCGTGTCTGGCCATAATTCCTGAAGACCCAATCGTCACACCTGACCTTGGGACACTGCCCCCCTTAATCTTCATTGGATGGGATTTTCCCCAGAATTTTTTGTTCCCCAATAAAAGTCCACTCCCTGTTCTCTCTCTCTCTCTCTCTCTCGCTGGCCTCTTCAGTAAACCTCGCTACTCTAATAGGTAGCTTGAGGCTGAAGGTCGGAGAAGCCATCCTGGAGTTGGTTTAAAGGTAATTAGAGTCTGTCTCTTTAATTCAAACTCCCTTTTTGGATTTCTCACGTAGCTGAGCCTTCATTTATTAAACCTGTGCTGCCCACGGGCTAAAGTAAATGAATTCAGCAAAGTAGCAAGATACAAAGTCAACCCCCATAAATCAAAGGCATTTCTGTATATCAGTGACAAATCCTCTGAAAGATAAATGAGGCAAACTACCCCATTTAAAATAGCCTCAAAAAAAAAATACTCAGGAATCAACTTAATGAAAGAGGTGAAAGACCTCTACAACAAAAATGACAGAACACTAAGGAAAGAAATTAAAGAAGACCTTAGAAGATGGAAAGATGTCCCTTATTCTTGGATCAGCAGAATTAATATTGTCAAAATGGCCATACTACCAAAAGCAACATACAGATTTAATGAAATTCTAATTAAAATCCCAATGACATTCCTCATAGAAATAGAAAAAGCAATCATGAAATTCATCTAAAAAAATAATAGACCCAGAATAGCTAAAGCAATCCTTAGCAAGAAGAGTGAAGCAGGTGGTATCACAATACCAGACCTTAAACTATACTACAAAGTGATAGAAACAAAAACACCATGGTATTGGCACCAAAATAGACTGGGAGACCAATGGTACAGAATAGAGGACACAAAGACTAACCCACATAAATACAGTTATCTTATATTGACAAAGGCACCAAAAATGTACATTGGAGAAAAGATAGCCTCTTCAATAAATAGTGCTGAGAAAACTGGAAATCCATATACAACAAAATGAAATTAAACCCCTCTTTCCTACCATGCACAAAACTCAAAGTGGATCAAGGACCTAGGAATTAAACTAGAGCCACTGTACCTATTAGAAGAAAAAGTTGGCCCAAATCTCCATCATGTTGGACTAGGCCCCAACTTCCTTAATAAAACTCCTACAATGCAAGAATTAAAATCAAGAATCAATAAATGGGATGGTTTCTAACTAAAAAGCTTCTTTTCAACAAAAAAAAAATAATAATAATAATAAGTGAGGTGAATAGAGAGCCTACAGAATGGGAGCAAATTTAAACACATGCACATCAGACAGAACACTAATCTCTCAATATAAAAATAACTCAAGAAACTTAACACCAAAAAAACAAATAACCCAATCAATAAATGGACCAAGGACCTGAACAGACACTTCTCAGGAGAGGATATGCAATCAATCAATAAATATGTGAAAAAAATGTTCAACATCTCTAGCAAATCAAAACCACTCAATCCAGTCAATCTGGAAAGTAGTATGGAGATTCCTAGGAAAGCAGGGAATGGAACCACCACTTGACCCAGCTATCCCCCTCCTTGATGTATACCCAAAGGACTTAAAAATAGCATACTACAGGGACACAGGCACATCAACATTTTTAGCAGCACAATTCACAATAGCTAAATTGTGGAGCCAACCTAGATGCCCTCAGTGAATGAAAGGATAAAGAAAATGTTGTATATATACACAATGGAATATTACTTAGCATTAAAAAAGAATAAAATCATGGCATTTGCAAGTAAATGAATAGAGTTGGAGAATATAATGCTAAATGAAGTTAGCCAATCCCAAAAAACCAAATGCCAAATGTTTTCTCTGATATAAGGATGCTGATTCATAATGTGGTTGTGTAGGGGGAGCTTAGGAAGATTAGACAAACTCTAGATAGAGCAAAGTTGAGGGAGGTGAAGGAAGGGGACATGGGGGTAGGAAAGATGGTGGAATGATTTGGACATCATTACCCCCAAGTGCATGTGTGAAGACAAAATGTATACAACCAGAGATATGAAAAATTGTGCCCTCTCTATATAAAGTGAATTATAAAGCATTCTGCTGTCATATATAACAAATTCAAATTTTAAAAAAATTTAAAAAGTAAAAAAAAAATATGTAACTTTCAAATTTTGTTAATAAGGTATTATACGTAGGAACACCTTTATCTGTGAGATTAGAAAAGAAATGACATCTAAACTGAGGCTGAAAGGGGGTCATTCGTGTGATAAGAATATAAAGCGTAGGAAATAGCATGTGGTAAGACCCTGAGGTAGAAGAGTTCAGCCTCCTCATGAAACTGAAGGGCCATAGTGACTGGAATGTAGGCGCTGTTCAGAAGCATGGTACCAGAAAAGGCAGGAAGTCCTGTGGTCCCCTTCAAAGAGTTTGAAGTGGTTGGTGCAAATGTCCTGGGAGGGGAAAGTTCACATCTCCTGTTTCCTTGATGCATACGCCACCTAAAGATAGCATGTCATTTGTCTCTTCTTTGCTATCATCTGTGAGGGTCTTTGTCAGCCTCCCTTGCTCTGTGTGTGGCCTTCCTTTCCATCAAAACTACTGCCACCATTCAGAATGGCCTCAACATGCACATGAGTACCTGTGACAGTCACTTTCTTAAGAGACTATCTCTGATGTACGCCACATCACAGTACCCAGTCACCCCCACATACCGTTATATCCTAGGTCCTATGTCTTATCATTGGAAATTGTTCCACATTTAGAATCTCAATCACAAACATTTCATTCTTCACTCACCACCTCCAGTCCTCTAAATTACTTATTTAATACCTCCACTAACAAAATCTTATTAAGACCTTTATTCTGGGACTCCGTGGTTTTCTATCAGGCCATCTTCTTTGCCCTATCTCCCTAAATGGAAGTGCCAATAGAAAATAAAAGTCCTGGTTGGTGCCAAATTTATTATAGTTAACTACACAGCTGAACATTTTTGGAGAAAAATCACACATGTAAGGTGACCGCTTCATGGACCATTCAAGACCATGCCTCCCGTGGACCTTCAAAACACCAGCATCTGACTGTTTTTCCCAGTTATTGTGCCATTCTCCCTCAAGATGACGATTTTACACTTTTCCCTCACTCTTTGACTTTTCCCCAATCCTCTGTGACCCCACTTCAGGTTTTATGGAGGAAATAAGTACCACCACACAGGAACTCATTTATCTTCATATCACTCAATCCATAAACTTTCCTGCTTTTAAGAATAGAGAGGGTGCCCTTCCTCCTATAAGAGTGCAGACCTTAATCTGGAGGACCCCATCTCTCTCACTTTCTGAAGGGTTTCACTCTAGCATTTTCCCTTCCCTGCCCCAGATAGATCATCAGTTCTCCATTCCTACTGAGCCATGCCACCATCTTAAAGTCTCTAGTTTGGACGTATTGCGGCACCCAGAGACATGCTACCATTGGGCTACATTTCCAGTGCTTTTAACTTTTCTTTTTAGACAGGGTCTTGTTAAATTGTCAAGCCTGGCCTCAAACTTGCTGTCCTCTTGTCTCAGCTTCTTAAATTGCTGGGATTACAAATGTGTCCTACTGTATCCAGCTCTAGTGTTTATTTAAAAAAAAAATGAAACAATGCACTTAATGTCCCCTTCTCTAACTCTCTTTCCAGTAGAACTTGAAATTTCCCCCTTCCTCAGCCCCTGCTCACTCCTTCATCCTCTAAGCTCTATCTTCTGACCCTGAGAACCTACTGATAGAACTTTTCAAAGTCATCAATGCCAACCCATTGCCAAATCTTGTAGTCACTTCTCTTTCCTTGTGTCATCCATATCATTTGATATGACTAGCTACTCCTAACCTGGAATAACTCCTTCCCTTGTTTTTGTGACAATAACATACTCTCCCAGTTTTCCTTTTATCTCACGGAAAGCCATCCTCAATCCTCTGTCTAGATTTTTTTTCCATTTGATGTTTGATTCTTCCTCTTCTACCCTTCCTAGTCTGTTTTAGTCAGTTTGGCATCTCTGTGACCAGAAGACCAGGCAAGAACAAGTTAGAGGAGGAAAAGTTATTTTGGCTCACTGTTTCAGAGCTTCAGTCCAGGTTATTCCAGGTTAGGATTCCAACTCAATTTCTCTTGAGGTGAGGGAGAACAACATGGTGGTAGAGGAAAGAAGGAAAGAAGCACAGGACACAGCAACCAGGAAGTAAGGGGGTGGATTGAGTGAGCTCTGCTCACCAGGAGCCAAATGTAAACAACAAGGCTTGGCCCCAGAGACCTACTTCTTCCAGACACATCCTACCTGTCTATAGTTACCACCCAGTTAATCTATTATCAGTGGATTAATCCACTAACTAGGTTAGGACTCTCATGACCTAATCCTTTCACCTCTGAACATTCTTGCATTATCTCACATATGAGCTTTGGGTATATACCTCATATCTAAACCATAGTACTCATCTAAATGTAAGGTTCCCCACTACTTTCTTCTAAGTTTCCTTCTCTCTCCCACTTCTTCTTTCTATGATAATTAAATAGCATTCATGTACTGAGGATTTCTGAATCCACATGTCTAATACCCAACCTATCCTCTGAACTTTTGATGTGTATATCAATTGCCCACTTGGCATCTGGAAAAGGATAACAAAATTGGAAACTTGTTAAAGGCAGTAAGACAAATTTTATTCAGATACTGTAGAAGAAGAGAAAAAAAATGAGTGCAAACAGATCTCAATTTACTAAAACAGAAGGCATGAGACATTTTAAATACCAAAATGCGTGATAGGAAAAGAAATAAAGTGTTTAAAAGAGGTGCATAAGGTCCTTGCTTAGCATCTGGACGGCCATCTTAAGTGACACCACTGTGAAGTTTCGATTTCCCGCCCAAGGGTGTTTCTAAGAAAGGCTCACCACTCCCTTATACCAAGCCAACCCTAACCACCTGCATTAGGACCCACTCAGCTCTGACTCCTGAGCCTCCCCTAGAAAGTCCTGGGACCCAAGATTGTTTGCCTCTCTCCACTATAGATAGATGTCCTTTATTTGCCAACTCTGACAAACTCTCATGTTTATCTCTGTCTTTCACTTCTCACTTACCTGTCTCTCATCCCTTGCCCCTTCAGGAGATGTCAATGTCAAGAGATAAATCATAAGTTTAGGACTGAAGGCAGTTTTGCAAATTAGAACATAATGTCCACCAAAGGTAGGTCTTGCCCTCCCACAGGAATTGAAATGAGGAAAGCTGTCTCCTTGGATGTTTGCACTCCAAACAGACCACTCCCAGATCCTTGGGAAGACATTTCTGGGTGGCATTTAACTTTCTAGTTAACTTCTAAAAGTGGCAGAGAAAGGGTTTATAATTCCAAGTTTTCTAAAATAACTTGTTCTAAAGAAAGGGAAGTCAGGGATCTACAGTCAGGATTGGGCTGCAACAAACAGTAAATTCTTGCAGTACTATTGCATTTTCTCAGGCTGGCATTTTAAAGGGGCTGGGGTCTTGTTAGGGATATGATGTGGGGCTGATAGAAGTTATGTAGAGATCAGTCAAGTTTCTGGTTACAGGAAGTTAAATGAAGTCATTCATGCCAAGAGTTCTGCGAGTCTCACATTTTTTTTTTATTTGTTGTTCAAAACATTACAAAGCTCTTGACATATCATATTTCATACATTAGATTCAAGTGGGTTATAAATCCCCATTTTTACCCCAAATACAGATTGCAGAATCACATCAGTTACACATCCACATTTTTACATAATGCCCTATTAGTAACGGTTGTATTCTGCTACCTTTCCTATCCTCTACTATCCCCCCTCCCCCTCCCATCTTCTCTCTCTACCCCATCTACTGTAATTCATTTCTCTCCTTGTTTTTTTCCCCATTCCCCTCACAACCGCTTATATGTAATTTTGTATAACAATGAGGGTTTCCCTTCCATTTCCATGCAATTTCCCTTTTCTCTCCCTTTCCCTCCCACCTCATGTCTCTGTTTAATGTTAATCTTTTTCTCCTGTTCTTCCTCCCTGCTCTGTTCTTAGTTGCTCTCATTATATCAAAGAAGACATTTGGCATTTGTTTTTTAGGGATTGGCTAGCTTCACTTAGCATAATCTGCTCTAATGCCATCCATTTCCCTGCAAATTCCATGATTTTGTCATTTTTTAGTGCTGCATAATACTCCATTGTGTATAAATGCCACATTTTTTTTTATCCATTCATCTATTGAAGGGCATCTGGGTTGGTTCCACAGTCTAGCTATTGTGAATTGTGCTGCTATGAACATCTATGTGGCAGTATCCCTGAAGTACACTCTTTTAAGGTCTTCAGGGAATAGTCCAAGAAGGGCAATAGCTGGGTCAAATGGTGGTTCCATTCCCAGCTTTCCCAGGAATCTCCATTCTGCTTTCCAAATTAGCCACACCAATTTGCAGTCCCACCAGCAATGTACAAGAGTACCCTTTTCCCCACATCCTCTCCAGCACTTGTTGATGTTTGACTTCATAACGGCTGCCAATCTTACTGGAGTGAGATGGTATCTTAGGGTGGTTTTGATTTGCATTTCTCTGACTGCTAGAGATGGTGAGCATTTTTTCATGTACTTGTTGATTGATTGTATGTCCTCCTCTGAGAAGTGTCTGTTCAGGTCCTTGGCCCATTTGTTGATTAGGTTATTTGTTATCTTATTGTTTAATTTTTTGAGTTCTTTGTATACTCTGGATATTAGGGCTCTATCTGAAGTGTGAGGAGTAAAAATTTGTTCCTATGATGTAGGCTCCCTATTTACCTCTCTTATTGTTTCTCTTGCTGAGAAAAAACTTTTTAGTTTAAGCAAGTCCCATTTGTTGACTCTTGTTATTAACTCTTGTGCTATGGGTGTCCTATTAAGGAATTTGGAGCTCGACCCCACAATATGTAGATCGGAGCCAACTTTTTCTTCTATCAGACGCAGAGTCTATGATTTGATATCAAGCTGCTTGATCCATTTTGAGTTAACTTTTGTGCATGGCGAGAGGAGGGAATTCAGTTTCATTTTGTTGCATATGGATTTCCAGTTTTCCCAGCACCATTTGTTGAAGATGCTATCCTTTCTCCATTGCATGCTTTTAGCCCCTTTATCAAATATAAGATAGTTGTAACTTTGTGGATTAGTCTCTGTGTCCTCTATTCTGTACCATTGGTCCACCCACCTGTTTTGGTACCAGTACCATGCTGTTTTTGTTACTATTGCTCTGTAGTATAGTTTGAAATCTGGTATCGCTATGCGGCCTGATTCACACTTCCTGCTTAGAGTTGCTTTTGCTATTCTGGGTCTTTTATTTTTCCATATGAATTTCATGATTGCTTTATCTATTTCTACAAGAAATGCCGTTGGGATTTTGAATGGCATTGCATTAAACCTATAGAGAACTTTGGGTAATATCGCCATTTTGATGATGTTAGTTCTGCCTATCCATGAACAGGGTATATTTTTCCATCTTCTAAGATCTTCTTCTATTTCTCTCTTTAGGGTTCTGTAGTTTTCATTGTATAAATCTTTCACCTCTTTTGTTAGGTTGATTCCCAAGTATTTTATTTTTTTTGGAGGATATTGTGAATGGGGTGTTTTTCCTCATTTCTGTTTCAGAAGTTTTGTCGCTGATATACAGAAATGCCTTTGATTTATGCGTGTTGATTTTATATCCTGCCACTTTGCTGAATTCATTTATTAGCTCTAATAGTTTCTTTGTAGACCCTTTTGGGTCTTCTAGGTATAGTATCACGTCGTCCGAAAATAGTGATAATTTAAGTTCTTCTTTACCTATTTTTATGCCTTTAATTTCTTTCATCTGACTAATTGCTCTGGCTAGTTTTTCAAGAACTAAATTGAATAGAAGTGGTGAGGGAGGGCATCCCTGTCTTGTTCCTGAATTTAGAGGGAATGCCTTCAGTTTTTCTCCATTCAGAATGATGCTAGCCTGAGGCTTAGCATATATAGCTTTTACAATGTTGAGGTAAGTTCCTGTTATCTCTAGTTTTTCTAGTGTTTGGAACATAAAGGGATGTTGTACTTTGTCGACTGCTTTTTCTACATCTATTGAGATGATCGTGTGGTTCTTATTGTTAAGTCTATTGATGTGGTGAATAACATTTATTGATTTCTGTATATTGAACCAGCTTTGCATCCCAGGGATGAATCCTACTTGATCATGGTGCACAATTTTTTTGATATGCTTTTGTATTCGATTCACCAGGATTTTATTGAGGATTTTTGCATCTAAGTTCATTAGAGATATTGGTCTGTAGTTTTCTTTCTTTGAAGTGTCTTTGTCTGGTTTTAGGATCAGGGTGATGTTGGCCTCATAGAATGAATTTGGAAGAGCTCCTTCTTTTTCTATTTCTTGAAATAACTTGAAAAGTATTGGTATTAATTCTTCTTTGAAGGTTTTGTAAAACTCTGCTGTATATCCATCCGGTCTAGGGCTTTTCTTGGTTGGTAATCTTTTGATGGCTTCTTCCATTTCCTCCTTTGTTATTGGTCTGTTTAAATTGTGTGTATCCTCCTGACTCAATCTGGGCAAATCATATGACTTAAGAAATTTATTGATATCTTCACTATCTTCTATTTTATTGGAATATAGGGTTTCAAAATAATTTCTAATTATCTTCTGTATTTCTGTAGTATCCATTGTGATATTGCCTTTTTCATCCCATATGTTAGTAATTTGAGTTCTCTCTCTTCTTCTCTTCGTTAGCATGGCTAAGGGTCTGTCGATCTTATTTATTTTTTCGAAGAACCAACTTTTAGTTTTATCAATTTTTTCAATGTTTTTTTTTTTTGTTTCAATTTCATTGATTTCCACTCTGATTTTAATTATTTCTTGCCTTCTACTACATTTGCTGTTGTTTTGCTCTTCCTTTTCTAAGGTATTGAGATGAAGTGTGAGCTCATTTATTTGTTGGTTTTTTCTTTTATTGAGGAATGAACTCCAGGCAATGAATTTCCCTCTTAACACTGCTTTCATTGTGTCCCATAGATTCCGATATGTTGTGTCTGTATTTTCATTTATCTCTAAGAATTTTTTGATTGCCTCCTTTATGTCTTCTGTTACCCATTGATCATTCAGTAACATATTGTTCATTTTCCAGATGATGCAGGATTTTTCCTTCCTTCTTTTATCATTGATTTCCAGTTTCATTCCATTATGATCAGATAAGATGCATGGTATTATCTCCACACCTTTATATTTACTAAGATTTGCCCTACGGCATAATATATGGTCTATCTTTGAGAAGGATCCATGTGCTGCTGAGAAGAACGTGTATCCACTTGAGGATGATTGATATATTCTATATATTTCGGTTAAGTCTAGGTTATTGATTGTGTTATTGAGTTCTATAGTTTATTTATTCAGCTTTTGTCTGGTGGATCTGTCCAATGGAGAGAGCAGTGTGTTGAAGTCACCCATAATTATTGTGTTGTGGTCTATTTGACTCTTGAACTTGAGGAGAGTTTGTTTTATGAACGTTGCAGCACCATTGTTTGGTGCATACATATTGATAATTGTTATGTCTTATTGGTGGATGGTTCCTTTTAACAGTATATAGTGGCCTTCTTTATCCCTTTTGATTAACTTAGGTTTGAAGTTGATTTTATTCGATATGAGTATGGCCACTCCTGCTTGCTTCCGAGGACCATGTGTGTGGTATGATTTTTCCCAACCTTTCACCTTCAGCCTGTGTATCTCTTTTCCTATCATATGAGTCTCCTGAAGGCAGCATATTGTTGGATTTGTTTTTTTTTTAATCCAGGTTACTAGCCTTTGTCTCTTTATTGGTGAATTTAAGCCATTAACGTTTAAGGTTATTATTGATATATGGTTTGTACTTCCAGTCATGCTTATTAATTTATTTATTTTAATATGGCTTGTTTTTCCTTTTTGGTTATTTTTTTCCTTCCCTTTACTGAGTTACCTCCCACTGTTAGTTTTGGGTGCTGTTTTTCAATTCCTCTTCTTGTAATGTTTTGCTCAAAATGCCTTGCAGTGCTGGTTTTCTGGCTGCGAATTCTTTTAACTTTTGTTTATCATGAAATATTTTTATTTCATTGTCAAATCTGAAGCTTAATTTTGCTGGATACAGTATTCTTGTATGGAATCCATTATTTTTCAGTGTTTGAAATACGTTATTCCAGGATCTTCTTGCTTTCAACGTCTGTGATGAAAAATAAGCCGTTAACCTAATTGGTTTACCCCTGAATGTAATCTGCCTCCTTTCTCTCATAGCTTTTAATATTCTCTCCTTGTTCTGTATGTTGGATATCTTCATAATTATGTGTCTTGAAGTTGGTCTATTATGGTTTTGTATGTTTGGTATCCTGTAGGCTTCCAGGATTTGGCAATCCATTCCATCTTTCATATCTGGGAAGTTTTCTAGGATTATTTCATTCAATAGATTGTTCATTCCTTTGGTTTGAACCTCTATACCTTCTTCTATCCTGATGACTCTCAAGTTTAGTTTTTTTTATGACATCCCATATCTCTTGGATAGATTGCTGGTGATTTCTTAGCATCCTTTCTGTGTTGACTATATGCTTTTCAAGTTGATAAACTTTGTCTTCATTATCTGATGTTCTTTTTTTTTTTTTTTTTTTTTGATGTTCTGACTTCTATTTGATCTAGTCTATTTGTGATATTCTCCTTTGAGTTTTTAATTTGGTTTATGGTTTCCTGCAGTTCTAGGATTACTGTTTGATTTTTTTTTTAAATCTCTGTCTCCTGGTAGAGCTCGTTCTTTGCCTTTTGAATTTGCCTATGTAATTTGTTTTCAAAGTATACTTTCATTGTTTGGACTTGCTGTCTAATATCTTCTCTAAGATTCCGTTCCATCTAAGTTAGGTATGCCTTGAGTTCTTTCTCTGTCCATTTTTCTGATGCCTCTAGGTTCTCCTGTGAATTTAAGTTGTCCTGCATTGTTTGTAATCCTTTTTCCCTTGTTTTTTCATGGTGCTCACGTTACTTTCCAACTCTGTTTGACTGCTGTGTTTCTGTTTTCTTCTTTAAATTTGTTTTGGTTTTTATAGTTTCAATATCTCTCCTTTGTGTTGGGAGACAATATTTAGAGATGTTGGATTTAATTGTGATTTAAGGTAAACTCATTAGTTTCATTAAAGGCCTTCAGATTTTGATGGCATGTATAGAATTGAGGTTTGAACTTAGGATTTTATGTTGAGGTCGGGCGATTTGATGGTATGGAGGTTAGTATATGTTAGCTTCTTTGGGGGGTTGCTCAAATGCAGGTGGATATTAACAAGAGACTAGACAGGAGTACTTGGGGGTAGTTAAGGGCTTAGTCAGACTATAGACCAATCCATCTATTTGCATATAGTAAGTTGTACGTAATCTGGGTGGTCATGCTTAAGAGGAAAGATGGGGAAAAGGTAAGAAAGCAAACTAAGAAAGAGAGAGGGAGAGTGGAAAGAAAGAGAAAGAATAGAAAAGGAAAAGAAATGATAATAAAAAATAATAAAATGTAATAAAATAAAAATTACAATTAAAAAAATAATATAATTATAAAAAAGAAAAAAATTAAAATTAAAAAATTTTAAAAGGGGGGGGGGCATTGTTAGGCTTCTATTTTCTTTGCTTCCAGTAGGTGGTGCTGTGCCTTCTGGGCCAAGATTTTGCCCTCCGGATGTAGGAAACAATCTGTGTGAGGCCGCTCCCTCCCCCCGCCCGCCCCCTGTGTCTCTCAAAACCTGTTAGCTTAGGTTTATTACTGGTCTCTAGTCCCCTGGCTTCTCCTGCCAGCCAGGCCTTTCCCAGTGTGATACCTCTTAGCAGTTCAAGCTACACTCTGGGCCTGCAGTTTCCTGGATGTGGAGCGTGGCTTTTGGGAACCGGCACCTTATAGTTTTGATTCCCTCCACTAGCCCCTCCTCTGAGAGCTGTCGAGACAGGTTTTGTTTTTGCAGCTGGTGGGAGGGGGGTGTTGGAGGTCAGGTGCCTTTACCTTTCCCCACACCTCTATTCACTCTCACTCTGTTAATCGTGCCCCCGGAAAGCTGGAGAGAGATTTTATGCGATTTCCCCGCTGTATGGGAGATGGTCTAAATGACACAGACCTGTTCTATTGCTGAATGAGCTGCAATCTGTCGAAAACTGGCGATGGTGATGTCAGCTCTCCAAGATGGTGGCAGCTGGCTTGCTCGGTAGGCTGTCCAGTGTGGAGGACAGAACTGGACCGCTTCCTTCCCCTATCTCAAACCCAGAACTCAGCCTGGAGCACAATGAGGGCACAGCCGGCAGGAGCCCACAGAATCTGCAGCACCGTTTCTCTGCGTTGCTAGCATGCTGTTTCCCAGTGCGCGGCCGTCTCTAGCAGCGGGGCAGGCCGCTGAACAAACAGCTTGAATCTCCGGGTGGACAGTTCACTCGCTGTTGAGCCCCAGTAACCGATCCTCGGGCGATGAAAATCCTTCCTCTAGGTTTTGGTGCACCCCAATTTTGCTGGAAATTCCTAACTAGATAGCTTTTGGCCGTTCTAACTCATCATTCACCTGCGCAGTGACGCGGTACACGGGGGTGATGCACTCCATTTGCCGCCATCTTCCCCAGTTGAGTCTCACATTTTCATCCCATATTTATTGGCATCTTGGAATTAATTTCATCAAAATGCACCCCTTAATTGTTTCTCCATGATCCTGCCCTTCATGTCTTTTCTTTACCCCCACCCACAGCCCAACAAACAATTGGCAAATTTGGCATTGATCAGTCTGGTTGTTCTCTTCCTCTGCACCACTATCATCCTGGTTTAAAGCACCATCATTTCTCCTTTGAGGAGCTCTGATTTTTGTATACATACTTGCAAAGGGAGCCATTATTGATTAGGTTAAGTGTCCTATGCAAAGGTGGCAGGGCACTATCTACAGGGAACTATGGAAAAGTTATTTATATTTCCAGAGTAAAAGCAAGTTCATTTAGTGTCAGGGTTTTTAGCCCCCTGTCTCCTCCTGACCAGCACAGGAGAAGCAGGGAAAGCACGCCCCAACCTGGACGAGCCAACAAAGGTAAAGGTCGACTGGTGGCCAGCACCCAGCCCTCCCTCGCCGGAGGACAATCAGATGTGCCAGGGAGATGAGTGGAAGCAGGATCTCATTTATTGAGGAAGTACACACAACTTATGTATTGCACAGGAGCCAATCAGGATAAAGGTTAGAGGGGTGGAGTGAGTCCACGTATACACCCATCCCATAGTCTGTAAGGGAAGGCACAAGCTGTCCATGAGGGCGGAAGAGTCCTGGACCTATCCTGGAGGTGGTCCACCTTTTCCGTCACTTCCCACAGCCCTGCCTCATGGCTGATTGCCAGGAGCCATCCCAGCCACATGCGTGGCCTCAAGACCGGAAGCGGGCAGCAAGTCATGCCCTACAATTAAGGTTCTAGGATATGAATTGTGTTTTCACAATCTATGGCATTTCCTCTTCTTCAGTCAGTTCCAGGCATCCTCAACCCTATCTAGTATCATCTATTCTTTAGCCTTTTTTTCATACTATCATGTAAGACTGTTGCTGGTCCTGCCAAGTACCAGTTGGTAACTCTACGTGTAATAATATAATACTATCTTCTAAGTATAACCTGACTGCCTCTTTCATAACCATGGAATTTGTTTTTGCATTTATTAGTGACCATAAAAATGTAATAGTCTACAGTGTATTTTTAATACATGATTTGAAAAGCACATAATTATTTCAAATGTTAAAACCATTTCAACAGAGTTTTTGTGTGAGTAAATCCCCACAATACCTTATTTGTTAAAAAATAATAAAACTAATTATCATTCAAATAATCTTTGCACTTATGAATTCTAATTCCTACAGTGAACAACACTTAATCAAAATAGCTCTGATAATTAACTCAGTTGGAAGAATTCTTCTGAGCACTTAAGACAGAAAAACAGCTTTTCACTGTATTGATGGAGTTTTGAGTCTTAGTCAAAATAATTAAGATTTTTACAAACAAAAAATTAAAAGGAAAGACACAATGGAAATTGTCTTTGATTAAAATGTGAATTTCATATTGTAGTAGGTTTTTTATTTTCAGAAATACATTAAGATACTTAAACATCAAACAGCACCTTAATTTGATAGCATTTTTTTATTTATCTCTAGTCAAGATTCTATAACTTAGCATTATAAGTGCAAAATTATTTTTTTCTTTACATTTTCAAGAGAAATAACTGGGTCACCTTTAGTGTTACTTACGTGCAAAATCAACTGCTTTAACTGAAAAATAATATCTTTTAAAATATCACTAAATTTTAACCTCAAATTATAAAAATGATAATAGTATAAACACTACATATATTTTAAGCATGGTTAATCCCCACTTCTCTAGATGCTTATTTTTCAGTTTATGGATCTAGCAGATTTTCTATTGCTTCTCTGTCTTCCTTTCTATAGGCCTTGGGTCACCTCACTCTTTATTTCCAGCTAATTTAAAATGAACAAAGGTAACTAAGGAGATAAAATTCAGTCAATTACCCTATACTTTCTAGTAATAATTCACTTGGGATTAATGGCCAATAAGAGGTTTCCATTTGCATGTACAAAATTTCTTCCATATTAGCTTTGGTCCTTGGCTAAAAACAACTAAGTAATGACTGTAGTTAAGAAGTTTCTTTTAGTTAGTATATATTCATCATATGTCCAGCAACCTCCTTCCTAGGCATTTATCCAAGAGAAATAAAAGTATATGTCCATATAAAAACCATAATTGTTTATATCAGCTTCAGCTATCATCACTAAAAACTGGAAAAACACAAATGGTCTATAAACTGGCGAATAGATTTAACATGTTGCATGTAATGGAATACAGCTCAGCATTAAAATGGCATGGATCACTCATGCATTCAACAATATGGGTGAATCTTAAAGATATTATGCAAAGTAAAAGAAGATAAACCCCAAATGGTACATACTGCATAATTCAATTTAAACATAACTTAGGAAGACACAAAACCAGACCAAAACAGATTAGTGGTTATCAAGGTCTAGAGGCTGAGACAGAAATATAATGACGAAGGGTCACAGAACTTTTGGTGGTGACAAAGGAGTTCTACACCTTGATTTCAATGGGGGTTACAGAACACAGCATATATTTGTCGAAGTTCATTAGAACTGTACACGCAACAAGGACAAATTCTACTATACATAAATTCTCCCTAAGTGAATTCACTTCTTTAAAAAGTAGAGAACATTGTCAGTGTCCTCAAGGAACTTACGGGTGGTGGATAAGCCAAAACCAGAGGAAAAAAATGATTCACAGGAACCAAGAATATATACTTATAAGACATGAGCTGTTATAACCTTCCCTAATGTGATTTCTCTTAGGACAAGTGGGATGTAAGAATTACCATGTTTGTGTTCAAAACACCAGAAAAACTAGGGATAACAGAAACAAATTCAACATCGTAAAATGTTATCTTCGCTAAGCCTCAGGCCAACATCATTCTAAATGGAGAAAAATTAAAGGCATTCCCTCGAAAAACTGGAACAAGACAGGGATGCCCTCTTTCACCACTTCCATTCAACATTTTTCTTGAAACACTGGCCAGAACAATTAGACAGACGAAAAAAATTAAAGGGATATGTATAGGAAAAGAAGAACTTAAATTAGCACTCTTTGCTAATAATATTATTCTATACCTAGAAGACCCAAAAAGCTTCACCAGAAAACTTTGAGAACTAGTAAATGAATTCGGCAAAGTATCAGGATATAAAATCAATACCCATAAATCAAAAGCACTTCTATGTATCAGTGACAAATCCTCTGAAATCTGATCAAATTCTTAAGACCTAAAACAAAAAAGTCTTTAGAATAAGAAGTACTTACCTTATGGAAAGAGAAGGAAGGTATTCGTTTCTAGATTAATCTCATCGTACCTGCTGTAATTTTACCACAATGATGCAGTTACCATATTTCTTACCTCTGAAACTTTGGTCTTCCCCTGAAAAGAGAACCCAAATCACTATTTTGGATTGGTGGCTTCCAACTTTTAACTAAGCAATGCATTTATTTATATAGGTTTTCATTTTTTCTCCATAAAAAATCCTGGTCTGCCTGGTGCATACTGTCTTGGTTTACCACATTGTAGAGCAGTATTTAGGACTGCCAATGACCTCATTTGTCCAAACACATATCAGTGCTTCCCTTCCACTCCCCTTCTCTGCAATCTACCATCTACTGTAGCTGATAATTAAACACAGAATTGCAGGTCTCAAGGTGCTCACCAAGAGATAATCTCAGAGATACTACCAAACAATGCCATCCCCAAATTTAAGCAAAGAAGATAACTTATGAGAATTGTCTCAATTCAAAATTTTCAAAATCCCATAATAGACCTGTAGTAGGAAATACATATTGCTTCATGACCAGTACACAAAATGATAGTAAATATTGAAACATTTCTCAAAACACTCTGATTTTTCTGTTTCATCCTATTTCTATTTATTTTATTGTTTTTTTTAAAAAAAGTTGGTTAATTTTAGCACCCACTAGCAGATATAACCTATAGTTTGATGATCACTGCTATAAAATATATGAAACTTAACATTCATCAAAATATTATGTAATCTGAATAGGAGTAGTTCATTACAGACTGTTTCCCCTTGACCACATTATAAGTGCCCACCATATTCCCAACCCCTTGAACCTGAATTTATTTTATTGAGTTATATTTTGGATTAATGCCATAAGGCCATATGAGTGATTCTGTGTTAATTTTTGAGAATGTTGTTGAGGATTTTGTTGATTGTATTACACAGTGCCCCTCAAAAAGGATCAAGTGTAGAAAAGCTCTTTTGGTCCCACTGTCAAGAATAATGCTGATTACCCTAGGTTAGCTTATTTTTTCCTTATGGAAAAATTTGTTTTTCCATACTCACATTGACAATTAGAAGCCTTAGTTTCACATCCACCACCCACTTCTAATAAGTACATGGGATTATGTGGCTACAATTTAGGTATTTAATCTCACTCCTGATTTCATTTTACTTTTTCTACCCTTTACTTTTTCCTTTGCTTCATATGTCTTACTAGTCTTATATTTACTGTAACTGAGAGAGAGAGAGAGAGAGAGAGAGAGAGAGAGAGAGAGAAACATGTTTATATGCCACTTTAAAGCTTAGTGAAACACAAGAGAAAAGGAACAAAGTGAGGGAGAGAGAAAGAGAATACTTTCATTATATAGTTTTTAAGTCTTATTCCTTATATATTCAAACTGAAATTATATGAAGACACAAATTCAGAACACTTTGTCCTAACTTTATCAGAAATAATGATTAGAAAAGAGACCATTTGCTGTTATTTTAATTTATATAAATTGACTTTAGAATTTTACTTAAAATTAAAGTATTCCATATGCAAGTATAAATATCACCTGGACTATTAAGAAATAACTTCAAGCAACATCTGTAATTGTATACTATTTGCCATAATGCCAAAGAGTACAGTATTTTCTTCATAGCTAAGAGAACAATGTAGAAACATTAATGAGACCCAAACTGAAAGAACAACTTCTTCTGAGAAAAGAAAATAACATGTATTTTACCAGTGGCCAAGGTGTCTGTAGCTTCAAATACATTTCTAAATTATTAAATAAGTCAGGATATTAGAAGACAGATAAAATCGACTGTGAAAATATATTCTTGGCTCTCTTTTTTTAAGCCTTCCTTGAATTACTTCAAAACCAAGGAAATTGTTTGGTAGCATTGACAATGAAGTAAAATTAATTTTCTGGTGATGCTTTGGAAAATCAAATCAAACATAGACTTGTTTAAGTAACACCCAGCCTGAAAATTTGATTTATTAAACCTATATTAGTTGAGTAAAACAAAACCTACTATCCATCCTGCTCTTTTTCAACCAAGCCCAATGATCTTGCTGTATTATATTTGTGACTTTGAAGATACTGGTATATCAGTGATAGATGACATTACCATTTTCTTTAATAGCCTGTTTTCAAAGTTAATTAACTATTCTGGTGATACTTTAATCTCACTCATCCACACCCATCTTACTTTAGTCCAGTTCATTTTTTTCTTTTTTAACAAACACATGTTGAGACATACATAAAGGCAAAAAGGCAGATGGGGAACAAAATTAATCTTATGGAGCAACTTAAGGATGAAGATATTTCTAAATATTTGGTAAATAGTTCTCTCAATAAACAGTAATGAGAAAGGAAGTGAATACAACTATTGCTATTATGATCACAATATCAATTACTTGAGAACTTTATGTATGAAGAAAATGTTAATACAATTAGGTTTTAGTTATGCAGAGTAATAATGTGATAGCTGAAATACGGCCTTGTTGGAGAAAAAATCAAGTAAGAAAACGAGAAAGAATTGCTTCTGCCATCCTATAACCTTTCTTTTTAGAATTATGCCTTGGGTTCCTTCTCCGATCTTCCGATCTTCTTTGTCATTCTTTGGTCTCCATGGGCTTCAGCCTGCCCTCATCCCCTCAATCCAACCTCCAGACATCAGAGTCCCTCAGCACTAAGTCTTGGGCCACTTCTTTTCCCAATATATGTCTTACCTAAATCACAGCACAAGGGCCAGGCATTTTATAATTTTCACTCTCCGTCTTTGCCTTCCCTGTGCTCTAGGGAAATGAACATTCCCTGACATGGTCTGCAAGGACCTGGGTGATGGGTCACTAACCAGTTTTTTAATATTTCACACCACTCTCTGCAAACTTTCCGTACTCTGGCCATACTTCCCTTTTGTCATTTCTTTGTATACATTTTTCCCATTTCAGGGCATTTGGATTCCTATTTTTCACTACTATCTCATGGTTAATTTTTTTTCATCCTTCAGTCTTAACTGACATGTCCTCTCATGTCACACAATTTAGAGTTGTAGTTCCCTATTCTCTATCCTTCATATATCATATTATGAGTCTCATTAGAGAAGCTTCCATGTCTGTTTCATTCATGCCTCACAGTAGTTACTCAAAATATTTTTATTGCATGAAAAATCAGTTCATACCACTATTTCCTGGTGTCATGTGAAAATGTTTGCAAACATACAAGACTACCTTTCTATTTTAAAAAAAATAGACATTTATCTAAAATACCAGGTGAAACAATTAATTTAAGAAACCAGATCATACTGTCCTCTCCATTTGACTTTGATATAAACTTGGCTATATATTTCTGCAGGAGAAACAATTATTAAGAAATAATTAAAAGTAGGATTAAAATCGAACCGAATCTCTGAAAACTACACTCCATTCATCACACTTTTTAAATATTGGAAGGTTTTTGAGTCTGTGTCTTGGATACTGTCATAGGTATGTTCCTTATCTTGTCACATTTAATCCTTACAACCATCCCATGCCTTAGAAACCATTGTGCCTGATTAATAGATGAGAAAACTGAAGTTCAGAATTGTTCAGTGACCCACTTAAGATCATACAAGTAATTAGGACAGAAACAGGATTCAGATTCAGCTGCCAATTCTATAATAGGCACCATCTGAAAATATGCATTTCTTCCTAATTATAATGTTAAAAATAAATCAATAAATACCAGTGCTGTTTAACTAAAATTTTAAACATTGAATCAAAAAAAAAATGTGTTCACTTTGACCTACATCTTGAAAGAAGGGGAAATATATTGGTTCCAACATGTGGCAAGTATAGGACAGAATTCACAAAATGTTATTTCAAGGATTCCTTGAATTTTAATTTTAAGTTATTCTATCCCAAGGCAAATGTTTTTTCATAAAAACCTATAATTATTTTTCCTTGCATGAAATATTTTAATATTTTAATGATAGCAAATACCTATTCCTAGCATGTTTTAAAGATTTTTTTTCAATGGAAAATAAACTACCTTCTCTTTAAAAATTAGTCTTTCAGTTGCCATTGAATTATGATAGGCATAATTCTTTATTTCCCTGGAGCTGAATTTCTACATCCTGCTCTGTTTTAGCAAGCTCACCTGTGCATATAGAGTACATGCATCTGGATGCTCAAGTTGGGGCTGGTTTTTTTGCATTTTCACATTCTAATGAAAAGATAAGTCATCAATAAACAGTTATGAGTTAAGAGTTCCATCTTTTTTCTCCTCATAGTTCCTGGAACATGGTTGCCACTTATGTATTATTTGTTGAATGAGTAAATGAATGCAAATTAGCAGAAGGAAGAGGTACATTGAATTTTGTTTTAAATATCAACCATTTCTGTTTATCCAAGGTCTATTGATTTTTTAGAAAGCTGTCCTTTTTTCACATAATTAATATTTTAACACAGAGTAATTAAAGAAAATTTTATTTTATAACTTTATATCCACTATAAAAATCATCCCTTGTTTATTATAGAAAATAAGAAAATGTACATATGCAAAATAAAGTGAAATTGAAATGATCAATAACACACCAGTACCATAAAAATTACAAATTATTTCTTTTCTAAAAACACAATATCAAACATACATATATAATTAAAATACTAATTTTATTATCCAATTTGGCATTGTTAATCCTTTGCTGACAATGATATTTGCTGTGAGCTATTTTTAACTTACTATCTATCATGTACTGAGATAGTACATTGTACATTGTGCTCTACAGGAGGACCTCTATATTAAGTATTGTCAACATTTTTTTAAAGCTCAGGAAGCAAATGATTAGGAAGGTTAAATAGTTTTATAGAGGTATTCAATACTAACATGGGGCAGAACTGGAATTCCAGCTCAGGCTTGTCTGACTGGAAAGTCCACACTAATTCCACATAGGATTTGGCTCCCTGTATGACATTGCTGGTGTTAAATCATTTCAGACATAGAAAAGTGGAAGTTGAATGTTATTTCCAAATAATAAAAACAAAATTCACTTTTATTATTACTCTCAAATCAAACCCCATGATAAATAAACATCAAAATGTCAGTTAAAAGCAGATACAAGAGAAAGGGGGTTCTCTTGTATCCTGATTTCCATGTTGACAAGCAGGAGACTTTGGATAACCAATCATCTTTACTACAGACTTATTTCCCTGTTGAAAAATAATATTGCTCTGACCTGCATATTTCATAGGGATTTGTGAGGATCAAATGGAGTGTATTAAACTGTGAAGGATATAAAACATGATATTCATATATAACACTTCTAAATATGAAAAATCCAACAAGCCACATTCCTGAGTTTCAAATGTGAAAGAGTATCAACTAGCAGAAATTAGTGTATATGACCGTAAAGAGCCCTCCACTGTGCTGTTAACTGAGTTTTAGATAATCATGTCAAGGCCAAAGCCAATCCTTCAGAACCCTATAATTAGCATTTCTGACTTGGCCTAAGGACCAGTAGCCTAAATGTAACCAGATGTTTTAAAATGCTTACACAGAAATTTAACTTAATCTGCAAAACTCATCACCATTCCTAGAAAAGAGCTCGAGGCTGTTTAAGAAATTATTATTGCTTTACTATCTGAAGGTACTAATTGGAATTTCAAGAAGCTTAGAGCACTCTGTGCAGCCTTCATAAATTTAAGGGAAAAGAAATATTTTTTCTGGCAAAGTATCAAATTTCAAGAACACTTGCAACACTTGCTCCTTTAACAAGGTCTTAGAAGAACTCTCTGAGTTGCTCTTGAGTATTACTTTCTTTTCTATACGGTTTTTCTGGAATAGTGGTTATTCAGTGGGGAGAGAACATCCCTTTTCTAGAAATATTTTTCCAATGTGACTTATATTCAAGAGTTTTCTGCCTTTCCATTCCTTTAGCATGTGAGGTAATACGAGTGCACCTATTAGACAATAGGTAAAGCACTGGACAGAGAAAGAATCTTTATGACCAATTCCTCAGATAGACATAGTAGATACTGTTCTTTCTGTTCTTCAGGTCCAAGCAATAATTGAAAGGAGAAGTGAATTAGCACACAACTTATGATACATCTTTTCCCTTACTGCTATAGTAAAAGAAGATGTCTTCAATAACTAATAGGTTTATTTAACTAAAGAATTTGTGTAGCACATTGATTGAATTTTAAATTTGGTTTTAAATTGGTATATGTTCTTCTCTGATAAATAAGGTAAGCCTCAAAGGACTAGAGTATTTTTTTTTTAATTTTCTAACCTTTCACCATGGTTAGTCAGAACATCTTCCACTCCATAACCATCTCCAGAAAGTGCCTGCCTTCACTCCCTTACCTATGACCTGATCTCCAGTTCCTTCCGTGGCAATATCTCTCACCTACCCCCATGCTGCATGCTCTTTCCATCCCTCTCTCTCAGAAGTGGGTAGGAACCTCCTCCTTTTCAAGGTGGCCCTTTATCTTTTTGTATTTGCTATCTTGCCTTTCGCCTTCATCTTCACCTGTTCTCTTCCTGTCAGACAGATACCTTTCTTATCTTTAAGGAGAAAACAAAATTAATCAGTTACAAACAAAGCAAAAGGTTCACCTGTTTTATTTTATTCCCCCATTAAGTTACCATTCCATCGTATGTTTCTTGACATCAGCCCTTGAAAAAGTTATCTACACTCATCCACTCATTTTCTGAACTTCTTAGCCATGTGCCATTAACCTTGCAATCTGTACTCCTCTTTGTTAATCTTCTAAACATCCTCTTTTAAATGTCTAGGGACATATAGTAAAAAAATCTAACCCATTTTCTTAATTTCCATCCTGCAAGACCTCATGGAATCCTAATGCTATTGACCCCTGCCTCCTGGATATTTATCTTCATAATTAACTTTTTGAACATTTACTGATTCTAATTCTTTCTTGCCATTCTGACATTTTATCAGTTTATCTCATTCCATTTATTTACCATTAGATATTCATTCTTCTATAGTTGCATTTTCAGATTATTTGTATATTCTCATTCTACACACTATATAATAATCTGTATTATATGTGTACTTCAATGAATTCTGTTTATGTTGATCATCTGCCCATCTCTAATATATCCTGATTTCTCTCCTAGACTTCAAATCCAAATTTCCATCTCTGTGCTGGACACAGTGAAAAAATACCGCACACACACCTCAGACTAAGCATGGAGGCATTATCATTGAGTAGGGTGGACATCAGGTTCAGTGGTAGGTAGGCCTCCAATTATGGCCCTGCTTTTTTTGTGCTGTGTTACTTTGAAGAGGAATTAACTTCTCCCCATCATATTTGCTCATCTATAAATTGTGGAGAAAATAATAATCTTATGGAGATTAAACAAGATTTTGCATATAAAGTGCTTAGCACAATGCCAAAGTTATACTTAATGCTTAATAGACAACCACTAATGTTGCTGTGGTTGTTGTTTTCTCAACTGAAAGTTATAACAACCAGACTGACTTTTCCTCCTCTTTCCTGTCTCTCTAAATAGTACAACACCCTACCATTTATACTTTCTAGAATTCTCACAGTTGTCTTTATCTCTTCCCTCTTCTCCAACAGCCTCTTATCTTATCAGCACATTTTGTCGATTCTTTCTCTATACTGTCTCCCATAACTTTCTATTTATTTAAATGTGAACAGTTCAAGTCCCTTATCCCTGGATTATTGCAAGCGACTCCTGTGTCCTGTAACCCACTGCAAACTTAACCCACTGTTAGTGCCTAAAGAGCAAGTATTCCTATTCCTCCAAAATGAGACCCAAGTGCTCCTTCAGCTCTCCACCTCCTGAGCCCTCCTGCGCACCCCTTCCCCACAGGTATTCTCAGGTCTTCCTGTGCCTTTGTTTTTACTGAACCCCTAGCCTGCGAACACCTTTCTAATCTAACTGGAAATGCATTTACTGACCCACCTCCTGCACAAAGTCTCCCCCCAAAGTATTCATAGCTAATATTATCTGAAAAAATGTGATCTAAATTTCTATGTTTTTTTTATATGGAATGTAAACATCCTGGACAAAAACAGAGCAAAATATTAACAGTGGACATTGTAAAGGTGCAGTGGTTTGGAGACATGTTATGGATCTTCAAGAAATTCTTATTGTTTTATATTTTCTAAATTGTTCAAAAGAGTTGATATCTATTGTGTGCTTTCTATGCACTAAAGTCTTCACATGCATTAACTTAACTAATTTTAAGTACAATAACAACAGAATCCTCTGATGTAATTGTTAGTGTTTCCTTCCTGTCATTGAGGTATGTGGCAGTGAGGCAATGTCCCAAACTCACAGGACGGGCAAGAGCAACCTGGCCCCAAAGCCTGACTCCACTGAACTGCATCAAAGATTTTGATCATTAGAAAAAAAATACATCAAAATACCTTTTCTTTTCTTGTCTCTGCCCTGTGCCCACCCTTACTCAGCCCCCAACACCACCAAATCCCAAAATTTCCTTCTTATTTCCTTCAGAAAGAACACTCACAGCGAGGTGTTAAGGAGAAAGCAATAAGATTAAGAAAATTTGCATAAACTTGTGAATTAGCAATTGCCATCTCGAAGTAATTGCATCTTAAAAGGGATGCTTGTTAACATAAGTGAATCACTAATTAGTACAATTTCTGTCGCTACGACAAAGGGACCATCTACCACTGGCAGTGTGTGGAAGGGCAGAACAGTATCTTTGGAAAGAGATTTTCTCCTAACTCCTTAAGTACACAGGCTGCCTCATGCACAAAGGCTCCTTCAGTTTCTTAAACCCATCCTTCCCACACAAGTTTGGCTCAAAGAACTCATAGTCTATCACTCTGAGGCCTGTGTGAAAGTCCTTTCTACCATTCTGATGCTGCAGAGGCCAAGAACCAGACTAAGAAACAAAGGTCCCAAAGCTTGTGCCAAGGTGTATCAGGCTGGAATACGTGTGTGTTATTAAGTCTACAACATGAAGCAATGGATATGTTTACATTATCATATTTATTCTGTTAATAACTTCCATGAGAAAAACTTTTCAGGATAAAGATCTAGTCTAACTTCCTTTGGACCTCTCATAATTCAGGAGGTGAGTTTTATGGCTATGATTTTTTACTTGCCCTGCATTGATTGTGTATTGTGGAGATATTTATATCAAGGATTCTGTATCATGTTTGTGACCTCAAAAGAACACTGGAGGTCATATGATATTTTCTTCCCCCTACCTTATTAGGGATTGAATGTCCATCAAGAACTTAGCATAGTCAAATTCTGAGGGAAATCTGGTGGACTGGGCACAGAGGTATCAACATTTGGTGAGTTGTATTAGTTGCTTGGGGAAGAGGTGGCTGAAACAATGCTAAAATCTCATTTCTGTTTATTTATTTAAATTAAGTATCAAAATGTGATGCAAATGACCTAGGCCAGAAGGACTTCTGGTAAGAATATTATAAATATCTTTCACATAGATGGATGGATCAATTGATCAATAAATCAGTTAATTGATAAATGTTCTTTGGAAGAGTCAGTTGTAAGAGAGGATATATATTTCTTTAACTCTTCTAAGTTCATGACTGGAACTCCTATAATAAAATATGGATCAATAAGAGAAAAGTATAAAATTTGATCTAATTTTTACATGACATGGGAGGAAATGAAGACCCAAAGAGGCAGTTAAACCAGAGTATTTTATGTAATAGGATTGATTAAGAGTGGTCAGTCCTGGAGAAATATGATTCAAATAGAGTATGAGATAAATATCAGAGAACTGGGGAAACCCAGCAAGGCCTGTTCATTCAGATTCCTCTCTTTGTTTCTTCATCTTCTGAGATAAGGATGTTCTTCTCTACAAGTTTGGGGAGAGAACTTCTCACGTGAGACTCTTATGATCTGGTTCAGAGAAAAGGCAGGGGGAGTGGGGGAGGGCAGAGAGAACTTCCAGCTTCTACAAATTCCTTCAGCTTAAAACATTCAGTATGCCAAGGTGCCATATTGAATGTGGCAACGACACAGAACATAGTGAGGAAAATGCAATCAGGAAAAAAAAGAAAGAAAGAAGTTGCATTCGTTCTTCCTTCTGAGCATTTTTGAGAGAGTTTCATTGTTATTGATTTCCAGAGAATTGAGCACAGGCAAAGCTTTGCTCTATCAGTCTTCTGCATGGCAGCACCCAATGTAGTGGGAAGAGGACAGCTGGATGGAGGCAAAGCTGAAAGAGAGAATCTCAGTCATTCAAAAATCCCACATGTCCAGTGAAGTCCAGAGTATGTCACAAGAGTGAATTTAGACTGTGACTCACAGTCTTGCCTATCCTCAAGAAACGTCAGGGGGAGAGGTGAAGTGGTTGGACAGGCTGAGATTGCCCAGAAATTTTGAGTATGAGTTTACTCCTACTAAATGCTTTAAAGTTATATTATTCTATGCCCTTTTATTATTTACAAACTTCCCATCACCATCTCCTATCCCCTCGTCTGACCCCACGTTGGACAGGAAGAAATTTTTCCATAAAGTTTGCAGGAACTTCTGCTGTATTAAGCTATCAAGATTCAGGGATCATTTGTTACTGCTGCTGTGGCCTACCTAATCTTGACTGGTTCAACAGTTGCTTATGAAACTTTGCACAGATGGTCCACATATACAAAGCATACATATATAAGTGTGCACCCATGTAGAAACACACATCACACACACACATATACCTCACAGGAGGAAATAGTCCCTAGAAATTTAGCCAGGGAGAGCCCCTTACTACAAAGTAAAGGTGTAATTTGAAGGCAGCTGTAGAAGAACAGTTCCGAGAACATGCACACACAGGTGACATGTGGCTTCACATCTTGGGCATCGGTTTCCTAAACTGCGAAATGAGTATCATCATAATATTTCCTACCTTAGAGATTTGTTTTGAAAGGTTCAGAGTAAGCATTTCATAAATGCTGTCTATTATTGGTGATCTTAGAGATATAAGAAAAGCCACATAACAAATATATTCCTTTCCTTTTGTGTTGCCTGCTGCCACTCCCACCCCCTCTCTCCCCCGCCTCTCTTTCTTTTAAGAAATGGAAATATGCAAGTTAAAAATAATAAATAAATAGAAAGGTCATAAGTAGAGGAAGGGTGTTCAGGAGAGGGAGGAGGGAAGGGAAAAGGGAAGTACTAGGGAATTAAATGGAGCAAAATATGTTGTATGTGTGAATCTGTCACAATGAACCCCACTATTAGGTGTAGCACACTAATAAAAACATGCAAAAGAAACAGAAGTAAGAATGAAATTATTTAACTTAATCTGTTATGTATGACAGCAAAATGCATTGTAATTCATATTACACATTTAGAGCACAATTTTTCATATCTCTGATTTTACACAAAGTAGAGTCACACCATTAGGGTCTTCATACATGTACTTAGAGTAATGATGTTCATTACATTCCACTGTCTTTCCTACCCTCATAGTCCCTCCCTTCCCCTCCCTCCCCTTTACCCTATCTAGAGTTCATCTAACCCTCCCACACACACTTCCTACAACCATATTATGAATTAGCATCCTTATATCAGAGAAAATATTTGACATTTGGCTTTTGGGGATTGGCTAACTTCACTTAGCATTATATTCTCCAACTCCAACTCCATCCATTTACCAATAAATGCCATGATTTTATTATTTTTCAATTCTGAATAGTATTCCATTGTGTATATATACTAAATATTCTTTATCCATTCATCTATTCAAGAGCATCTAGGTTGGTTCCACAGTTTAACTATTGTGAAATGTGCTGCTATAAACATTGATGTGGCTGTGACCTTGTAGTATGCTGTTTTTAAGTCCTTTGGGTATAGACTGAGGAGTGGGATAGCTGGGTCAAATGGTGGTTCCATTCCCAGTTTTCCAAGAATTCTCCATAGTGCTTCCCATATTGGCTGCACCAATTTGCAGTCCCACTAGCAATGAATGAGTGTGCCTTTGTTCTTAATAGCTGCCATTCTGACTAGAGTGAGATGAAATCTTGGAGTTGTTTTTATTTGCATTTTTTAATTTCTAGAGATGTTGAACATTTTTTCATATATGTGTTGATTGATTGCATATCCTCTTCTGAGAAGTGGCTGTTCAGTTCCTTGGCCCATTTATTGATTGGGTTATTTGTTTTGTGGGGTTAAAATTTTTGAGTTCTTTATATATCCTAGAGATTAGTACTCTACCTGATGTGCGAGTGGTAAAAGTTTGCTCTCATTCTGTAGGCTCTCTATTTACCTCACTAATTGTGACCTTTGCTGACAAGAAGCTTTTTAGTTTTGAATTTGTCCCATTTATTGATTCCTGATTTTAATTCTTGCATTATAGGAGTCTTATTAAGGAAGTTGGGGCCTAACCCAATATGATGGAGATTTGGACCTATTTTTTCTTCTAATAGATGCAATGTCTCTGGTTTAATTCCTAGTTCCTTGATCCACTTTGAGTTTTGTGCATGGTGAGAGATAGGGTTTAATTTCATTTTGTTGCATATGAATTTCCAGTTTTCTCAGCACCATTTGTTGAAGAAGCTATCTTTTCTCCAATGTATGTGTTTGGTGCTTTTGTCTAATATAACTGTAATTATAAGGGTTAGTCTCTATGTCCTCTATTCTGTATCATGGTCTACAAGTCTATTTTGGTACCAGTACCATGCTATTTTTGCTCTATAATATAGTTTAAGGTCTAGTACAGTGATGCCACCTGATTTATTCTTCTTGTTAAGGATTGCTTTAGATATTCTGGGTCTCTTATTTTTCCAGATGAATTTCATGACTGCTTTTTCTATTGCTATGAGGAATGTCACTGGGACTTTGATTAGAATTGCATTAAATCTATACATTGCTTTTGGTAGTATGGTCATTTTGACAATATTAATTCTGCCTATCCAAGAACAAGGTAGATATTTCCATCTTCTAAGGTCTTCTTTAATTTCTTTCTTTAGAATTCTGTAGTTTTCATTGTAGATGTCTTTCACCTCTTTATTACTTGATTCCCAAGTTGGTTTTTTTTTTTTTTTGAGCTATTGTAAATGGGGTAGTTTTCCTTATTTCCCTTTCTGAGGACTTGTCACTGATATACAGAAATGCCTTTGATTTATGGGCACTTTACATATGTTGATTTTATATCCTGGTACTTTGCTGAATTCATTTACTTGTTCTAGAAGTTTTCTGATGGAATTTTTTGGGTCTTCTAGGTATAGAATCATCATCAGCAAATAGTGCTAATTTGAGTTCTTTTCCTATTTGTATCCCTTTAATTTCTTTCATCTAATTGCTCTGGCCAGTTTTTTAGGAGGCTGAAATTTTTTTAAATATAACTGATAAGTTTTATAATTTATACTTTAATTGATGTCTTTTTCTCTGTCATTTGTGCCAAACTCAGAACCAGCCCTCTGTTTTTTAAAAAAATCTAACAGAATCACACTTTTGGATTATGAATATTTTAGCAGATCTTAAGACTTTTTAAAAAAAAAAGGAATATGTCTTTTCAGAAAATGAGAACAAATGATAGTGACTTACTATGCCAGTTAATAACTATTTCAAGAAAAAAATACAGTGCATGAAAGATTGCAATAAGAAGAACCAATGAGTACAGTTTCAGATAAAGTTTTGACTGTAAAATGAAACATCCAGACATTCATACAAGCCAGTTCTCCAACTTAATGTCACATCTCGTCCATCATATTTATTAAAAACTTCAGCACTGATGAAGCAGTTAGAATTTTTAGAAGAGCAGCGGTGGTGCCAGCATTGTGAGTAATCTAGGTGCTACCCTAAACATTATTTCAGTCCTTTTTTTTCACGGTTCTTTCCGTTACTTGTGTACTCCATTTCCACACTGGAATAAAAGTGAAATAATTTTGTTTCTGCCATTACAGAAAATTGAGAAACTGAATCAAGACCATGTTTTTGAGGGAAACTGTAAATGTAAAATGTGATTGATTAACCTTTAAGTGCCCATTTAAGATAGGTATAACAGAAGGCACAAGCCATTCCTTCTACCCAGAATGTCTCTGTTCCTGGCCCACTGGTAACCACTCCTTATTATAGCTAAACTCCCTCTTCTCCCCAGCCCTTCCTTTCCTCCTGACTTCACCCTTCATGCCCTGAACTAGCTGTTCCCTCCTTCCCCTCTGTCCTGCTATAATTGGACAGACTTGCCCAGCTGCCCTGCCCACACATGTTTTGTTTATATCTCTTCCACACCACAAAAGCAAGGTTCATGTCTTATAAACCCAGGAGTCCCCGAAACCTAACAAGAAACTCAAGTTTCTATTGAATATCACAGAAATAGGGTTTAAATAGCTGACTCTGTAGACAAGGGATTAGCCTGTATACACACTTAATATAGAATTTTTTCCTATGCAGCTATCAAAATGCAACACTTAGGGCTTCCAAATTGATGGATTTTGTAGGAGTCCATTTTCTTCCCTAAATAGGGAGGGACTAGAGGACAGCAGTTTTGTGTCATCTACCCTTGTAAGTCCTCACATCAATCTTAAAAATGTCTTTAAAGACAATGAGTGCTATTCACTGAAATTAAATCACCATGGAAGGCATGAGAACAAGGGGACCCCTTAGCAACAAGTGAAGTTAGGGCCTCAGTGTGTCGTGCGATTCTGATCTTTAGTCCTGAAATAGCCAATATATTTATCCTTTATTGGCCCCATCCATCATCACTCTATGATTCTGGGTCCAAACACAGAGGTGTTCTATTAAGTCAAACAGATTGTCAAAGTGTTATCAAAACTGCAACAGCCTTGCAGGAATGTCAGTTAAAGCCTGCAATGCCACACTGTTCTTCTACAGATTGTGTTAAAACTATTCATATTCTTTGTAAGTTTCCATTACAATCATAGTCCTCAGAATTCAAGTGTCAGCACCAATTTCTTAGCATCCACATTTCCCCAAAACCCACTAAGTGGATATTTATTTCCCTTAGAAACTTAAAATTCTAAAATTCTCCACAACTTTCCTTTGAGGAACGCCCCTCTGTCAAGTGTGGTATTTCCAGCCCCCCACACACACACTAAGGTACTTTGTGAAATACCAAGAAGGTGCCCAACAACTCATCCTTGTGTAGCCTGCGATGGAGGCAGAATGAAAAGGCAGCAATCTGGTTCTGTTTCTAGAGATGCTAAAATAAAAAGATATAACAGAATGTACATCCTGATGGTTTTCTTTTTTCTATTTATTTATTTACTTTTATATTTATTTTGTCCTTTTAATATCAAACAGAGAAAGACAAACCTACAAAGGCTTGACCCAACCTCTCACAATATAATTGGATAAAGCCTTGTGTCTAAATAAAATATTTTTTTAAAGGGCTGGGGATGTGGCTCAGTGGTTAAGCACCATTGGGTTCAATCTCCACTACCAAAAAAAAATCACCATTATAAGTCACATGTCCTTGAGCAGCTCACTCCACACCACTGAGCTTCATTTTCTCCATCTGTAAAATAGAGCAATTACTCTACCTTTTTATTGAACAAAGGGTTTTTTTGTTTATTTTATTGTTGTTTTTATTTTGTTTTAGGATTTACTGTAGCAATTATGTGAAATGTGCCTTAAAGACACTAGGTAAAATGCAAAACTAAATAAGGGGTAAAGGATATATCAAGCATTTTCCCTAACCACAAGAAGCTCATAATTTGTAAGTGGATTTTAAAAACATTTTTCTGAGTGAACAAATGAGTTACCATCAGTGAGAAGAATCTTATTGCAAACATGAGCCTAGAAATATCTTCAATAATTGCTAGAAGGGCAGTTCAGAGGCAAGGGAAGTTTTGGCAACTAAGTGGTAAAGCACAGAGGAAATTTTCAGCTATGATTTCAAACAGAGGAGTATTTTGATGACGAAATTTTATTTCATGCTTTGCAAAGATATTGACTTATGAACCCTGATGAAGCCAGGCACCAGTCTCAGTCTCAGCAGTTGATGAGGGACTATGGCATAATAGCTAAAGGTCATCTCAAAAATGACCCAAGTTCTTTACACCAATTTCTTGAACACTGTGGGGCTATATGGAGATTAGACAAACCAGGATAAATTCTTCCTTTCTACCTTTCAAATTCCACTTTCATTGTGTCTCCCCCATGAGAACATATCATTATTGGCTTGTTCCAAACTTCTTGGAGTGCCAACTTTATAATATCATTTGGGGTTCTGTTTTTTAAATAAATATCATTAATCCACTTGTTATGGAATACTGCCTACCTTGAGGATATCAGTGTTAGTGGGTATAAAAATATGAACACCCTCCCACCATAGGGGGGTTCATTTGAAGGATGGAGCCTAAAAGGTCATCATCTCTGCCTCTTCTGCTGATGCCCCCATGTTGGTGGTGGGCATGCACCAGGAAAAGTACAACTCCCTCCAGATTATCATCAATGCCTCCTGTATCACCAATTGTTCAGCCCTCCTGGCTAAGGTCATCCATAACTGTGGCATCGTGGAGGGAGCTATCACTGGTACGTAGAGGACCACAGATGGCCTCTCTGGGAAACTGAGACATGATGGAGGCAGAACTGCACAGAACATCATCCCTGGGTCCACATATGTTTCCAAGCCTTTGGGCCAAGTCATCCCTGAGCTCAATGGGAAGCTCACTGGCATGGCCTTCCGATGTCCACCTCCAAAGTGTAGGTAATGGATATGACTTGTCACCTGAAGAAAGCTGCCAAATACCATAACATCAAGAAGGTGGTAAAACGGGCATCAAAGGGCCCCTATTGGACATACTGGACTAAATGGAGGACCAGGCTTCCTCCTGCAATGTTAACAGAGATACCCACTCTTCCACCTTCAATGCTGGGCCTGGACTTACCCTCAATGACCACTCTGGCAAAAATATTTCCTAGTATGAAAATTAATTTGGCTGTCGCAACAGGTTGGTGGACGCTATGGTACACATGGCCTCCAAGGAGTAAGAGCCCTAGACTACAAATCCCAGTGAGAGCATGAGAGGAAGAGAGAGGCCCTCAGCTGCTGGACAGTCCCTTCCCCAACTCAGTTCCCCAACACACTGAGAATCTCCCAGCTTCCCTCCCACACCTTTCTCCCGGTCCCTTTCATAATAGGAATGCAGTGATGGATCATCTCATGGTGTCCAAGGAAGTGACTCTACTTCAGCTGCAGTAGTATGATATTGAAATTCATTTAAAGGATTAAATTAACTGAGTGTTATGGTTTGGATGTGAAATATTCCCTCAAAAGCTCATCTGTGAGACAATGCAGGAAAGTTTAGAGGAGAAATGATTGGGTTATAAGAGACATAACCCAATAAGTGAATTAATCCCCTGATAGGATTAATTGGGTGGTGACTGAAGGCAGGTAGAGTGTGGCTGGAGGAAGTGGGTCCCTGGGGGCGTGACTTTAGGGTATATATTTGGTATCGAGCAAGTGGAGTCTCTTTCTGCTTTCTGATTATCATGTGAGCTGCTTCCCTGGCCACACTCTTCCACCATAATGTTCTGCCTCATCTTGAGTCCTGAGCAATGAAGCCTACTGCCTATGGATTGAGACCTCTAAAACTAGTAGCCCCCAAATAAACTTTTCTCCTCTAATATTGTCTGATCAGATCTTTTAGTCACAGCAGCAAAAAAAAAAAAAACTGACTAAAACACTGATTATACATTGGATATCATTGTGGTGTCATTATTCTTATAGATACACAGAGCTTTCATTATTTGGTGCATCTCACACCATATTTCTGTTCATTAAGGGTCATCTTGTACTAATTCTTTAATTCAGCCTATTATATCAGGTTTCTTGAAGAATGCCAGGGGTTCATCTAATTATATAAATACATACTGAAATTGTACAGACTGTCCTCCAGCTTTATAAAAATATAATAAGTTAAATAAGCATTATTTAATTAAAATCACCAGAAAAGAGGGAAAATAAGCAAGTCATAATCAGATTCAGAAAAACCACATCACTTCTAACCAGTACTGTTCAAGACACAAATAACCCCACCAGCAGGGAGTCAGTCTCCACTGTGGTATGGTTGTGTTATAAGATCTTAGAATTTAGTAGATACATTCTAGCAAGCCACTGTGTTACTATTATCAGGAGTGCATCCACAGTTACTTTAGTAATACTAGAAGAAAGAAATTGATCTTTTGTAACAAAGTACCTCAAAGGAGCAACCCAGAGCAGTGTTTAAATGAAATAGAGGTTGCTTACTCTCTCCCAGAGCAGTACAGATGTAAATAATCCAGACCTGGTGGAGTCAACTCTGCTGTTCCCTACACATGATTCTCAAGATCATTCCAAAGTCTCACCATTCCACAACTAGTGACAGGAAAACAAGAATAACTAGCACAAGCAAAGGAATATTGAAGGAGATGCCCCAAACCCAAACACATTCCTCTGATCACATCCTATTGGTCAATAGTTGGTGAGAGAGGTGAAGAAATGGCATGCCTAGTTGGCTATGAGAATTTTCTTGGTAATAGGAGCAGGGGTGAAAGGTACGATTTAATGTCACAACCCAACCATCTGGTCATTCAAATTTTCATGCATGTTGTTTCTTGTACATAAAGAACACACTTACGCTATCCCCAAGTCCTGTGAATGTTTCCAGCTTAAAACCTTGGGTCTTTGAGTGGTGCTAAAGTCCTTTCCATCAGGTTCAAATGAAGTTCCTCACATTGAAGCAGCCTATAAACTAACACACAAGTCTCTCCCCTGCCCCACTTGCAATGATAGAGAAGGGAAGGGGCAGCTGCAATAACACATGCCACTTGTGAATGAGGGAATGGTGTGCGCACAGCAATGGCTGATCTACAGCGATCATGAATCTGTCCAGGTAGAATTTGTGAAGACTCCTGTCTTATAAGTACAGCATTTTTCTTGGTTGAAATATAGTTCTACTTACTAAGAAGAACCGCCTTTATCAGTAACCCTCTGTGTCCCCTGGCATTGCTGTCTGGATGGTTTGCTCTCACCCACCATTGTAATGACCTCACAGCCACGTGATGCAGATATTGACAAATATGCCAGTTTTCTGCTGACCCAGGTGCAGGATGAAGGGGGTGGCTCAGAACAATCATAAGCTTATGCAAGCCATATGTATAATTTCTTTGGCACAACCATTTCCTCAAAAATGGGATAGGCTCTTGTAGGTTCGCTTCTGCCAAGCTCCAAGTGCATTTGTCTTGTCTTTACCTCTCTTGAAAAGTGCAGCAAGTCTATAAACATGGAACTTCAGAATTTTTCCATATAGTTACTCTAGACTATCAGAATCAGTAACCATGTGTTCTATTTTTCTGGTGCTGTAGTCAAAATAGGATCAAGTTTTTTTCAATAGCCAGCAGGTGGCATTATGACAGTCTATAACACCTGTTGCCTAGCAACACACTAACAGACTGCTAAGCATAGTTTTTGTTATTGTTATGTAGGACCTCAGTCCTGGGTACTATTTTCTGCATTAGTTAGTTGCCATAATAATAAGACCCCAAATATTAAGAAAAAAAGTTTATTACTTTCCCACAAGGCAGTCCAGAGTTGGTAACGTGGCTCTAACATTGGCAACCCATGATCTTTAAGGTTGCACCTGTTCTCAATATTTCCCAGCTATCAGGAAGGGGTGAAAAATAATCCAAGATAAACGGCTGCTTTTTAAGGATGAGACCTAGAAATTACACATATTTCTTCCCATCACTCATTGGTTTAAACTTACTTATCTGACCACAACTTGACAAATATGTTCTCTAGCTGAAGTGACCACCTGCTCCACTAAATCTGATTGGAGAGGGATTCTATTGCTAAAAGGGAAAGGAGGAACAGTTAGTAAAGAGGAGTCAGCAATTTCTGCCCTATGGGAATTTCTGAATCACAGCTCAATTTTGCTCTATGCTCTGACTCCCCACTTAAACATAGGTTTCTAAGGGTCTGCAAAGCAGGATGTGCCATGCGAAATCAGCCTCCAGAAGCAGACTCACCTTTGATGCACGTACACAGATCATAATCCATGCACATGGCACAATCCCCATCAGCCTCCCATTCACCATAACATTCCACATCCAGTTTCAGAAGGAAGAAGGATGGAAACAAACTAGTATAAAAGTCAATTGCTTCCTTTTTGGAATGTTTGTACTTGAAGATTTCCTTTCTTATCTTTTCTTCATGTTGAATTTCTTTTCATTCTGTGCTTCCCAGCACCCACCCATTAGCCAAGCACTGTCTCCAGATAGATAATAAAAAGGGTGGGCATTGCCAACCTTTCAAGTCCAGAGTATTGTCTTCTTCAGGTCCCACAAATACCAAAACTGTGACTCATAGGAATGTGACTTGATCGTAAATCATATAAACATGGTTTATACATTCCAAGACAAGATGAAAAGCCAGCCTGCCAGCCTACCCCTTACGCACAGTGCCCAGTATGCCTTTTGAGTCTTTTTAAGGCTATTTAAAGACACTCCATCTCCAGGACTATAATTCTGTGCTTTTCTTCTGATCAGTAATAAACTTACTTCCCAGTTACCTTGATAACAGGAAGTGCCTATCTTAGGTAAAGGACTTGTGAAAGATCTATCACCCATTTTTAATTAGGCGTAATGTTATTATGCACCAGATGCATGAGAATTTAATAGCAAAGAATCTGTCATCAAGAGTAAGCTCAGAGGGGCCAGGGGTATAGCTCAGTTGTAAAGTTCTTGCTTAGCATGTGTTGAAACCTAGGTTCAATCTCCAGCATCAAAGAAAAAGAGAGAAAGAGAGAAATCTATTTCAACCAAGCAAATCTATCCATAGATCTGCAAAGGAATGGTACAAACTATGAGAAAGTGACTCAATCAAAATCTTTCTGAAATGCTCTACCTATAACATACTTGACCCCAGATGACGACCTCATCTGTCCCTCAAATTTTTATAAATTCATTTCTAATTCTCATCATTAGGTATCTTGTGAGCTGTTCATCTAGAGGGAAAATGAGGTGATCTTGGCAGTTATTTTTAAAAACTCATAAATGGCAATCGACCCACACTAATTAAAGGAATATGATTGCTCTTGCCTTCTTATTTCCTTTCAGGAATCCCTGTTTAGGAGGAACACTTACATATCAAGGTGACCAGCACACTGCCAGGGTAGGTTCTTGCTCAGGAGGTGTGAGCCACCTGGGAAACAAAAAGTCTGAAATAATTACTAAGAAATAGAGGCAGAGTCAGAAATTAGATATAAAAAGGGAAGCGTCTGATAGATCTTCCAATTCTAATAGGAGCAGGAATTGAACAACTGAAAAAGGCCCTAATTCTCTATCTAAGGGGGAGTATATCAAAGGCAGGGGTAAGGTTTCAGCAGGAGGAGTCTTGATTCAGTGCTTGCTTCTCAGTGTGGCAGGGGTCTTGCAGTAAGCAGGTTGATTGGCATTTTTGGCAAGCCACACCCATGTCCAAGAGGCTGTCTGGTTCTAGCGGGCACCCCATCTCTGATGCTGTGCTTAGCTTGAGATGGAGCTAGGCAGGATGCCACATGAACCAGGCATTCTCAAACCAGCAGGGTTGCTGCTGGGAGTTCCTGATACCGGGTTTTCCTGCCTAATGGCTTCAACATTGCTTCAGTTCATGCATAGTTCACAGATGGCTTTGGCATACACGCATGTGTATACACATGCACGCGCACGCGCATACACACACACACATATAGGTGAGCATGCATCAGAAGACCAAATACTGTCAACATAATTATTTGTATCATATGAGTTGACAATATGCAACATCCCCCATCTACACCTTTAAGAGATAATTTCAACCAATCAGCACCCCTTCCCACAAAAGCCAGAAGTAGCATTAAAATCATTCTTTATGCAAAACTCCAGGAAATTGTCATCAGTTACAGTTGCTTCTCAGAGTGAAACCAATTCAACATACACACACACACACACACACACACACACACACGAGGGCCAAAGTCACACAACGTATAGTGGTACATCTGGAACTAGGTCCAAGCCTCCTATTTCCAGAAGTTGGTGCTCTTTGTTTCACAAGGTACTGTGATGGCTAATTAGTAAATTAACAATATTTTCAACAGCTTGAAAAGTATTTGCTGGAGGGAAAATTATTGAAAGAAAAAGGGAAATCAATTCACAGTTCCCTAGGTGACATTTTAAAAGATTTGTATTACAAAAATGTCTAGAAGTCCTTATAAATGGTAGGAAGGTAAGGAAACAGCTATTAATTAAATGTTCAGTTTATAATATATATTATATTGTTATTGGTTTAAATTTATGCATGTGTATTTCATGAACTGTACAGTATATTCATGCTCCCTTACATAATAAAAGTTCATGGACTGACAATAGCAGTTTCATAAGCCTTTTATAAGTGTAATGAGCAGTATTCTGACAAAGCAAGCAAAATGGATGGAGTTAGTCCTTATCTTAATGGACAGACTAGTTATTGACTTCTCTCTACCCTCGTTTTCTCATTACTAAGTTGATGGGGTCTCTAGGTCCCTTAAATTAGTCAAGCCCTACTATTCAAAACATAATTTTTCTGATTTTTAAATTATTATAAGGTCTTAAAATTAAAGCTTTCTTTATAATACACATAAAATATTCCATTTGACACTGTGATTTTAAAATATATATATTCTTATACTTTTAAGCTGACATTTAAATTTTATATATATGTAATAGTTACAAAAATACAACTTCTAGAATATTGAATATTACATGTGAAATTTTAAATATATTTTAAAATATACTTCAAGTTGCAAATTTATCCCATTTAGTTTATGAAACATATCAGCTATATAAAACCTCATTGGCAAAGCCAGTTCTCACATAAACAACTAGTCAAATCAGACATGTGTGTGCTGTGAAAAACCCAGCTTCACTTTGAATTAAAGGGAAAATGTCAATATGTGCTCCATAGCAGGAATTTTATTTCTGAATTCTAATTCTAGTAAACACCAAGACAGGTGAGCATTGAGCCTTTGTTTATTATCTGAATAAAAACAGGCATTGCAAATACACGAATGTACACACACATGCGCACACACACACACACACACACACACACACACACACACAGTTCAGAGATGCTCCTTAACTTATATGGGGTTACATTCTGATAAACCCATAATTAAAAAGTAGTTGGGGGCTTGGGTTGTTGCTCAGTGGTAAAGAGCTTGCCTAGAATGTGTGAGATAATGGCTCCAATTCTCAACACCACATATAAATAAATAAAGGTCCAGCGACAACCAATAAAATATTTTTTAAAAAAGCAGTTGAAAGTATCAGAAGTCGAAAATGCATTGAATACAGCTAACTTACTAAACATTACAGCCCACCTTAAAGAACACTTACCTGGCCTATTGTTGTACAAAACTATCTAACATGTACCCCATTTTATAATAAGGCATTGAATCTCTTGTGTAGTTTATCGAACACTCGGCAGAAAGTAGAAACCACAATGATTGAATGGGTGCTCACCATTAATGTACACAGTTGAAAACACACTGGGCCTGAGGAATGTTTGAAGCATTGAACTAAAATTAACTGCTGTATGATGAGGATGCTATAGTGATAGAATCATCAATTTCTCTCTTCTAGCCAGGCATGGTGGTGCACACCTGTAACCCTAGTGGCTCGGGAGGCTGAGACAGGAGGATCAAGAATTTAAAGACAGACTCAGCAATGGTGAGGCACTAAGCAACTCAGTGAGACCCTGTCTCTAAATACAATACAAAATAGGGCTGGGGATGTGGCTCAGTGGTCGAGTGCCCCTGAGTTTAGTCCCCGGTACTCGCCTCCAAAAAAATAAAACAAAACAAAATCACACATATACAATTTCTCTCTTCTGACGAGGCTTGAGAATCACTGGTAGAAGGCACTGGGGGCATCAACACTTGTTGATGGATACAGCCACAGTGTTTTTCAAGAAGATAATAAGTTTTGATTGTATATCTGTGTCTTCTTTTCTTATCTATTTATCTAGCAAGAGCATCCTGCATCTGCCTGTCAGTTCTTGTGAATCTCTCATAACTGACTTTCATTTCTTCTAGATTCACAGGTCACTGCTGATAATAACAACAGCTTCCACCAGTTTCTTTGCTGTGAACTTTCTTGGCACCTTGGGTATGTATAACTGCTTCTTCCTCTGTCTCATTGCTTTACTCCTTTATTCCTCCAATTCTATCAGCTCCTCACTAAAAACCTCCTCAACCTCTAAATCAAGAGTTTGTGAATACCCCTCTTCATCAATGTCCAACTCCAGCTGTTTCCCAAGCATTAATAGCTTGTTATTTATAATTTAATCAACAGCAGTATGTGCATTAAAGTCTTTGAATATGTTCACACTTGTCTTCAAAACTTTCTTCCAAATACCATTCATACATTTCTATGTGACTTTTTCCCATGCTGCAGCAATATTCTAGGTAGCACTTAGAGTGTTAAAATTTTTTCCAAAACTCTCAGAACATTCTGCCAGACTCAGTTGTTTCAACAGCCTGTTGCAATATATAATGTAAGTAGCTGACTTTAATTGCAGTTATTGTGTCTTCATCCATTAGTTGAATGGGTGCAGCTGTGTTCTGCAGCAAATGCACAACTTTTACATCAGGGTACATGTTACTGTACACTGTGGATGCTCCACAGAATTGTCTAGGCTCAGAAGACTCTTAACTGAGATGTTGTTTCACCTACAATATTCTTTTACTTTCAGAGTCAAATAGTTCAAAAAATAGTCTTCAAATAATGCTAATATCACCCAGGCTTTCTTCTTATGACAATATTAAGTGGAAAGCATATACTTGTTCACATTCTTGAATGCTCTAGGGTTCTCCACATGGTTGACTAGGAAAGGCTATAATTTGAAACTGACAACAGTTTCACCCCAAAGCAGTGTTACACAGTCTTTTTCTTGAAACCTGGCATTATCTTGGACTCTTGATGAATGCATGCATGTTCTGGCACACATTTCCAAAACAAGTTTGTTTCATTAACCTTAAATATTTATTCTGGCAAATATTTCTCATTCACAGGCATCTTATGCATCCTATGCAGCTCTTCCTTAAAAGTTTCAGCACTAGCTGGGTGCAGTAGTGCACACCTATGGTCCCAGCTACTGAGGAGGCTGAAGCAGGAGGATCACTGGAGTCCAGGAATTTGAGACCAGCCTGGATAATACAGCAAGACCCATCTCAAAAAGAATATATATATATGAGAGAGAGAGAGAGAGATTAGCACTTTGAATATCAACTATTACTACTGAAACCCACATTATGACAACTACACTTTTTGAAATATTGGAATCACCCATGATTTTCTATAAACATTTGCATATATGTAGCATCATTTTTTAGCATATGAAAAAAACCTCTGACCTTAGCCTGGATTGTCAGTGAGCTAAGCAGTGTACATGTCTCTGTCTTTCTCTCTATTCACATGACAAATAATTTTTCCATGTCATCAATCAGCACAGATCTTTCCTTTGTGATGACAGTGGAATCAACCAGTGTTGACAATTTCATGACATCACTAATTCATTTCTAATCCTTTAAGACATCAAGTCCTAATTCACATGCAATGGTGCCCCCAGTACCTTGCTGCCTTCATGCTGACCAATTATCCTGAGTTTCATCTAAAAAGGAATTGCCTTCCTCTTCTTCTCACCAGAAGTAGGAGACACAGATGTGAATTTTATAGACATCATGGGATATGAAAACACAATATTCAAAGAGGGCTAGAAAGACAGTACACCATAGATTGAGGGTTGTTTACCCTCATGACTGGGTGGCTGACTGGGAACTGTGGCTCACTGCTGCTACCCAGCATCACAAGAAAGTGTCACACCACATATCACTAGTCCAGGAAAAGATCCAGTTCAAAACTGAAGAAAGGTTTCTACTGAATGCATATGGCTTTCATGCCATCTTAAAGTTGAAAAATGCTAAACTGAAGCATCCTAAGTTGAGGATCATCTGTATATATTATTTTATTTTATTTTTACCAGATCTCAAGATCTCACTCAGGAGCTTTATATTTCCAAACACCCCTTTGTTTATAATGGCCTTGAGGTTTTTAAATATCCTGGGAAATGCATCAAAATGAGATCAGGATGGGCAAAAGGTACACACTTCTTTTGCAAAATAGGAGATGATCACAATGAAACGGATGGTGGAAAGGAGAAAAACTGACTCTAAGAATTGTGCTCCAACAGATTAGCTTTAGGAAGGAACACAATGGAATTTGATCATATACAAAATTAAAGTCAGTTCTTGAATATACTCCTTAGAAGTCTTCAAGTACCATCAGGAGTATGCATAACTGGACAGGGATTATTCTCAAGTTAAAAAAAAAAGTCTTCATTTTAAAAAAAATGAGACAGAAAGCATTTACTTCTCTAAGCTTGTTTATCCTCATGTCCTCAGTGCAAAAACTGTTTCTCATAATCATGCACACAAATGGCAAAGAAGTTCCATCTTAGGAGCTGCACCTACAAGCAGGAGCTTCCTGTTGTGCTTGTGTCAGTTTGTGATGTTGAATCTGTGCTCTTCAAGGAAGAGGACACAGTCCCTTAGCTATATCTGGAAGGATGGGGAAGTGACAGCGTAAGTGCCATATTGACCCTCCCACCTTCAGTTCAGAACAACCTAACCAAAGACCATTATTTGAATTTTATTTGGTTAACTATCTTTGATTCCTGCAATTCTGAATGTAGGTACATTTGAAAAATACACATTTCAAAGGGGATATGCACAAGATTTTTACTTTCTCATACATATGATATGTCAATTTTCCCCACAGAAGAAGAAATCCCAGCACATTTTTCAAACAAGAACTACAAGATTCATGCATTCACTTAGTAGCACATCATCTTAGAAGAGCACAAATACACTTTATTCAAGAAAATGAATTAATTAGCATGGATTGAAAAATAAAGTGAAAGGGGAGTAAGCAATAAAAAGCATGAGCTAATTAGAAGGGACTTTGTCATGAAAGACCTTGTAAAGCCACAGGACTGATTTCTTTAAGCCATGGAAGACATGAAAGCTTTCACCTTCTGATATAATCAGATTTACACTGTAGGAAGCTCCCTCTGGTGGCAGTGCAGGGATAGATTAAAGGGCAGTAAAATCAGAAAAGCACTTGGGTGGCTTGAGGGATTCTAAAGAAAATATTGAGCAGAAATAGAAGTAGTTGCAACGAAGAAAAAGAGAAAGAGTCATATAATCTTCCAGATTTGATATTCTAGGTGGTGAATGGTGTGTCACTAACTTTGCGACTAAAAAAAAGGAGAACAGGCTTGAAATCAAAGACAAGGCATTGAAATTTGAACACACAGAGTAGTACATTTGGGTCTATAGCACAGAACAGAGATCAAAGACAGAAATAGAGACGATTCTATCCTTGGAATAGCAACAATAATGGAGCTATGGGAGTGGGTGCAGAGAATGTGGAAGACTGTGTTACAGGTAAAAGGAGGGATGATAGGAATGGTTCAGAAAGAGGTGCCTGCAAAGTGGGTTGAAAGAGAGGGACAGAGAAGGGGAAAACCAGAGCATAGTGGGGTCATGGAAAGCAAGGCAGAAAGTGCTTCTGAAAGACAGTAATAAAAAATATAAAATGTCTACTTTGGATACAACCAGAGATATGAAAACTTGTGCTCTATATATGTAGTATGAGTTTTAATGCATTCTGCTGTCATATATAACAAAATAATATTTTTAAAAAGAATTCAATATTAGTTATCCTTACTAAAAAAAAGTATAAAATGTGTCCTAGTGGAAATTAAGAAAGAACAAAGGCATGAGGACCAGAATGTGTCAGAGAGGTTTTTTTTTCCTGCCCTGGTGAACTGAAGAGCCAGTGCAATGGGTTGAGAAGCAACAAGAACTGAAGAAAGCTGGGTACAGTGGGGCATGGGAGGCTGAGGCAGGAGGATCAGGAGTTCAAAGCCAGCCTCAACAAAAGTGAGACACTAAGCAACTTAGTGAGACCCTATCTTTAAATAAAATACAAAATAGGGTTGGGGATATAGTTCAGTGGTTGAGTGCCTGCTACCCCACCACCACCAAAAACAAAGAGAGAGAGCTGAAGAAAGAGGAGATATTTGGAGTAAAACGAACTTCAGGTGCACACATGGACATATGAAAGTTTCCTTAAAGGAACATTATATGTATTTAAAGTGTACAGCATGATGTTTTAGTATACATACACAGTGAAAAGATAATTACAGTCATGCAAATTAGCATATCCATCTCCTGTCTACATTCTTAGCAAATTTCCAGGATACAATGTAGTATTAACTATAGTCATCATTCGGTACCACTACACTCACTACAACTTTGTATCCTTTGACCAACATCTCTCCATTTCCCCCACTTCTTCACCCCTGGTAACCATCATTCTGCTTCTGTACCTATATATTTGACTGTTTTAGATTCTACACATAAGAAAGATCATGTAATTTTTTCCTGTGCCTGGCTTATATCACCTAGTGTAAGGTAGTCCCAATTCATCCATGTTACCACAATGGTGGGATTGAGGAAGGTTACTGATTTTCTTTTTAACGTGAAAGATATGGAAGACTTTCTAGAAAGGAAAGTCTTTTCTATCAAGAAGTCAGAATAGGAAGTTTTGGACTCCACTTCCAATTATCCACAGACTAAAATGTGCTTTTGAAAAATCCCAATACTTGGAAACAAGCCTGAGACATCCATGTACTCCACAAACAAATAAAAACTAAAATATAAGAGTAAGAAAAAGGCTCTTATTTTGGCTATGCTGTGCTGCTCTGCTCTTCCCTCAAGCCTGCACAATGTTAGATAGAGAGGGTTGTCCAGGCCCACAGTTTTTTTAGGAGGAAAAGAGAAATAAATGGAAGTAGTAATCCAGTTTTCCTCACACATGAGATATTTCCCCGGAAGTCTACTCCAGGCTCACCTCAAAGGAACTCTAGGAATAATGACATGGCTAGGCCACTGTGGGAGTCAGGTATAAACAAAGAAAGGAGACAGAAGTCACAGTGACCAGCATGCAGATCTTGGTGGTACCTTTTTGTTACACCTGCCATTGCACCCAATAAATCCCCCAAAACATCAGTCTGCCCACAAAACTAAGCAGGTCACTTTCAGAAGTATAGTGGGAAATACAACCTTACTTGAATCTCTAGATGGCTGGTCCACATGCCCAGTCTCTAAATAGCATAGCCTCTAGCCCTGCCCATCCTGAGCAGCAACTATAACTTTGGATCCTAGCCTTCAGCCCCTGAACAAAGGCAGATACCAAGTAACAGAATCACCTACAGAGCAAAGGCAATAACCCACCAACTAAAGAACTGGTCTGGTGTGGATATGAGGTGTTCTCCCAAAAGCCCCATGTGAGACAATGCAAGAAGGTTCAGAGAAGAAATGATTGGGTTACAAGAGCCTTAATCCAATCAGTAAATTAATTACCTGATAGGATTAATTGAATGATAATTGAAGGCAGGTGGGTTATGGCTGGAAGAGGTGGGGAATTGGGAGTATGCTTTGGGGTATATATTTGTATCTGGTGAATGAAGTAGCTCTTTCCACTTCATCATGTGAGCTGCTTCCCTCTGCCACACTCTTCCGCCATGACATTCTGACTCACCTCGAGTGCTGAAGAATGGGACCAGCTGTCTATGGACTGTGAGCCCTCAAATAAACTTTCCTTCCCTAAAATTGTTCTGGTCAGATCTTTTAGTCATAGCAGTGAAAAATCTGAATAAAAGAGGAACCCACAAACATCTCTACTTACTCATGGTTGTTGACTAGTGAAGTTGTACTCCTGCCAAATAACACCTATAAAGGACAAAGGACGAAAGAGAGGGTATTTTCCTTAAATGTGCAGACAAAAATAAAGGATGCAGGGATTAAAAACAATTAGAGAATCATGAAACCTCTAAAAGAAACTAATGACTAATTTTAAAATAAACTCATAACATACCCTAAAGAAATGGAGACCTATGAAAGGTGGACAAATAAATTGGGACCCTCTTAAGGAAGTTCAGCAAACTACAAGAATGCCTGGATAGAAAATTAAATTTGGAAAATAATACTTGAGAAAAATAAAAAAGTTTGATGAAGAAAAAGAAACCACAAAAGAATTACGCCTTAGATATGAAGAATGCAATGACTAAGCTAAAAAACTCAATAAAAGCTTGAGCAGCAGATCCAATGAAGCACAATAACTGAGCTCAGAAATAGAACATTTGAAATTATTCAGGGTAACAAAAAGACAAAAGAATGAAGTAAACCCTTAAAGAATCATGGGACACCATCAAAAGTCCAAATATTTGTGTAATAGGAGTTGCAGAAGGAGAATTAATATTAAGTCTTAGGTAGTTTATCAGCCATAAACTGGTAGCCAGGGAAAAGACAATGAAGGATAACTGAAAACCACAGGGACCCTTATCTAACAGATAAGCTAGAATATGGGTTTGGTATGTTAAATATCCCCCAGCCATAATTATATCCCATTAGGAAAAAAACATTGTTTCAAGATCGTGTCACCCCCAAGCAGATGGCCTGGGGCTCTCCTTTTTTTTTTTTAGTTTTATTGATTTTCATTTTTTTAAATACACAACAGTAGAATGCATTACAATTCTTATTACACATATAGAGTACAGTTTTTCATATCTCTGTATATAGAGTATGCTCATGCCAATTCATACCTTTATATATGTACTTTTTTGCATTGCAATTCTTATTACACAAATATACCACAATTTTTCATATCTCTGTTTATATATAAAGTAGGTTGACACCCAATTCGTGTCTTCATACATGTACTTTGGATAATGATGTCCATCACATTCCACCATCCTTACTAATCCCCTACCCCCTCCCTTTCCCTCCCACCCCTCTTCCCTATCTAGAATTCATCTATCCTCCCATGCTCCCCCTCCCTATCCTACTATGAGCCAGACTCCTTATATCAAAGAAAACATTCAGCATTTGTTTTTTTGGGATTGGCTAACTTCACTTAGCATTATCTTTTCCAATGCCATCCATTTACCTGCAAATGCCATGATTTTATTCTCTTTTAATGTTGAGTAAAATTCCATTGTGTATATATGCCACTTTTTTTTATCCATTCATCCACTGAAGGGCATCTAGGTTGGCTCCACAGTTTAGCTATTGTGAATTGTGCTGCTATAAACATTGATGTGGCTGTGTCCCTGTAATATGCTGTTTTTAAGTCTTTGAGTATAGACCAAGGAGAGGGATAGCTGGGTCAAATGGTGGTTCCATTCCCAGATTTTCAAGGAATTTCCTTACTGCTTTCCAGATTGGCTGTACCAATTTGCAGTCCCACCAGCAATGTATGAGTGTGTCTTTTCCCCCACATCCCCTCAAACACTTGTTGTTTGTCTTCATAATAGCTGCCATTCTGACTGCAGTGAGATGATTATCTTAGAGAGTTTCAGTTTGCATTTCTCTAATTGCTAGAGATGATGAGCATTTTTTCATATATTTGTTGATTGATTGTATATCCTCTTCTGAGAAGTGTCTATTCAGGTCCTAGGGCCATTTCTTGATTAGGTTATTTGTTTTTTCAGTGCTTAGCTTTTTGAGTTCTTTATATACCCTAGAATTAGTGCTCTATCTGATGTGTGAGGGGTAAAAATTTGCTCCCAGGATGTGGGCTCTCTGTTCACCTCATAGATTGTTTCTTTTGCTGAGAAGAAAAATTTTAGTTTGATTAGCCTCTTCTTATCACTGGCAATCAAACGTCAAGATCCTCATTAAAAAAATTGCTGAGGGCTTTTCAAGGGGTAATTGATCAATTAAGGGGGGCAAGAATTTGAGGTACAAACAGGGGACTCAATTTCCTTTAACTCCAGCTCTCTGAGCACCATGTCATTCTCTCTTCCACATGGTCTATGTAGTTCAGTCAAAACTGGATATCCATATGTAGAAGAATGGAACTAGATCCCTATCTCTCAGACTGCACAAAAGCCAAATCAAAGTGGATCAAAGATTTAGGGATTAGACAAGAAACTTTGCAACTGCTAAAAGAAAGCATGGGGTTAACACTTGGTCATATAGGTGCAGGTACCAACTTTCTCAACAAGACTCCTAAGGCTCAAGAAATAACACCAAGAATCAATAAGTAGGATGCCATCAAATTAAAAAGCTTCTGCACAGCAAAGGAAATGATTATGAATAGAGAGCCTACAGAATGGGAGAAAATCTTTGCCAGCTGCTCCTCTGACAGAGGACTAATATCCAGAAAATATTTTTAAAAACTCAAAAAGCTTAACACCAAAAAATAAATAAATATATTTATGGGGAATGTTTTAACATACCAAACAGCCCAATTAATAAATGGGAAAAACAACTAAATGGACATTTTTCAAAATAAAAGCCACAAATGGACTATAAATAAAAATGCTTGACATCTCTAGCAATCAGGGACATGCAGATCAAAACTACACTATGAATTCAGCTCCCTCCTTTCAGAAAGGCAATTATCAAGAATACAAATTATAAATGCTGAGGAGGATGTGGGGGGAAAGGTATACTCATACATTGCTGGTAGAACTGCAAACTTCTACAACCACTCTGGAAAGCAATGTGGAGATTTCTCCAAAAACTGAGGATAGAACAACAATGTGACCAGCTATCCCACTCCTTGGTATATATCCAAAAGATCTAAAATCAGCCCACTCTAGTGATACAGTCACATTAATGTTTTTAGCAGCACAATTCACAATAGTCAAATTGTGGAACCAGCCCAGATGCCCATCAATAGATAAACAGATTTTTTTAAATGTTGTTATATACACAATATAGTTTTACTCAGTCACAAAGAAGAAAGAAATTATGGCATTTGCAGGTAAATGGATGGAACTGAAGAACATTGTGCTAAGTGAAATAAACCAGACTCAGGAACTCAGAGTCAAATATTGTTTGTCATATGTGGAAGCAGAGAAAAATAGGTAAAGAGGAGTGGGGATAACATATCATAAAGATACAAGAAATATAAGTGGAATAGGAGAGTAAGAGGGAGAAGGGAAAGGGGGATAAAATGTGTAATGAATTTAATAAAATCATGCTAAGCGCATGTATAAATATAGTACTGTGAATTCTACTTTTATGTATATCTATAAAGCACCAATCAAAAGTGAATAATTAGAAGAGTGGAAAGAAAGACAAATAGAGTACAGGAAGAAGAATAGAAAAAAGAAGGAGCAAAAGGGAGGACAGGCACATGGGACTGAAATGGGACTAAATCAAATTCCACATATGTATGATTTTGCCAAAATGAGCCCAACTATTATGTATAAATATAATACACCAATAAAAGAGAAAAAAATGAGTGTCCCCTTAAGAACGTCCCTTTTCCCTTTTTCTATCTCTTCTAATAAACTCATGCTTATTACTCTGAGCCACATGTCTGAAATCTTTCTGGAATGATTAGAAGACTAGGGTTTGAAGACAGGGACCCCATAGCTGCCTTGGTTTACAGTAGGCTGCTATCCTGTAACAAAAAGACCAGAAAACACATTTTAAATAATAACAGCTAAAAGTTTCCCTAATCTGGGAACAGGTGCCAACATCTAGGTGCAGGAGATACACAGAGATTTTCAAATAGTCAAACTATCAAATATTGAACACAAAAAAATTCTGAGAACAGCAAGAGATAAGGAAAATATACATACAAAGGAGCCCCAGTGCAACTATCAGTGGATTTTTCAGAGGGTGGGGGGTAAAAAACTTGCAGGGCAGGAGAGAATTGAATAATCAAAATGTTGAAAGAAAAAGGCTGCAATAATACTTTACCCAGCAAAGCTGTCTTTCAGAAATGAGAGACAAACAAAAATTTTCCCCCAGGTGAACAAAAGCTAAGACCAACCCCCCTCCCCACTTACAGGAATTTCTGAAGAGAGTTCTTCAAACTGAAATGAAATATCACTAATTAAGAACATGAGGTGGGGCTGGGATTGTGGCTCAGTGGTAGGTGCGCTCACCTAGCATGGGCGGGACCCAGGTACTGATCCTCAGTACCACATAAAAATAAAGGCATTGTGTTGTGTCCATCTACACCTTAAAAAAAAAGAAAGAAAGAACGAAAAAAAAAAAAAGAACATGAGGGCTCGGGTTGTAGCTCAGTGGTAGAGTGCTCACCTTGCATGTGGAAGGCACTGGGTTTGATCCTCAGCACCACATAAAAAGAAAATAAAGGTATTGTGTCCATCTACAATTTTAAAAAAAAAGAACATGAAACACACAAAAGCACAAATTCAGTGATATAGGTAAAAGAATATTCTAGGACTGTAATGATGGTGGATATAGCAATTTTATCCCTAGTACAAGAGTTAAAAGGTAAAACTTAATAATAACTATAGCTAAAATAAATTGTCAAGGGATACACACTATATAAAATAATATAAATTCTAGTATCAGAAACATAAAATGGTGGGAGGAGTAAACATGTACAGTTTGTAATCAAAGTTAAGTTGTTACCAACTTGAAATAGGCTCTTGGGATTATTTAGAAGTATTTGAATTAATCACACCTGGAGTTTTACAGCAGGTGTAGGTAGTTGCCAGGCAGATGAGGAGGGATCGTTCCTGTGTATAGGACTCAGAGGCTGAACAGCAGGATGGCTTCAGAAAACCACACATGGTCTAGTCCTGCTGCTTCAGAGAGTGTGGGAGATTTTACCAGAAAAGATTAACAGGAGCCAGACCACATGCAGTCTCATGGGTCACACTAAGAAGCTTGAATTTAATTCTCTAGGTAATGGTAGCTACTAAAGGACTTCTGACAAAGAGACTGCCCCAGATTTCTTTGCTTAGTCCAGGTAAAAAAATAACAGAACTTGATGAGATGACAATGCAACATCAGGAGGAAAGATGAAATTAATACATGTGTAGGGTACAGAATGAACAGGTCTTGGTGCCTGGCTAGAGGCTGGTGCTGAAGTGCAGCAGGGAAGAGAGAGACAAGGAGAGTATCAGTCCAGGTAGACCTTTCTTGGGTAAGGATCCAGTCCATAGTCTGTCATAGACTCTGTCCCCACTTTTCAATGAGGAATGAGAGGTGACTTCTAAGGTCCCTTCTGACACAAACATGCTATAATCCCACTCTGCTGATCTATCCTCTCTAGAATACAGAGAAAGAATGGTTCCAGTGTTTTTAGTGTTAGACAAAAGATTAGAGGGACAAAGATCAAAAGGTCACTAACAAAAAAAAAAGCCATTGTTAAAGATATTGAATGCTAGTAACTACAAATTCTCGATTATCTTTTCACATGGACTTATTTGGCAAGTTTAAGACCTTATCATCTATCCATGTCATGTTAGAAAGGAAATAAGAATGTAACTTCTTCTTTAAGAAAGATACCCAACTTCTCATGGTACTTTGTATCTACTTCTGTGCCTGCTTCACCTTAAGGAAAGTCAAATGTGACTGCTTGATTATAATAGTCTAGGTAGTTGTAATATTGTTCTTCATCGGAAATGAACTTCACCCACAAATTCTGAAAGCCCAGGTAGTGACTAATAGCATATAAAGTGCCTGCCATACTCTCTTCCTTTATAAAAGGCAAACAATCCAGGAAACAATACATCCTTGAGGGTCTTGTCAATGTTACAGGACGTTTGTAGCTTAACAGGATTTTCATATTTTTCTCACCAAGACTCGGTTACTTGCTTAAAATAGCAACATTTCTTTCCTTCCTTTATAAATTCCACTTTTCTTCTCCAAACCAGAGTTTAAGTATTTGATTTTTCATATTACCAGACAATAGGCCTGTATCCAAGTTACTTCACAATTATAAGTTAGAGATCATTTTAGGTTATTAGGGACTCAGAATCTACGATTCTTTATAAAATAGTTCCCTGTTGAGCAAATAATTGTTAATGCTTCTACCAAAGGTAATTAACAAAAACTTATCAGCAGGAAGAGGTTGATAATTGTAATAAGATCAGAAATTACCTTGAATTCCAATAACAATTAACCAAGAAATGTTTTTAATACAGGAAATACTAGAAGTTTTAGTCTGTGGGTTACAATACTTCTGAGAGAAAAAAAACCTCCAAATTATTAACACATAGTTTTAAGTTTTCTGACCCAACTTCATTCACATATGCAACAAATTCACTTCTTTCACCAGATGCTTTCATTCAAAAGTATATTACACTCCTTCTATGAACAAAGTACCCAGTTTACAGAAGGAAAAACCACTGGTGGGCCCCTAACCTCATAGACATTAAAGACTTCTAGTGGTGAAGACAGAGAGTAAACAGGAAAGAAGGGAGTAAAAGAAAAGACATTAATTGTTGTTTATGATCTGTTTTTTTTTCAGCATTGATTTGATCCCCAGCTCCAGCCTCAGCTTCTTCTACCCTCCAAGATAGAAGTGTCTCTATTGCCTGCCAGCTATTCAGCTTTTGATTATGCTGATGGAGGAACTAGGCAAGGTAGCAGGAAAAAAAAGAAAAGAAAAATGAGAAAGTCTAGAGATGTTAGTGATATTTAAAGTATAAGCAACAGATCTACTTCTGGGAAGAATCCTATTATAAAAAGATTAAATAGCCATAGGCCATATTTTTTTATTGTTGGTTGTTCAAAACATTACATAGTTCTTGATATATCATATTTCACACTTTGATTCAAGTGGGTTATGAACTCCCGTTTTTACCCTGTATACAGATTGCAGAATCACATCAGTTACACTTCCATTGATTTATACATTGTCATACTAGTGTCTGTTGTATTCTGCTGCCTTTCCTATCCTTTACTATCCCCCCTCCTCTCCCCTCCCCTCCCCTCTTCTCTCTCTACCCCCTCTACTGCAGTTCATATCTCCCCCTTGTATTATTTTTCCCTTTCCCCTCGCTTCCTCTTGTATGTAATTTTGTATAACCCTGAGGGTCTCCTTCCATTTCCATGCAATTTCCCTTCTCCCTCCCTTTCCCTCCCACCCCTCATCCCTGTTTAATGTTAATCTACTTCTCATGCTCTTCGTCCCTACTCTGTTCTTAGTTACTCTCCTTATATCAAAGAAGACATTTGGCATTTGTTTTTTAGGGATTGGCTGGCTTCACTTAGCATAATCTGCTCTAATGCCATCCATTTCCCTCCAAATTCTATGATTTTGTCATTTTTTAATGCAGAGTAATACTCCATTGTGTATAAATGCCACATTTTTTTTTATCCATTTGTCTATTGAAGGGCATCTAGGTTGGTTCCACAGTCTTGCTATTGTGAATTGTGCTGCTATGAGCATCGATGTAGCAGTGTCCCTGTAGCATGCTCTTTTTAGGTCTTTAGGGAATAGACCGAGAAGGGGAATAGCTGGGTCAAATGGTGGTTCCATTCCCAGCTTTCCAAGAAATCTCCATACTGCTTTCCAGATTGGCTGCACCAATTTGCAGTCCCACCAACAATGAACAAGTGTACCCTTTTCCCCACATCCTCGACAGCACTTGTTGTTGTTTGACTTCCTAATGGCTGCCAATCTTACTGGAGTGAGATGGTATCTTAGGATGGTTTTGATTTGCATTTCTCTGACTGCTAGGGATGGTGAGCATTTTTTCATGTACTTGTTGATTGATTGTATGTCCTCCTCTGAGAAGTGTCTATTCAGGTCCATAGGCCATATTTCGACCACTCTTCTGACCATGATGGAAAAGCAAGGACTGACTTCATCTCCCCGCTGAAAACAACTAGAAAAATGTACAAAATATATAAAACAACAGCTTTACATTTTCTCAAGAGAAGGCAGACCAACTTTTGTTTTCTCATTGAAGGCTAGATTTCTTTGATGAGAGCCTTAAGGCTTGGCTTTACTTGTGTTGCAGTTGGATAGCTATCTTTAGAGATTTGGGATCTAAAGTTCAGTATTCACCCAGCCTTAGACAAAATGATCACCTCATATTTGTGCAAAGAGGGAATCTTTGCCCTGACATGAAGAAAATTACCATTATAGAGTCCAAAGTAAACCACTCTTAGATATTGTCTCCTGCTCTCTTCCTGTTGTACAGAATTTAGTTGCCTAGCCAGACCTGTCTGCAAGGAAGTCTATGAAATACCATCTCTAACTAGGCAGTCATGTGTCCAAATAAGACACAGAGACTCTATTATAAAAGGAAACAGGGGAGACCAGATTCAGAGAACCCTTAGTCTCTGTCTAATATAGTCAGTACATTAGGCCAATGTCAAATGATTACAGCAAAAAAACATTTCTTGCAGAGAATCAGATTTTGAGCTTGTATAGCATCTCTCGTATGAATTAATAGAATGATTAACTGAGTATTAAAGATTTTGTCCTCGATCTACTGCTATTTCAAGAAAGTTGGAGATTCAGTCCTTAAACACTGTTATCTAAATCTAGAAAATATCCAAATTAGGTTGCTAAGCTACTATTTGATTTGACACTAAGTTAAAAATTTAACTGCATTAATCTTTAATAATAGAAGAGAAACTGCATAATTAACCCAAGTAATGATTGTAAGAAGTTGTAGACTAGCCAATCAATTAAAAAGGTTGTACTTAAAGAGTAATAAAAGAATAAATAAAAATCGGCATCTCACTTCTTTCCCTATTTCTGCTCCTCTCATAGACTTGGTGATCTTTTCAGGCAAACCTTAGAAGAAGAAATATATGCAAGAAGTTTGGATGCAATGCCATTCTAAGACATGGAAAACCTGATAGAGTTAAGACAGGACAGTTAGATTTCCAATGACCAGGAAGCAGAGATATGTCCCTCCAGCCTCCTGTTCTCTAGTTATAACGGACCATCTGTTGAGTATCTACTGTGTGTTAGGTGTGATGCTAGGCAATGGTGTCACAACGGGAAAGGGGCATAGTTTAAACCTGCAAAACACCACAGTGTTGCAGCAAAATAAATAAATAATGGACTCTTTCATTGCCATGTGATGAGGACCAAGTCAGCATAAGTTGAGACTCTTGCCACAGTTCCTCACTGTGCTTACTTATTCCCCCTTGGACTTCTCTCTATCAGTAACAGATATTGCCTAAAGAGAGAGGTGACACTGAAGGAAAACAGGGGGAAAACAGGTGTTTGGGCTGTAAGACACCGGACTCTTGAGTTTAATAACATAACTCCTAAAGGAATAAGGGTCAAAGAATGACAATTGGGAAGATCAGATATGGGAACTGACTACCCCATCACTAGTCTGACCTGGAGAGAGGTGAGGGCTTGGGAAGCTCCTGATAGGTGTCTCCATGTCCTGCCTGGAACCAAGGCTCTGTGGCACATGGTAGAAACTCCAGATGTAGATTTGGGAATCTAAGAGCTTGGATGCTGAAAAGAGGGAATTAAATTGAACAGACACTGAGATAGCCTGTCCTCTTTCCTCACTTGCTTCCCAGCTAGATTTGTATTTTTCATGAAAGAGTTTACAGTCCACTATGGAATGCTCTAGCTACATATGAACAGCTTCCAATCAGCTATAGAGATCCATCCTTTAAATGCGAGGAGACAAGCAAAGGTTATAGAATTGCTGAGAAATATTTGCCGTGGGAAGAAGAAAAGAGGGATTAGAGAGAAGCCAAGAGAAGTGTGCCATTACAACTAAGAGACACAAATATAGGGCTTACACTATTTTACAAAATTGCTAATACATTTTCTGTTTGAAGATATAATGACTGCTGTGTTGCTCAACATGGATCAACAAAATACAGTCCATGTATCAGCTTACCCTTTGGCTTGACAAATAAAGTTTTATTGAAACACCATCATGTTCACCATTTGCATGTGTTTATGGTTCTTTTCATATTACAATGACAAATTGAATAGTTGAGAAAGAGCCTATATGGTCTACAAAGCCTAAATGTACCTATTATTTGGCCCTTTACAGAAAATGTTTGAGAGTACCTCTTTTACAAAACAGATTATTTAAAGGGTCTCTTCATTCATTCAATATTTTTTTAGTGTCAACTATATTATGAAAGGAGAAACAAAGATGATTAAGACAGATCCCATCCTCAAGCAACTTACAAGTTAGGTAACAAGATCTGGCATTTATATAAATAACCACACTAAGTGGTTATTTATATAAATAAATAAATAAAAGGAGTAGATAGTTAAAAGTGCTATGTGGGGTGCAGGGTACATGCTATGGCAGTTAGGAGAAAGGCAAATATTTATATAGCATAGGGACTCGGAGAGAATTCCTAATGTAGATTATAATTAAGCTGGAACCTACATATTAGATATGGCCTTGAAATCTTTACCATCTCTTATGTACTTTGAAGATTTTCAGATATTTTCTTGAGGTTACAAACTTCTCAATTCAGAGATTTTTAAAATAATTAAACTATTATTCTTTTTAATGTTACCTTTCATATAAGCTATTTGTGTCATTATTTTATTTAAGTGAAGTTCCAGTTAATTCTTACTGTCAAACATCTTGAAAATTTTGTGTAAGGAAAGTAATAATGAATTTATATATTTGGGTAGAAACCATTTATTATGAAATATTCTATGGCAGGAAACAAGGAATGATTAGGTCAAAGTAATTACAGCCCAGCTGTCCCTCTAATCACAAGGTACTTTCAGCTATGTGTTATGAATCTAATTTCACAAAACATGTCATTTATTATTACTATCATGAAAAACTATATTTAAAGAACATCATCATTCCATATAGCAACAGAAGACTAAAATGTTATTTTCAAATGTTTGAGTTTTTAGATTGCATTAGAAGCAAAGATGACCATCTCTTCTGAGCTTCATATACATGAGTAAGCTGAAACTGTTTACCTCCACCTATGTGGAGTGATAATGTGTGACCTTCTTTTAAAATATGATAGCCAGCTACTGAATACTTCACAATGGAGGGACAATCTCCTCATGCTACAGGTAGCCCAAGCTCTTATCTTAAGATGCCCCCTTTGAGCACTCTTGCTCCCACCTCACTGGCTACAAGCATTGACTAATATTAATAAACAACAGCACAGAAGGAAAGAAAATAGAACATTCACCAAGTCTTTACGAAAGAATGAGAAAAGAAACAAAATGTCACCTCACCAGGACTCAGTGCTTGTGACATTCAAACACACTTCAGAGAAGAGACATTGCTCCCACATTTACTTCCTTCAGCTTTCTTCTACACCTATTTTGTCCTCCACACCTACAGGAGATAAAGCCTTTCTCTATGTAAATTTCCTCACCATTGTGTCCAAGATGGATACAAATCAATGATTTTTTAAATGAAAATACAATTTGATGAGTTTTTCAAATAGCTTTATTATACAGGATAAGTTTTAAGTATAGAATCCTATGCAATAATCTGTGATATATATAGATAGATAGATAGATAGATATACACATAATCACATATACACAAATACATGTGCTAAATAGAGTCTATTTAGTATTTTAAACTATACCATGTAAATTATTTTCTTCCGTTTGTGCTGACCTTAGTTGGTTGAATAAGCATTGTTGATATCCAGACTGTATAATGAGCTCAAACAACTCAAGAGCAAAAATCAAATAGTCGTATTTTAAAATGAGCAAAAGAACGACAAGAAATCTCTTGAAATAAAACATATAATAGCCAGCAGCTTTATGAAAAAATGTTCACTATCACTAATCATCAGGGAAATGCAAATCAACACCATAGTGAGATGTCACCTCACAACTGTTAAAATGGCCATTATCAAAAGACAAAAGATAGGAGTAGGGGAGAATGTGGAAAAAAGGAAAAACCCATATGAGAATATAAATTAGTACAGCTACTATGGAAAACAGATAAAGGGGGCAGGGGATGTGGCTCAGCGGTAGAGCGCTCACTTAGCATGTGCAGGGTGCTGGGTTCGATCCTCAGCACCACATTTAAAAAAATAACATTAAGGTATTGTGTCCAACTACAAATAAAACTCAAATATTAAAAAAAGAAAGAAAGAAAATAGCATAAGGTTTCCCTAACTTTTACTAATGGAATTCTAACACTTTACCTCAAAACTGTAGGCCAAAAAACAAAAAATCAAATTCAAATGATAATAAGAAGAAAATACCACTGTCTTGTCCTCTATAGTTGCAGAAAAACATTTGATTATGACAAAAATTGAGCTTATAAATGTAATTACTAATAAAGAAATCTTGTAGAACATCTGGACTTCAGAGATAATTGCTATGCCCTATAAAATTAACCTCTGATAGCTAAAAAATCTATAGTTATAATATATTACCTTAAAAATTAATTTTCTGGTTGATATTTACACAAACTCTTCCCCATTTGCTCAAGACTTTCCCAGGATTAGCACCAAAAGTCTCACATCTCAGTATAACCCTAAGTCCTAGGTAAACCCAGAGGGTTAGTCACCCTTACTGACAACCTGATATTTGGGAAAATACAAGTGGATATGAATTTTCTTGGTAAAGTCATAAGAGGATTATTAGTGCTTACCTCTTCTCCCTCAAGCAGGAAGATATTAAAACCTATAACTGCAATATTCCTTTCTTAAGGAAAGTAAAGTGTCTCAATTAGAGTAACACAAACAACAGTAAACAATAAACTTTCATGATAATATTAAATAAATCAATATATCTGAATCCCAAAAAATAAACATACATTTTTGTGTTTTTTAAGTACTACACTCAAAACACATTAATCTACCATGTAACAAAATATATTGATGATTAATTATGATTAATTTTAAACTGCTAATTAGCAATAATTTTGATATTCTCCAAGAACTTAGAGGGGGTTTGAGTAGGCTTGTTTAATGAATTCAGTACTATTTAAAAACTGCCCCAACTAGGATGAACTGGGTGGAGAGTAGAGTCAGTAATATCAGTATGAATTCAAGTTTAGCTTAACATAAAATCAGATGGATAGATATGACAACAGGTATAGACTTGTGTACATACATCCATATAAATATGTGAGCTAGTAATGCAATATATTACCTAGCTCTAGTCTCAGAAAGGAGGTCAAAACAAAGATACCCCATTAGCAGTTAGCACACCCATTGTCTGACCTTGGACACAAGAACCAAAATGAAATAGCTTCCAATAGCCACAGCTGAAACAATTTAAACAAAAAATAAATAATGTAGCATTGTAACTCAAAGTAATTTTATCAATATGAGATTCTGCTAAATTTTTAATAAAGGGATAAAATAATGAAAGAATTCAACAAAAAAGCAGGTGCCAAAAAATATGATTCAAAATAAAGTTTAAAAATAGGGAAGTAGTTGGAAGGTTCTGGAAATTAATTAATCAAGATGAAAAAAACAGAGGATGCTCAGTCCCCGAAGATGCCAGAATCAGAATAGGGTAGAGCTGAGGGACAGGAACAAAACAAACAGTATAGGCTCCAAATTAATATGTTGAAACATTCATTTCCCCCATTGCCTTCCACTCTTCAGATATAAAATCCTGAACACTTCTTTTTATTCTTGAGAAGGTGAAGGGAAAAGATGATCTATAAGACCATAGAATCTTCAAAGATAGTCAAGAAATATGGCATCCATAAAACAAAAATTAGGTGTTGGTTATTCTAGCTAAAAAGGAGTTCTGGAGGTAAAAAAAAAAAACTAGAAGATGCAAATTTTCTGTGAAACAACACTATAGAAATTCCCAAAGATAATAAGCACAAGTCTCTAGAATAAAAAAAAATCCCATGAGTGTCCAACATAATGAATAAAAATTTTGATATCTAAAGTGCTTAATTAAATATTTTGTAATACCAAATTTGAATATGACGAATGATAAAATACAGGTTATCTACGAAAGAATAAGAATAACATAGGGATTCTTACCAACAACCCTGGATCTTATTAGAGGACAATAGACCACAGCCTTAAAAAATATATGGAAAAATAATTTTCAAAGAAAGTATTCTCTACTTTAGATAATCATCGGTCAAATGTGAGATAAGGATTCTTCGCAAATACATAAATTCTCCTCAAGTGCATCTTTTCTAAGGATTCTCCCTGAAAATATGCTCCAACAAAATAGAACTAATCAAGAAAAAAAGGATAAGGAAAACTGAAGTGTTTCGTCTAAAACAAAACAAAACTGATTAAGAAAAGTCACAAAATGACAATTAAATAAAAAGTCCGGAAAATAATCAGATCAACAATCAAGAGCAAAATGAAACATGACTCCAAATTCACTCCAAGGCCTTCAGATGTGTGGATGGAACTGGGCAAGACAGAAAATAATTATTGGAAACACAAGAAAAAAATTTTGAACTGTATAATAAATAAATATATATATATAGATATATAGATATTAATTTTTGATAACTTAATGTAGTAAGATAACTAGTGTTGGTAAAACTAGGGAAGAGGAGGTAGATGTCCCAAGCAAGATAAATCCTCAGCAATCAAAACAGAAAGTCATGTTAGGAATACAGCTCAGTGGTAGAGCACTTGCATAGCATGTGTGAGGCCCTGGGTTCCATCCCCACTACCACACACACACACACACACACACACACACACACACGACAGGAAGTTAACATATTATGTATTCATATATTATTATGTTATACCATATGATATCGTTTTGGAGTACTAAGAAATAAAGAAAAGATTCATGGATTCAAAAAGCTTTGGGTTAATTCCAGCTTATTTTCTTATCCATATTTTTCCTTTCATTTACTTTTAATCAATAGACATTCATTTTGACCATCTCTCTGGTTTCAGGTACCATTCCAGGAGTTGAGGAATAGCAGTGATCAAAATTGAATTTCTTGTTTCATAATGCTCATTCTGCTCTGAGGGGAACAGACATTATAGCAACAAAATAGATAAGAAGTCAGGGTGTGATAAGTTCTTAAGATGAAAAGGCATGGGAGGCAAACATAATTGTTTCATAGTAAATGCTGAATTAATTAAGCATTTTTAGTAGTTTCCTACTTCTATTAACCTACTAGGATTTCCCAAACCTTAGAGTATAGCTAGTCTCACAGTTATTTTAAAATTAAAAGAATAAATCAATAATCATTTATATATTCTTCACTTAAAATCATTGATTCTTAATAATTTGCTGCATTTGCTTCCTCTTACTCTCAGACCTGTAGTAGATACATAAATACATAGATATTCACAGTGGATACCATCTACTGTGTATTTACAATGTAAAGTGTTTAACTTTTTACTGATCCATTTGAAAATAAGTTGTAAGCATCATAACTTCATTTGTCTTCAGTATGTATCTCCTAAGAATAAAAATACACTCTTACTTAATCACTATCCTATTATTTCACCTAACAAAAAAAATGAGGTGTGTTGCTGCTTGTTGGAGTATAATTGCTTCTGTGGCATTTTAGTGAAAAGAACAAGTTATATAACACACACATATGTAGATGTTAATATATATGAATACAAATACATATATGTACATACACACATATATATATATAAGTAACTAGTTTATACCAATATCTACCATTAATGAAGTCCAATATCCAAGATCTTCCTTAAATACTCTATTCCATATTTGTATCCAATTTCTCTTACAGTAAAAGTTTTTATATACACCCCCAAAAAAAATTTATATATTCACTCATTTGATCTACTATACAAAATATTTTAAGAATTACAAGACCAATGTCATTAATAACAAACCTAATCAAAAGAGTTCAAAAGTACTTTGGAGAAACAATCAAGAAAGTGAACAGAGCCTACAGAATGAGAGAAAATCTTTACCACAAGCACTTCACATACAACATCAATATTAAGATATATGAAGAGGGGCTGGGGATGTGGCTTAAGCGGTAGCATGCTCGCCTGGCATGTGTGTGGCCGGGGTTTGATCCTCAGCACCACATACAAACAAAGATGTTGTGTCCGCTGAAAACTAAAAGAAAAATAAATATTAAAATTCTCTCTCTCTCTCTCTCTCTCTCTCTCTCTCTCTCTCTCTCTCTCTTTTAAAAAAATATATGAAGAACTCCAAAAATTAAAACCAAGAAAAAAAATAACCCAATCAATAAATGGGCTAAGGAACTGAAGAGGCACTTCACAGAAGAAGAAATATGAATAGTCAGGAAATATATGAAAAAAATGTTCAACATCTCTAGCAATTAAAGAAATGCAAATCAAAAGTACACTGAGGTTCCATCTCACCCCAATCAGAATGGCAATTGTCAAAAATAGAAGTAACAATAAATGTGGGTGAGGATATGGGGATAAAGGTTCACTTATACATTGCTGGTAGGACTTCAAATTTGTACAACCACTCAAAAGCGAATGGAGATTCATTAGAAAACTTCTACCTACAGGAATCACACATCAACAAGACATAACAATCATAAATATCTATGCTCCAAATAATAGGGCATCTATGTATATCAAGTAAACCCTTCTCAACTTCAAGAATCAAATAGACCATAACACACCAATACTGGGTGACTTTATCACACCTCTCTTACCACTGGATAGATCTTCCAAACAAAAATTAAACAAAGAAACAATAGAATTCAATAAAACAATCAACAATTTAGACTTAACAGACATATATAGAACATTCCATCCATCAATGAGCAAATACACCTTTTCATCAGCAACACATGGATCCTTCTCAAAATAGAGCATGTTATGTCACAAAACAAGTCTTAGCAAATACAAAAAAAATAGAGATACTACCCTGTGTTTTATCTGACCATATAGGAATGAAATTAGAAATCAATGATAAAATTAAAAATAGAAGCTACTCCAACACGTGAAGACAAAATAGTACGCTACTGAATGATGCATGGATAACAGAAGACATCAAGAAGGACATAAAAAATTTTTTTAAAGTAAATGAGAACTCCAATAGAACATATCAAAATCTTTGGGACACTATGAAGGCAGTGCTAAGAGGAAAGTTCATAGCATTAAGCTCATTCATTAAAAGAAGAAAAAGTCAACAAATGAACAACCTGACATTACATTTCAAAGCCCTAGAAAAAGAGGAAATAATTAAAATTAGTGGGAAAATCAATGAAATTGAGACAAAAGAAACAGTTCAAAAAAAATTGACAAAAACTGGTTCTTTGAAAAATTAAATAAAATTGACAAACTCTTAGCCACCCTAACAAAGAGAAGGAGAGAAAAAGCTCAAATTAATAAAATTGTGATGAAAAAGGAAATATCATGACAGACACTATTGAAATATAGAAGACATTAGAAACTATTTTGAAAATTTATACTCCAGTAAAATAGAAAGTCTCAAAGACACTGACAAATTTCTAAAGGCATATGATCTACACAAACTGAACTAGAAGAACATACACAACAATCACATCAATTTCAAGCAAGGAAATAGAAGACACCTTCAAAAACCTACCAACCAAGAAAAGCCCAGGACCAGATAGATTCTCAGCTGAGTTCTTCAAGACCTACAAAGAAGAATTAATACCAATACTCCTCAAATTCCATGAACTAGAAAAGGAGGGAATGCTTCCAAACTCATTCTATGAGGCTAGTATCATCCTAATACCAAAACCAGACAGAGACACATCAAAGAAAGAAAATCTCACACCAATATCCCTGATGAACATAGATGCAAAAATTCTCAATAAAATTTTGGTAAATCTCAACTTCAAGAATCAAATAGACCACATATTTTAAAAACTGTACCATGTTCAAGTGGGATTCATTTCAGGGATGCAAGGTTTGTTCAACATATAGAAATCAATAATATGTAATTCATCACATCAATAGACTTAAAGATAAGAATCATATTATCATATCAATTAATTCAGATAAAGCATTTGATAAAATTCAGCACCCTTTCATGTTCAAAACACTAGAAAAACTAGAGATAGTAGAAATGTACCTCAACATTGTAAAAGCTATCTATGCTAAACCCAAGCAAATATCATTCTAAATGGAGAAAAATCTGAAGCATTTCCTCTAAAAACCAGAACAAGCAAGTAATGCCCTCTTTCACCACTTCTATTCAACATAGTCTTTGAAACTCTAGCCACAACAATTAGATAAAGTAAATTAAAGGGATACAAATAGGGAAAGAAGAACTCAAACTATTATTATTAACTGACAACATGATTCTAAGAGGATTCAAAAAATTCAACCACAAAACTTCTAGAATTCATAAATTAAGCAGCAAAGTAGCAGTTACAAAACCAATACCCATAAATCAAATGCATTTCTATACATCAGTGATGTATCCTCTGAAAGAGAAATAGCCTCAAAAAAAATGCTTGGGAATCAATTTAAGAAAAAAGGTGTGAGACCTCTATAAAGAAAACTACAGAACACTAAAGAAAGAAATTGAAGAAGACCTTAGAAGATGGAAAGATCTCTCATGCTTTTGGATAGGCACAGTTAATATTGTCAAAATGAAGATACTACCAAAAGTGTTACACAGATTTAATGCAATTCCTATGAAAATCTCAATGACATTCTTCACAGAAATAGAAAAAGCAATCATGAAATTCATTTGGAAAAATAAGAGACCCAGATTAACCAAAGAAATCCTTAGCAAGAAGAGTGAAGCAAGAGGCATCATAATACTAGAACTTAAACTATACTACAAAGCTATAGTAACAAAAACAACATGGTATTGGCACAAAAATAGATATGTAGAGCAGTGGCACAGAATAGAAGATAGAGACAAACCTACATAAACACAGTTATCTCATACTAGACAAAGGCACCAAAAACATACATTGGAGAAAAGATAGCCTCCTCAACAAATGGTGCTGGAAAAACTGGAAATCTATATGCAGCAAAATGAAACTAAATCCCTATCTCTCACCATGCACAAAACTAAATCAAAGTGGATCAAGGACCTAGGAATTAAACCAGAGACCCTGTACCTAATAGAAATAAAAGTAGGCCCAAATCTTCATCATGTCAGATTAGGCCCCTACTTCCTTAACAAGACTCATAAAGCTAAAGAAATAAAATCAAGAATCAAGAAATTGGATGGATTCAAACTATAAAGCCTCTTCTCAGCAAAAGAAATAATCAATGAGGTGAAGAGAGAGCCTACATTTTGAGAGCAAATTTTTGCCACATGCACATCAGAGAGACCACTAATCTCCAGGATATATAAAGAATTAAAAAAACTTAACACACACACAAAAATAAACAACCCAATCAATAAATGGACTAAGGAGCTGAACAGACACTTCTCAGAAGAAGCTATATAAACAATCAACAAATATATGAAAAAATGTTCAATATCTCTAGTTCAGTATTTGATTAGGCAAATCAAAACTAATGTTTCATCTTGCTTCAGTCAGAATGGCAGTCATCAAGAATACAAGCAACAATAAGTGTTGGCAAGGATGTGGGGGAAAAGGCACACTCATACATTGCTTGTGGGACCACAAATTGGTACAACCAATCTGGAAAGCAGTATGGAGATTCCTTAGAATTCTTGGAATAAAACTACTGTTTGACCCCACTATCCCATTCCTCAGTCTATATAAAGCACTTAAAAACAGATAACCACAGTGGCACAGCCATTTCAATGTTTATAGCAGCACAATTCACAATTGCTAAACTGTGGAATCAATCTAGATGTCCTTCAATAGATGAATGGATAAAGAAATTGTGGTACATATACACAATGTAATATTACTCAGCATTAAAAGATAATACAGTTTTGGCATTTGGAGGTAAATAAAAGGAGTTGAAGACATAATACCAAGCAAAATAAGCCAATCCCAAAACACCAGGGGTCGAATGTTTTCTCTGATAAGTGGATGATAATCCATACTGGGGGAGGGAGCATGGGATAAGTGGAGAAACTTTGGATGGGGCAAAAAGGAGGGGGTTAGGGGGAAGGGATAGGAAAGATGGTGGAATGAAATGGGCATCGTTACCCTAGGTACATGTATGGTTGCACAAATGGTATGACTCTACTTTATGTACAACCAGAGAAGTGAAAAATTCTGCTCCATTTGTGTACAGTGAATCAAAGAGCTTTCTACTGTCATGTATGACTAATTAGAACTAATTAAAAAAAAGAGAAGTAATGGAGGATATCAAATTCTTTTATGTTAAAATTAATTAAACCATTGAAATAATAATAATAAACCTGGAATGGAACCACATTTAACCCAATTATCCCACACCTCAGTTTATACCCAAAGGACTTAAAATCAGCATACTGCAGTGACACAGCCACTTCAATGTTTATAGCAGCTCAATTCACAATAGCCATTCTATGGAACCAACCTAGGTGCCCTACAGCAGATGAATGAATAAAGAAAATGTGATATATGTATATGTCTATACATACATGTATATATGTATATAGAGACTCATATGTATATAATATATAATATATATATATGTATATAATATATATCAGCCATTAAGAAGAATATTTCTCAGCCAAAAAGAAGAATGAAATTATGCCATTTGTCAATAAATGGGTGGAACTGGATAATAGCATGCAAAGTGAAATAAGCCAGTCCCAAGAAACCAAATGCAGAATTTTCTTTCTGATATGTGGATGCTAACCCACAACAAGGGAGGAGAAGATTAAAATTTCACTGGATTAGACCAAGGGGAATGAAGAGAAGAGAGTGTTGATGGGAATAGGAAAGACAGTAGAATGAATCAGACATAATTTTCCTACTCTTATAATGAATACACAACCAATGTAACTCCACATCATGTACAACCACAATAATGGGATCCTAACTGGAACAAGTTATTCTTATTCTACACATGTATACTATGTCAAAATATACTCTAGTCTCGTGTATATCTAGAAAGAACAAATAAATAAATAATTTAAAACTGCTTTGCAATTCTATGTCCTTGGAAGAAATTTCTCTAAGCATATGTGAACAAAGTACTGTTTTCAAACATTATCTGAATTAATTCCTTTCTCTGTGTAGTTCTAATATAAATTTTAAATATAGTAAAATTGTTTGCATTTGGATTCAGTTTTAATGTTTTCTTTGTATTTCATTCTTTTTACAAGTTTATTTTTGAATACATAAAATACTCACATGACTACATAAGATATTACAGAAGTCAAAACTATTTAAAAGTACATTTGGGGACTGGGGTTGGGGCTCAGTGGTAGAGCACTTGCCTAGCATGCGTGAGGCACTGGGTTCGATCCCCAGCACCCCATAAAATAAACAAATAAATAAATAAAACAAACAAAATTGTAAAAAAATAAAATAAAAATAAAAGTATATTTGGAGAAGACTAATTCCAAGCCCCATTCCTTCCCTCAGTTCTTGCCTCTCTGCATGTAACCACATTCATTGGTTTCTAGTTTATCATTCCTGTGTATCTCTTATGAGTAATTTAAGAACCCTGTGTATAAGTGCATACACTTATTGCCCTTCTTTATTACCTAAAAGGTAGTGCTCCACATAACCTTTCTTTATTTAACAATGTATCTTGAAAATCATTCCATGTAGTTTCACAAAGACCTTCCTCATCATTTTGTAGTGGCAAATTACTACATTTGTGGCCATTCAACTAATTTTCTAAAAGTGGGTGTTAGGTTGTCTTCAAAGTTTTATTAAAATAAATCATTTTTCCATGAGTAGTTTTGTGACTTTTCATTTTATATTTGTAAGTTGTATCTTCAGCAAACAGTATTTTTAATATTGAGCCTAAGAGATGCCTAAATCCTAGAAAATTATTATGATCGTGTCATGGTTGTCTTTCTGATATCTAATTTCTTCTATCTCCTAACAGAATCCTGGTTTAATTGTCAACTGGAAAAACCATATTCCCTACCCACTCTTGAGAAGGTAGACTCCATGGGACAGGGATCCTCTTGCCTGCACTCTGTTCTCTGTATTCTTTTTGTCTAAACTTGAACAAGTTATCTGGAACTCCAGCTGCTATTTTAGGTCATGGGATAAACTCAATACTAGAATCTAAGGAGAAAAAACAAATGGCATAGCAGATAAAGAGAAGACTGAATTCTGGCTCCAATTTATCTATCTCTAGACTTCTTTTATGTAAGAGAAACAAACTCTTATATTGCTTGAGTTATTCATTTGGATTTTTCTTATTAACAGTCAAATACAATCTTTGCTTATAAGAGACTGGTACAGAGAGTAGAGTATTACCAAGAACTTAAGCCAGAATGTGCCTTGGTTCAGTGGAGGCAAATAAGCTGGAAAGCCGCTGACCTTTAACAGTGGAGTAGCAAGTATGGGTCAAATTCTTGCCTCTGTACTTGGGATGAATGTCTATGAGCTAATAGACTCCAATGTTAGGGGAACTGTTTGTATATTATTTTTAATTATATAAAATGATCCATTTATTTGCCCTCTTTCACTTTTAGTAAAACATTCAAGGAAGAAATAAACGTAGACCAAAGCTCTTTAGTCCAAAAAGTGAGATTAAAGGGAACACAGTTTTTAAGATGTTCTCTGCCTGAGGTTGGCTATTGAAGTTGTGTAAGAGACCCATTTTAAAGCCTCCAAACTATAGTAGCAACCACTACTTCCATACTTTCAACCAAACTAGTATTAAGAGGTGCCTATAAAACTGCAAGCTTAAAGATTTAAAAGGGACGGTGAGCTTGCTGGCAGTGACCAGACCGAGAGTGTGACTCCCACTGGAACATTATTTTAAATGTCCTTAAGGCATCCATCCTGGAGTTGCAATAAAGTGTTGAAGACAATGCCAAAACCATAATTAAAAATGAGACTCTTCAAGTTTTAGAGTTATGGACCTGTGGGAGAGCCAGGGTAGTGTCATCCTCTTTGAAATGTACACAATACCACTGCTGCAGCCCAGAACTGTGACTTTGAAAAATATCTCTGCCTCCTTGACTTATGTCTTACAGAGTTTGTAAGTTGGCTTTCTGTCACTGTAGCAAAATACCTGAAAATAACAACTTAAAAGGAAGAAATATTTATTTTTTCAATGATTGCAGAGTTCAGACCATCGTCATTTGGCTAGATTGTTTCTGTGTCTATAGGAGACAGAACATCAAGGCAGCGAGGACAAAGTAAAACAAAAGTGCTCACCTCATGGTAGCCAGGAAGCAGGAGTGGAACTTGAAGGATGGGTAGAACTTAACTGCAAATCATTTCAAGCAGAATAAAGATTATACACAAAGAACTAGAAGAGAAAAGTCAGGTTTGCCCATAGAACTATGGACTGGTTTGGCTGAGCTTTGGGCACAGTGGAGGGATACATTTGGAAGGGCCATGGATGCAAAACTGAGAAATTTTAACTCTGTCCTATAGGTAATAAGAGTTCTTACAAAACAAGGGGCACTGTTTACAAGCACTGTTTTAGGAACAGTTTATACAATACTCAGAACTTAATCTTGTAGTCAAGGAGGGCCCCAAAGGAAATAGCAAAATGGAGTCACTCATAGCTAAACTATCAAGCCTGTCAGTACTCACCAGCATTCAGTGATAGCTGGGTTTAAATTCCTATTGTTAGTTTAAAATTTCCATCAGTATTTCTACAGAATGAGACTAGCACCCATTTGGGGACTTACGTGGCATACAATGGAATATCCTTGGCACTTGAGAACTTTTAAAATCTTGCCTTTTTTCCTTCCTCATCATCTGTCTAGATTAAAACGTGTTCAAATGCATGGCTAAATAAGTATGAAAGTGTTGGAAGTGCCAAAAAAAAAAAAATACACAAAGACAGAGGCTTTTCTAGGTTTATTAAGCAATTTTTGAATATTCCATATTTATTTTTCTATTCTCTATTAAGACTTAAGAGAGGACATGAAACGCTGTCTTTAGTCTCATCTAAGCCCATTGGTTTGTGTTTCCTCACACCATGGCAATGTACTGGGACTTCTCTGAATTTTGGACTGTGTGATCCTGAAATGTGGTGTAACCTCAGGTGATTTAGTGAACAGTCCTTATATCTGTGTCAGTGCAGACATCTCAGCCTCTAAACCATTAACTCTGGATTGCAAATTTGATCTACCAGTTAATAAAGCTTGGTCAAACAAAGAACATCAGAACTTTCTTTGAAAAGGGATTAGAAGGCCTTCTGCTCACGAGTGCCAACCTGCAGCAAGTGACAGAACTGGAACTTCCCTCAAGGCTTTTGCAGAACACATAATGCACTCAATGAAATTTAAATTTCACTTACATAATAAGCAATCAAGAATGTAGATATATAGAGCCCATATTCTAGAGTTATGCTGTTTAGATTTGGAAGCTGTCTCCTCTACTTACTAGCAATATGGTCTTGGGCAATTTATTACTCTTTTTTGGCCCTAGTTTCCTCTTCAATAAAACGAAGATAATAAGAATTTTCTCTGGAGTGCTTGGGAAGATTAAATAAAATATATTCCACATAAAGTAGTGCACACACTTAGAATGCAAGTATTAATTGCTTTGGTTGATACATCTTTTACCTTCTCTAAGCATTAAAGTAATAAGAATATGTTTCTCATGACTAATGATATTGCCAACTCTCGCAATGCCAAGCTCTACCTTCTTATAAGCATCATACTTACAAATTTCACTGGCTCATCATTTTCTCTTTAATAAAGTTGCTTGGAGACTACAAGATCTTAGAGAGGTAAAGATAATCATGATATGTTTCAATTACTATTTTTCCTAAATCAAATATAGATGTATATATATTTATTTAGAATTTTATACTAGAAAACAGACTGCCTGAAGGCCTCTGAGCCTTATCAAACATACACAAATGATGACTGGAAAATATAAGGTAAGAATAACTCATATCAGTTGAACAACTGAACAGTTGCTTTCTTAGCTGAGAACAACAACTACTATATTTTAATTGTAAATTATCTTTAGTTTTATCCAGATGCAAAATTTGCATTAATCCAACCAAAATTCTCATCAAATGTCTATAATGCAACAAAACTAATATTTGTTTAAATTACTATATTAAATTCATTTTGGTTCCTCACTTATTGGGGATGATCGGTCTCACCAGCATTGAGTTATTTGCAAAGAAAAGGATTGTATTTCACAGCCTAACTTTATTTCCCATCTCATTATTAAAATGTAACACACACACACACACACATATGCATAACACAAATATGAAGCAGCTGATTCTCTTGAAACACAAATTCAAGAATTCCATTAGATCATGAAAGCATTTGAGATTTTTTTAGATCCCAGCTTATAATTAAATGCCATAAATGTCAGTGAATGTTTTTAACCAAGCACAATAGAAAACATCAGTATAAAATCCATTACAACAAATAATGCTCTTTTTTGTTAAATGATTAGACAATTAAAAGGTGACTCATTAGCTAAATGGGAACAAAATTACAACCTGTCCTTACCTACATAAACCTGTACCACACATTTAATAATGAAAGAGAGAGGGGGCTACAGCTATTAACCCACATACATAATAGACAATCAATCAATAAGAGGAAGACATCTGAAAGAATAGTCCTTAACTTGTATGTTTCAATTTGGCAGGTCCTGGGAGTGTTTAGGAGGGATTCCCCCGTAGTCCTGAAAAGCCTGGAAGCTTTCCCCAGGCTTGGCAGGCTGAGGGGTTCTCCATTTAGAGCTTCACCGCACTTCAAAAGGCCAACCTTCCCCTCAGGAAGTCAACCATCCACTTTACCTCTTCTCACTCTTCTCCCCTCCCCTCCACCCTAGAATCCATTTACCTCCTGTCACTTACCAGTTGCACTCAGGCCAAATTTGTCTCCCTCTTCTTAGATTTCCAAGCAGGTTTGGCTCATCTGGAGATCCAGTGTTAGGGAAATGAGGCAGAGAAGATCTCCCGTTAGGGCCTAGCCCAGATTGGATTTTGTGCACACTGTTAAAGCAGAACTTCTCCTGACATCTCCCTGTTTACTTTCGTGCTACCAAACAAAAGGACGCCTCTGTCCCCTTTCCAGCACCTTTTAAAAGGCCCCATTTGTCGGTGGTATAGCTCAATGGTAGAGCACCTCTCTAGCATGTGTGAGGCCCTGGGTTCAATCTCCAGCACTGAGAAAAAGAAAAAAACAGTATGAATATAAGTTACCCACATGTTAGCTTATTTCAAGCTCCAGAAAAGGGGGTAAGCAGGAGGCAGGAGAACACAATCCTGCTCCATGTATATTATGATTATTACTAAAAAGAAATTCATAAGACAATCTTTAATTATATGCTCATTTAAAATGAAATATTTCTACCTGAATTCAAAAAGGATTAATTCCTAAACAAATTATAAAAGTATATTGAAACTATGTGAACTGATTCAAGAATCAAAAGATTTGTCACAACTAATCATGTTGAGTGTAACTTTTCCTGATGAGGTGCAATCAAGGAAAGGCTTGAGGCTAGCATCACAAGTTTTGAATTTCAGTTCCTGTTCTGTTACTTGTTAGCCATGTGATGTGTGTGAAATGTATCATTTTAAAGATTTGAATAAACTTAGGACATGAATCTAAGAGTTGTAGGAACACTCCCATGATAGCTGGATCCTTGTATGTTCCCCCACATAAAGGAAATGTGTGGAACAAAATATGTCAAAATAATTGGACTACTCCCCGAAGGGCTGGTTACTAGGCCTACTTTGATGTGTCCTACTGTGGAGCCATTGCCAAAGCAGTCAAGAGAGTTCAAAACGACCAGTTCTTGCAATCCTGCAGGAAATATTTCAAGTGAAGTTTGCAAAGTGTAGATCGGAGTTTATTAGAAAAATGAGAAATGAGGATAATGTCTAGAATAGGCTCTGCACTGATGGCCTCTGGAAAGAGCAGCGTGGCCCTTACAGAATCTGGTGCTTTCAAGGATTTTACGTCCCTTTGTTTTTGTCCTGTTCTCACTTACCTCCTTACGTAGTTTATTGTTCTATTTAGACCTTAATGAATTTTTTTTTTTTTTTTTTGGTGAGGTTCTGTGATGACCTTTTCACAAGATATAAGTATGACATAGTTTAGGTGGTGATTTGGTCACAAAAGGGGGGGTGTGATGACCTAGTCACAGGGGTGTGACATGAAACTTAAAATGAAAGTTACTTGAAGGGGTTATAATACCTATGACTGGGGGAAGTTTGGCACAACAATTCCCATTTTCCAGATGTTAATTTTGATAAGGTCCCCTGAGTTCCCTCTCCTATGACCTATGAACTCTCTGATGTATCTGCCGGTAAAGCTACCACCTTTGCCACCCCTCCCCCACCCACTTGTTCATGGCTGAGTAGCTCTAACACTACCAAAATGTATCACTTCATATTTTTTAAAGACCTTTGTTTCTCAATGTCTTTTATTTCCCCCTTTGCAAATTTTAAAACAGTACTGAGAAAGTAGGCAAAGTGCTGCTAATTGTAATGAAGAGAAACCAGAAAACACTTTCTGTATGCACGTGTCGGTGTGGTTGACAATCCCACTTGTTGACAGTAGGATTGGCTTTGTGAGGTCACTGCTCTAGACGGAATTGTGTTCCCCCACATTAATATGTTGAAGCCTTAATCCCCATGTGATTGTATAGGAGATGGGGCCTTTCTGGGGGTGATGAAGGTTAAATGAGAACACAAAGGAACAGCCCTGTTCCAACAGAACGGCTAATTATAATTCCTATAACAAAGGAAGCCACAGCCGACATCTCTCTCTGCCATGTGAGGACACACCAGAAGGCAGCTGTCCTCACCAGAAATCAAAGCTGCTGAAATCTTGATCTTGAACTGTGAGAAAATAAATTTCTTTAGTTGAAGCCATTCAGCCTGTGGTATTTTGTTATGGCAGCCTGGGCAGATTAGGACAAACATTAAATATCTGAGAGGGCAAAAGCAGGGCTGCAAAAACTTGGAGCAAGCTTCAATAAATACAAATCCCTAAGCTACAGCCTCAGAGACTTTGATTAGGTAGGTCTAGAACAAGGTCTGATCTTGCTTTATTTAGTTTTGTTTTGCATTCCCCCAGATGATTTTGATGCCCAGCCAGTTTAGAAATCTCTGCTCCAGGGTATTCAGAATTAATAGGGAGAATAAATGTAATCCTCTCCTCCTGCTCCCAAGCCTGTCTACCTCCCACCTACCCATTTCTTACAAGTAAAGTGGGTTTAAATATCAAGCTGTTGAATTAGAATGTAGAGATTTTCTGATGAAGAACAAGAAACTCTTACCCTCGAATCCAAATGTCAAATGGACCAGAGAAAGTTAAAAACCCTAGGAAACCACATCAATTCTGTCTGCTCACAGATTCATAATAGCTCTCTAGGTGCTGGAATGTCCTTCTGGATTGGTCTATTTACTTCCTTTTCACCTTTGCTTTGAAAACAACCACACTTGTCATGAATAACTCAAATCTCTGAATGGTATGGGAAGGTCAAAATCAAGCCTTGAATTTGTTCCTCTGGAGCTGGGATGTACAGCAAATAGCCTGACAGAGCTGTGCCTCGGAAAGGTCAGCTCTGAGTCTTTGTCTCCTTCACCAAGCAGCACATCTCAGAGGGGAAGGCCTGAACCATCTCCCAAGGGAGGAACCATTTAAGTGGAATTCCAAGGACCCTTTCCCACAAGAAGAAGGAAGGAGGAGTTGCAAATTCACTGAGAGGTAAAATATTGCAGCATTCTACAAACAGCATTGGGGTTGTGATATGTGAAATTCCTAGAACTGAAATTCTAAGAGAAACCCTCCAGGGACTCATTTTGGAAAGTACTTGTTGATAATAGGTTCCAGAAACTAATGTAGGTAAATTTCAAAAACTTTTTTTTTTAAACAGCCACCATTTCTGAAAACACTGCAGCAAATTTCCTCTCTACAGATAAACAATATACATGGAATTCCCATGCTGGGCCACCCACCTCTGAATTCAGGAATTCACTGGGCTGAAGAAGGTTTGAGAATCTGTCAGACCTAAATTCTTTGCACCCCAAACTGAAAGAAAATCAACGATGTCTCCTTCATGCTTTTACTTCCTACTTCAGTATGTAACAAGGACTTAGACTCCCTACTTACCAAAAGTCCAATGGGTAACTAAAAGCAGGATTAAAAACATGGCATCTCTGCCTCCGTTTTTTATCTGTCTCCTTTGCTCTAAGTCAGTCACCTTGGATTTCAGGAACAACAGGTCTGATCAACAAACATCTTGGGATGAGTCCAAACTATACACCAAGCAACAGCCACTTTCTGATTGCCAACAAGACCCACCTAACTCATCCTGAGTTTGACCAAAACTGCTTGACTATGCATACTTCTGGTCCCCCCCTCCTCTATATAATATGGAAGCTCATGTGAGTACCTCACATACTCCACTCTTCACTGCCCAGACAGGGCTAAAAACACTGGGACTCTTTGTCTTCCTAGGATAACTATATTGACTAAAATTCCTTTCCTGTCTTTCATCAATACTTCTGCATTTGTGGTTTGGATTGAGTGGCCAGACCTGATTTGTTGAGACTCTATACCAGCCCACCCCTGAGTCAGGCCTCTGGCTTAGAATTCCAGTAACCGCTATTTTTTCCAACAATAAAAGCTCACACTTTTTCTTTCTCCTAGGATCCTAATGTCCCCTTCACACCTGGCTTTGTATAAATATTTAAGGAGGAAGCTGATCACAAATGTGCCAGTTTTGAAGTTAAGAGAACTGGGATCTAATTCAGACCCTACAATTGACCAGATGTGTGATTTTTGGAAAAGGTCACATATATCTTTCTTCTCTAAGCCAATATCTTCATCTATACATAAATAAGGAACCATTTAAGTGGAATTCCAAGGACATATTAACGTCTATGGTGTCTAATTTCTCTAAAGTTTTCTGAGATCTGGTAAAGGAAGTTAGAGAGAAAGAGATTCACTTCAAATCATTACTTATCTTCTCTAGGCTTCAATACTAGAAAAGCAATGCCTGGTTTTATACCTCTCTTTGTAACTCATTGGCTTCAGAATTTGGGGAAGGGACCTTTTTGAAACAGTCTGCCAATCTAAAATATGAGGAAATAATTCTTTCTTCAAAAGGCTACACAAGGATTAAGTGAGTTAATATTCATATTTAAAGCAGTGTGACACATGATAAGAGCTCAGTAAATGTCACATTCTATTATTCTTATCATCATTATAAAGCACCTGCCTTGACTTCTCCCCGTGATTCATGAGGATCAATTAAGGTCATGTATACCAGAATGATATGCAAACTACAAACATTATTTAAAATTAAGGAATAATTTTAACTGGATAAAAAGTGGCATATTCATACAGTGGAAACAGTTCACCAATTGAAAAGAAGGAACTACTGGTAAAAGGTACATTTGGATGGATCCAAAAACTTTTTGCTAAGTAAAATAAGCTGAACAAAAAAGTAAAGAATGAATATTTGTATAAAATTTCAAAAAAAGAAAAAAAAAAAAAAGGAAATTCGTAGAGCCAGAAAGCAGACCAACAGTTGACTAGGACTGTTGGTGGGCATCAGAGTTGACTGCATATGGGCATGATGGCCTTTAGGATAATGGAGACGTTCTGAAAAATTTACTAAATCATTAACTTTTGTACACTGACAATGGGTGAATTTTATGTTACAGAGAGCATACCTCAATTAAGCTAATAAAATAAAACAGCAAATAAATATACAGTGTTATCACTTATACATTATTTTGTAAATACTTAAAACATGATTTGAAGTTGCTGGATTTGTGTAAGGAGTAGAATTCCTTTGAAAATTGTGAATTTCTAAATATACTAAAATATCATTCATAAAAATAAATAATAAGCACATTTTAAGGCACTCTGTGATTGATCTACCCCTACACATACCCACCCTGACAGCTATGCCTAGGTCAGGAATCCCCTGCTTAATTGTGTTGACTACTTTCTTCTCCACACACAGCCCACTCATTCCCACAATTAAACATTTCTTAGAGTTCTATCAGCCCATCTCTGACACTGACTGGAAAAGAACAGACTTTAGAGTCAGGCAGTCACAGGTTCAAACCTCAACTCACCCACATACTACTCATGTGATCTGAGCCCCTCCTTTTCCCTGACTGTAAATTGGAGAAAATAATGTCTATTTTCTAAATTTATTTTGATTGTCATGAGATAATTTATATAAAGTACCTAGAATACACTCACCATGGTTTTCTGCTATGGAAAAATTTTTGCCATTTTTAATTAATAATTTAATATTCATTGTGTATCAAAGTGTTGAGGAAGTTTAAAGAAATGGCGTTTTAATAATCCTTCAGCAGAAACCAAGTCTGGTGGATGGCAGGTGTTTTTCCTTGGCTTTTGCAAGAAAATACATAGCACATGGTTATTACAGCTTTTAAACTCTGGAGCCTGAACAGGCCGGCCCATGGAGCAGGGTCTTTGCAATGCCAAAGTAATCCTTTTTCATACAAGAGGAAAGCTCCCAAGGCTGAGAAAAAGAGTTGGGACTCTTCCTTCCTTACGAAGGTCACTTAGAGAAAGCTGCCAGGGAATATAGATCAAAGGGATGTTTTTCTTTCTCTCAGTTATGGATAGCCTTGGGTGAGTAATAAATGAAAGAAAAAAGATTTAAAGGAAAGCAAAGTCTAAAAGGAAAAATTCTAAAAATCTTAGAGAAAAATAAAGCTCCAGGAGATGAATAAAAGAATATCCTAGGACAAGTATGCTGATATACAAATACAGTTTGAGGAAATGGCCAACAAGATGTACATACACACCAATTCCTACTGACCCCCCAAAATGTAATCTTCAGCTCCAGGTACTAAAAAGATACTATGCCAATGGCTTATAGCATGCTCAAATATAACCAAAACCGGCCCCAAACTCAACTCTAGTACTTCTTTCTTCTATCCAATTGCCTAAACAGGAAATTATTCTTACCCCTTTTTTCTCAGCTCCCAAATGCTGCTCTCCAACATTTCATGAATAAAATAATAAGCTAAAGAATAATGCTGAAGAGCCAATTTCTAAAGAAAATTACTTAAAATTATAATTGAAAATTTCTCATTCACTAAACATTGATTAAGCACCTACTGTATACCAAGCACTCTGTCAAGTAGTCAGGGCTAAAAAATAATGTAGTTCATTAGCACATATGAATGAAAGGAAAAGTTAGAGGTGATGATGAATAGTATGTTGAGAATGAGAAGAAGCTCTAGAGTGAGGGTCCAGAAGAGGAAGGTGATGCTTAGCGCATGACTTACTCTGCCATCACTGGGAGACAGGGACACCAATATGGATACATTAGAGCTCTGGAGGTAAGACACCAGTACAGATACACTAGAGCTCTGGAGGTAAGACTTCAGACGTGTATCACGGAACAGAAGATTCTGATGTGCTTTGGCTTGAGCTGATAATGAGCATGATTAAAATTCTACAGCTCTGTGTGCCAAGGAAAGATAATTACCTAATCCAAAAGGCCTTAAACACCAAGTCCAGTGTTTAAAATTCCTTCATTATTCAAATATCAGAGAATATTACCTAAATGTTTCTCTTTCATTGTCCTGTATTGTTTACATTTAACTATTTAACCTCTTTAGAATTTATTTTGCTTTATAATATGATGCAAGGGTTTCAAATTATTTCCACCCCACTGGTAGGTCAATGCTATCAATATTTTTTACTTAATAATGTGTGATGCTTTTCTATCATGCTTTAAGTTCATACGTATTCAAGGTCCCTACTGGTGCCATCTTATCTATCCTTTTTAATTGTATTTGTTAAAGTAGTTTTCTCTTTAAAAATCATTTTAACTTTAAAAAGGCTATACTACTTCACCTTAGATGATTATCCTCCAAGTGTTTCCTTTTTCAAAGTTTTCTTTGCTTTTCCACTAAGTTTACAATTTCAGAGAAACATTATTATTATTTTTTGTCAATGCTTTATTCACTCAAATCACTCAATACAACTTCACTGTATAGGTTCTTTTTTTTTTTAGTCATACATGACAGCAAAATGTATTTTGACATATAATACATACATCAATCATATTGTCTATTCTATTCTGCTGCCCTTCCTATCCTCCCTACTCCTCCCCTCCTCTCCCATCCTTTCTCTCTATCCAATCTAATGTGACACACGTTTTTTTCTTTTTCTCATCACAACATCATATATGTATTCTGCATACCAATGAGGTTCTCCTTCCATCTTCCGTGCAACTCCCCTTCTCCCTTTTTTTCCCTCCCACTTCTTTTCCCTATTTAGTGGTAGTCTTCTTCTCATGCTCTTCCTTCCTATCCCATTTTGAGTCTCCCCCCTTATATCAGAGAAGACATTCAGCATTTATTTTTTAGGGATTGGCTAAATTCACTTAGCATAATCTGCTCTAATGCCATCCATTTGCCTGCAAATGCCATGATCTTATTATTTTTTAGTGCTGAGTAATATTCCATTGTGTATAAATGTCACATTTTTTTAATCCATTCATCTATTGAAGGGCATCTAGGTTGGTTCCACATTCTAGCTATTGTGAATTGTGCTGCTATAAACATTGATGTGGCTGTGTCCCTGTAGTATGCTCTTTTTAGGTCTTTTGGGTATAGTCTGAGAAGGGGAATAGCTGGGTCAAATGGTGGTTCCATTCCCAACTTTCCAAGGAATCTCCATACTGCTTTCCAAATTGGCTGCACCAATTTGCAGTCCCACCAGCAATGTATGAGTGTATCTTTTTTCCCCCACCGCATCCTCGCCAGCACTTATTGTTGTTTGACTTCATAATGGCTGCCATTCTTATTGTAGTGAGATGGTATCTTAGAGTACTTTTAATTTGCATTTCTCTGATTGCTAGAGATGGTGAGCATTTTTTCATGTATTTGTTGATAGATTGTATATCCTCTTCTGAGAAGTTTCTGTTCAAGTCCTTGGCCCATTTGTTGATTAGGTTATTTGCTTTTTTTGTTTGTTTGTTTGTTTGTTTAACTTTTTGAGTTCTTTGTATACTCTATCTATTAGAGCTCTATCTGATGTTTGAGTGTGGTGAGCCGTTTCTGCAGATTATGGTCGCCATTGCAAGATGGCGCTGGCTCCACTGTGGTCTGTAACAAACAACTCCTTGTTTGGGAGAGTTGGTGCATGGTTTCTCAGCACCCTGTGAGAAAGTTCCACGTGGCAGCTTCGCATTGGGGCTTGGGATGCTTTATTAAGGCTGGGAGGGGCATCCGAGAGAGAGATTAGAAGAAATATCAAGGGCCTGAATAAACTGCTGAAAGAAGATTCCTGAGTTGCGTCTTCCTTGCGGGCAAGGGGTCGCGACATTTGAGGGGTAAAAATTTGTTCCCAGAATGTAGGCTCCCTATTCACCTCTCATATTATTTCTCTTGCTGAGAAAAAACTTTTTAGTTTGAATTCATCCCATTTGTTGATTCTTGGTTTTAACTCTTGTGCTGTAGGTGTCTTATTAAGAAATTTGGGGCCTGCTCCCACATGATGAAGATTAGGGCCAACTTTATCTTCTATTAGACTCAGAGTCTCTGGTCTGATTCCTAGCTCCTTGATCCATTTTGAGTTGACTTTTGTGCATGGTGAGAGAAAGGGATTCAGTTTCATTTTGTTGCATATGGATTTCCAGTTCTCCCAGCACCATTTGTTGAAGATGCTATCCTTTCTCCATTGCATGGTTTTAGCACCTTTGTCTAATATAAGGTAGCTGCAATTTTGTGGATTTGTCTCTGTGTCCTCTATTTTGCACCATTGGTCTACCAGACTGTTTGGTGCCAGTACCATGCTGTTTTTGTTACTATTGCTCTATAGTATAGTTTAAAATCTGGAATCGCAATACCACCAATTTCACTCTTCCTGCTTAGAATTACTTTAGCTATTCTGGGTCTCTTATTTTTCCAGATGAATTTCATGATTGCTTTTTCTATTTCTGCAAGGAATGTCATTGGGATTTTGATGGGAATTGCATTGAATCTGTAAAGTGCTTTTGGTAATATGGCCATCTTAATAATATTAATTCTACCAATCCATGAGCAAGGTAAATCCTTCCATCTTCTAAGGTCTTCTTATATTTCTTTCTGCAAGGTTCTGTAATTTTCATTGTATAGATCTTTCACCTCTTTTGTTAAGTTGATTCCCAGGTTTTGTTTTTGTTTTGTTTTTTTTGTTTGTTTGTTTGGTTTTTTTTTTTTTGAGGATATTGTGAATGGAGTAGCTGTCCTCGTTTCCATTTCAGAGAATTTGTCACTGATATACAGGAATGCCTTTGATTTATTGGTATTGATTTTATATTCTGCCACTTTGCTGAATTCATTTACTAGTTCTAGAAGTTTCTTGGTTGAATTTTTTGGGTCTGCTAGGTATAGGATCATGTCATCGGCAAATAGTGCTAATTTAAGTTCTTCTTTTCCTATCTTTATGCCTTTAATTTCTTTCATCTGTCTAATTGCTCTGGCCAGTGACAGAGAAGCGTTATAATCTTCTACAAATTCTCACCATTTAAAAAGAATACCTTAGTCTTCTCATCCAGGTACATAAGTATGTCTCCACTAACTTAGGTTTTCATTTTAGCCATTGATAGCATTTGTTGGGCCTTAGCAATTTTCAGCATTAGGGGTCCTAAGTATAAAGACCAATACCTGGGGCTGGGGATGTGGCTCAAGCAGTAACATGCTCACCTGGCATGCACGGGGCACTGGGTTTGATTCTCAGCACCACATAAAAATAAAATAAAGATGTTGTGTCCACCAAAAAAAAAACTGAAAAATAAATATTTTTAAAAAATTCTCTCTCTCCTCTCTCTCTCTTAAAAAAAAAAAAACGATACCTAAAGGACACTCAAATAAAGAAAGGGAAGGTAGGGCTGGGGCTGGGGCTCAGTGGTAGACCACTTGCCTAGCACATGTGAGGCACTGGATTCAATCCTCAGCACCACATAAAAATAAATAAATAAAGATATTGTGTTCATCTTCAACTAAAAAAATATTTTAAAAAAGAAAGAAAGGGAAGGCAGTTTAGACATAATGGTTCAATAGGTTGGGGATTCAGCTCAGTTGGTAGTGTACTCACCTTGCATACACAAGGTCCTGGGTTCTAATCCCCAGCACCATACACACACAAAAAAAATAGACATCATGATTCAAAAACTAGAAATACCAAGAGAGAGATGTGTTCAAAAATCCAAGGACAGAGAAAAAGGAAGACTTGAAGTTAACAATGCTAAAACTGATAAAGGGGATAAGAATTAAAAAGTAGCCTCCAAATTTGGTCATTACAAAGTCATTGATGATTTATAACAAAGTCCCATTCCAGGGATGTGGAAACTGACACAAATGTAAAGTAAGAAGTTGGTTAAAGGTCAATCTACTTTAATTGATTAAATGGATTCTGAATACCGAAGTATAATAGAGCTCAAATGATTGACACTTACGTCTAAATGTTATCAAGCAGGATGGTGAAAAAAAGGAGGGAGCTGCCATAACATGGGATGACTCATCTCCCAAATCACCAAATTATTACTATGATCATAGAACAAAGACTGCTTGCTTTGTCTAGGACTCAGGAGTCGCAGATACAAATGAATTCTCCATTACAAGAATGCCTGACATGGAAAAATCTATGCTCCAGTATGCAAATCAGTTTTACAGGTAGCCCCTCTCCCTCATACTAACTTTAAAATTTCAATCTGCATATTGAACAGGTTTGTTCATGTGCCTTCACAGTTTCCACTTGTAAGTTATTTATTGGATAATACAAGGGCAAAGGAACATAACTGTTCAGAACACACAGTCAGAGCATATCACTGCTGTTCCATATAAAGAGGATCAGGATGGTGTTTTAGTTAGTTTTTTTTTTTTCCTACTGTGACTAAAAGGACCCAACCAGAACAAACTTATAAAAGATAAAGTTTATTTGAGGGCTCACAGTTTCAGAGGTTTTAGTCCATAGAAGGCCAGCTCCATTCCTCGGAGCTCAAGGTGAGGCAGAACATCATGATGGAAGAGTGTGGCTGAGGGAAACAGCTCACATGATGATCAGAAAGCAAAGAAAGAGACTCCACTTGCCGGATACAAATATTTACCCCAAAGCCACAACCCCAATGTCCCACCTACTCCAACCACACTCCACCAGCATTCAGTTACCACCAGATTAATCCTATCAGGTGATTGATTCACTGATTCAGTAAAGGGTCTCATAACCCTATCATTTTTTCTCTTAACTTTCTTGCATTGTCTCACACATGAGCCTTTGGGAGACACCTCACATACAAACCCATGACAGGATGGTGAGTTTCCATCTATTGACAAGTCCCTTAAGTCCAAAGAAGCAGGCCGTGAAGCCAGGAAGAGAGAAAGATTAGCCCTGCAGCTAGTGGACCTACTTTTACTCTAAATACTTTCCAAATCTAGCTTGGCACCAATTCCTCCACAGAGGTTGCTCTGCTCCTTCAGCTTTTTCATATAGTAATCCATGTAAATGTCTTGTCTACCATGGTCTTTGAGTTCTTGAAGGCAGGGACCAACTCTTACTTATCTCTTTAAACTTCTAAGTTGAAAGTGTTCAAAACATATTTATGGGCAATATGTCAATTATTTTTATTTATCAGTGAATGATCTTCTTATCAGGATGACTTTTGATGAAAAATTGTGTTGATCATGAGCCACCATCAATACCACTAGAGTTTGAAGTTTGTCCCGCCTAATCTGTCTTACGTGTTTCCTCATAAGAACAAATATAAATATATACCAGCATGGAGGAAGAGTCAGTTTATGGCCAGAAAATGGGGCATGTTATGAATGCAAGACTAACTTGCCAACTCGTCCCCCTGCAGTTTAGACCCAGATGACAAATTTTAATCAATTAAGCTAGTCTACCCAGAGTCATTATTTTGCCCCTTATATACTGAAGTTGAGGAATTACAGTTAGCAAATAAGTGTCAAACAAATAAACATTGCAGAAGACTGTTGTCAATTTCATAATTCGTTCACAACACTTTGTCACTTTGTCACTCTCAGGTCCATCTCTACCAAGCTTCTTGGAATTCTTTCTAGAGGAGGAAGCCTACTTTTTACCCAGTTGGCATCAAACTTACCTGACTTGGGTTGACTTGATTTCACAAATGAAATGTGAGCAGAAGTGATTTATCTTACAATTAGGCAAATGCATTAAAATCCATTGTGATATTCCACCATTACTCTTCCCTATACTATAAGAAAGGCCTGACTCCATCTGCTTGGGTCCTAGAATATGTAGAGTGGAGCTGAAGCCAATCCATGGCTGTGGAGTGAGATTTTTAAAAAGAAAGAAAGAAAAAAAATAACTTGGCTGTAGTAAGCCACGGAGATTTGTTACCATAGTATAACTTAAAGAAAAGCTCACAAATGAAAAAACCTACCTGGAGACCTTTCATACTCTCCCTCTGGCCTTTGTCACTCCGCAGACACAGAGTACAGCTTGAAGCTCAGGCTTTGAAATCAATAGTAAAATGAGATAAGAACTATGCCATAGGGTTTTGGGGATTGTTTAGCAGAAGAATGTTTTGAGCTCCACAAAGTGAGCTCCCTCTCCACCCTATCTACTTCCTTTCCTGGTTTATCCCCACTTTCACAGTGGAAGAAGAAAACTACAGGGTCTCAGTTCTTCCCTCTACTCGTGTGATGAACAAATCAAGCACAAGGCTTGTAATCTGACTCCTAGAAAGAAAATGCAGTGTGTGCAGGATTGCTCCCTCATGTGAGTGAGCTTCCAGCACCCAAGTGGAAAGCAAACTAATGTGATCTGAATGAATATCGGGGATTCAGGTGAGCCACCATTCATCATTTTCTGCACTCCCCACCACTACCCAAAACCCCTCCTTCCATATGTGCACAACCACCATCATCATTTATGGCTATTATTCTCTGATTCTAAATCTGGATTGGATTGCCCTCCTTTGTGCACACTGCATTTGCCCCTTCTTCCAACTATTACTCTGGATCAGATTTACTAGGTTGTGAATCAGTCTTTCCACAGAACTCTAGGATCTGTGAGATTTAAAAAAAAAAAAACAAAAAAAAACTGTGTCTCCCTTACAAGCTGACTCATGCTTGAAAGATGGCTGATATTTATCAACATCTAACTTTCAGTGAATGAATTTGGTAAAATAATTCCTTCATGAGCTGATGAATGTATTATGCCAGTTTCCCAGAGATCCACTCCTTACAGTTAGTCTTTTTGTTGTTTTGTATGAGTATGCATTGTGCTGATCAAACCCAGGGCCTCACACATGCCAGGAAATCATGTACACTGACATATGCCCCCAGCCCTTTTTATTTTATTTCCAGATAGAGTCTCAATAAGCTGCCCAAGCTGGCTTCAAACTTGCTCTCCTCCTGCCTCAGCCTTCAGGGTAGCTAGCATTAAAAGTGTGCATCACCCATAGCTGGCAAAGATAAGTTTTTAACTGATAAGGAATTCTCCATTATGAAATGGGAATGTGACATAGTCCTACCCACAATCTTGAAGCACTCATAGAGACCATTAGATATTCATTGAGTAATTCACAAATTGAATTTTCAGCTCCTGGTTAAGTAAATGTTGACTTATTACCCCTAGTAAAGTATATCCCAGATGTATATTGATAGCTTGAGAATAACCATGAACTTCATAAAGCTGAAATCTACCAAAATAGAGTATTCTGAGATATATTCAAGATAGTTTCCAAGTGTCTAATACACATTTTCATAGATGTTTACATTGTAATAACTAAATACTAGGTAAGATAATTTCTTTTAAAAACAACGAATGAATTTAAATTTCTTTCATCTCTTGGAAGGACTCCAGGGTTTCCAGGGTAGAACAATATATTCAATAATACTCTTGGGATTCCTAAAAAAAAACACAGTCCTATGAAATTCTTCTTTTTTTTTTTAATGAAGAATGTTTCTTTTTCTGTTTATTTTTACCTAACACCTTTATCATCAAGCAAATTTCAAGATGTACCAAATCTCTGGTAAGGGAAACATCCTTCCACCCGTATCCTTTTGCTATACTTTAATACACTTTAGCCAGTTCTCTTACTTTAATGGGCTTAACAGAAGCAAATCACAATTTAAAACTATAGTTCACCCCGCTTCCTTTCTCTGCTCAGTGAAATTCCCCTCATTCAGCCCCTGCTGGTCTTGAGAAACACTCCCAAAGGCAGGAAAGGTACGCAGGGCTTGCTTATTTAATTGAAGAAGAGTTTCATTTTAGACTTGTCAAAATGAAAAAAAAAAAAAATTAATAGCTCTTCAATTCAAACATGACCACACAGGAGAAGCAAGTATGAGGCTAGTGTTTGGGGACGCTATGCAAGTTATCTATAAGGGTTCCCAGGTCCTTTCAACTCTAAGATTGCATCCGCTGTCTGTAAATCATGTTGGCTACATGAGTGTTTCTGATTCATTTTATGGCTCCTTGCCTTTCAGAGTTCTACATCAAATAATCCGATTTCTTTTCACAATGTCAGGGAATCAACCTATGAAAAGCTTCAAGGTTTCAGTCACTCAAGTTCGAAACAGAATACAGCTAACCAGCCCTAAGGAAGAAGCTTCCTTTAGGAAGCCAGAATTCAGGGAGACAGGGACAAGTTTAACTTCTCTGGCCTTGCAACACAGCCAAGAGCTCTTAGAAGGCTAGGAAGAAAGCCCTCTGCCAACATGAAATGTCAGCCCTGGGGGCGGGGGGGGGGGGAGTTCCCGCCAGAAAAATAGCTGCATATCAGCAGGTCCCTCAGGTCCAACCACCCCACCCCCAACCCATCCTATTTTCTCTGCTTCCCCACCTCTCTGCCTCACTTTCACTTTGACCCACCCCAATTTCTTCCACTTCTCCCTCCCCAACTTCTCAACCTCTCCTTAATGCATTCCTTCCTTAGAGTGTTTCCCTCTGAGGAAATGTATTTCACCTCCAGAAGGTTTGCTCAGAGGAGCCACAGAGAGGCAGCGTCCAAACCCATCAACTACTCCCTCTTTTCCACTCCTTCCTTCCTTCCACAGAAGATAGGAATAGGGTCTGCCTATTTTTGCACGAATTGACCCCTTCTCCGCCTGGGCTGCGGCCAGCAAAGGGCACAGGAAAGGAGACGCTTGTCCACACCTACAACCCGGTAGGCGAGGTTTATAGCGTGGACAGCGCTGCCCTCTAGCGTTTGCAACCGCGAGCCCTGAAGGTTCCACCAGCTCCAGAATTTCGCCTTCACAGCCTAAGCAAGCCCTGGAGCACCTCGGAGCTCCGACCCTAGTTCTCCTGCACCATCACCCCCTGCATTGCATCTCGCCTCACCTTTCCATCCTACCCACCCCCCTTATCCACTTAATGGTGTCCTGAGCGCCTACAACCCGCGCGGCTGATTTCATAGACTACCCTCTGTTCCTGATCCTCCTCCTCTTGCCCACTCTGCCTCTCGCCTCCTCTTCCAGTCCGGACGCCTAGACTCCAGGAAGCGCAGCTCCGCCAACCCGCGGGGCAGCCCGGTGCGCCGCGCTCCCGGGTAGGTCTAGCCGCAAACCTAGGGTGTAGTGGCACCGGCAAGGACGCTGAAGCAGAGGACGCCCAGAGACTCAGCACACCCCACCCGAGAGCCGGTCGTTTCGAGAACCCGCTCTTTGATAAAGCTCCAGTGCAAGAGAAGTCGATTCCGAGTGAGACTTCTGGAGCCAGCGGGACACCCCAGTTCTCTCCCAGTGCGACGCGGCTGCACGCATCGTCCACAAGGTGAGGGGTGCACACCTTGGGGGGGGGCTTCCCTTTCGCCCCCACCTTAGGATATGGCCTTAAGCTTGGGCTTGGCTAATTTTGCCCCTCTGAGGTGCAAAAGTAGCTGGACTTGAGTCTTGGGGTGTGGGGAAAAAGACCGTAGGGGGTCGCCTGAGCACTGTGCGTGCTCCCTGGACTTAGTACGGATTGCATTTCTCCTCCAAACAGTCCCGCAAATGTGTGGACCCGAGTATGACATTGTGCATAACTGTGCTTTAAGAATGTTAGCTTGCATCCTGGCAAAAGGATTCAAGGCAGCTTAAAAATTAAATGAATCTGCAAAGAATGGTGCCGGGTGGGAGACGTTGAGTAGAAACCCCACAGAAATGGTGTGCCCTGGGGACCGCAGATCGGTAGACAGGTAATTTCACAGCCAACAATAATTGAAAAACCTTTGATTCCAAAAGACTACGCGGTTGGTTAGCCCTCAGAAAATGCCCGTGTATCAATTCTGATGAACAAAATTCCAGGTGGGGTATTTTACAAAATAAAGCTGGGAGTTAAGGTGGGAAGTTTGGTCTTAAGCTATTTCCATCCAATACTGTAAGGTGAGACGCCAGGTCCCCACATGGAAAAAATGAAGATACCATCACAGTATCATACATGGTTTTGAACTGTTAAAATGAATGTACTTTGACACGTTTCTGCCTGTGTCCAGTTTCAGAAAGGACCCAACACTGCTTGTCCTTGAGTTGGAAGGATGAAGCAGAAGGTGTCGGCATCCCAGGATGCTCTTTCCCACCCTTCCTCATTGTCCTTCCCTGCCTCCTGCGCCAAACCTCTCAGGGAGGGAGGGGGCCTGTAAGGAAATAATAAATGATCAAATGAATTGGGGGCGGGATTTTTTTCCCAAATAATCCAAGATTCTTTTATCATTCGTCCTACATCTTCCCTCAAAATGCCAAGCAGAGCATATACCTGAACTTGAAATTACTTCAGAATATGTATTTGCCATAGTTACCCGCTCAGACATGATATTTATCATCTTAAACACCCAGGGTGGACTTGCAAATCAGGGACTTCTCTGACTTAACCCTGTGCAAGAGGGAAAGAGCAGGCACGTGGGTCTGGCTCCCTGGGGAGACCCTTTCATAGGGAGGATATACCTTTGAAATACAAAGAGGAGATTATGAAACAGTCTTTCTTCTCTTACTGGTGCACTTGTTTTCCTGCTGAATTAAATGAGATGACCCTGTTTTCAACAATTAAATGAACAGAGGCATATGAGGCCCACTTAGCAAATGTACAAAATCTATCTGCTGGCTTTTTTTCCTCCCTTCAGAATTTTAGCCTCCAGGCCACAGCTGTGATGATGGAGTAGACCTCCAAAGTAGAACTCAGCTCAGTGTTTTATCATGTTTAAAATAAAATGCAGTGCTTATTCCTAAAATTGTATAGCACCTCACAACTAACCATTTTGCTACACAGAAGTGAGAGAAGTACTTTTGTCCAGGTTATTTCATCACTGAGAGAGCTGTAAAGAGAAAGTTGTTCAAATCCTAATTCATCATTATTGATAGAACTTAACTATTATGTCATCATCACTTGATAAGCACTGTGGAAGCCCTAAGGACTACTACAGATCTCTGTATACATTGAGACTTTTAATGACAGAGCTGGAAAGCAGCTTGTAAAATGTAGCCATGACTAGGGGATATGTATGCTGAAATATTCCTTTAGGTAGTTGTTCTTTTCAAGACGATTTCCAGAGGTGTATACTTCACAGATCTTTTTTTATAATAGAAGTGTTCAAATTAACAGTGTGTATCCACCAGCTAAGAAATTTTAAGTTCTGCAGAAATCAACAACCCAAACATAGCACATTCAACTTCCTATTCTTTTCTCATTGCCTGCCAATGGTGACTTCACCCAAGGACATATTCCCAGACCAAGTGCTACTGGGTATCTTCCTTAGCATTCCATTTCCTTGGAAAGTATTGAGACGTAATACAGCCTCCCTGGCAACTCTGAGAGGCTGGATGTCACCTTTGTTAGCTATTCTGGCATCCATTCAAAATATTTGCTTCCCATTTCTTCTTCTATATGCCTGGTCAGCAGCAATCATGTAAATAAATTTGTATTCTTTTGATAGAAATAACCAAGTCATCTATTCTCAGGGGTGGTATCTTGGAAGAGACAAAAATCCAAGACACATCTCTATTCCAAGTGATATTGTAATATGTTCCTTTCCCCGTATGTAATGGAATTGATATTAGAAATGGAAGTAAGACATGTCATTAGCAGCACCTTTTTGCAACCTGGCTCAGCAACTTCCCCATCAGCATACTACCCCACCACCACCACCACCACCATCACTAAGATATCAAAGGTTCAAATGGAAGGAGCATCCCTTTGCAAAAAACCTCATCCCCTGAGCTTTCGGGGCATCTTCTCATCACTCAAGTATCCAGTTCCTTACCCTTCACCTTTTTACACAGGGTGGTTTTTTGGTTTGGGTTTTTTTATTTTATTATTTTTTCATGTTTTTAATCGACTTTTTTGGAATTTTTACTATCCTTTAAAAGTAAAAGTTCTAAATCTAATGTTTTAATGCAGGAAAGCCTTGCTTCTATTTCTGATAAAATAAGCTAGAAACTAGAGCAGAATCTCACTCAAATTGGAATTTATTGTTCACACCATCTATATGTTATCAAGACCATCTCAGGGCAGATACAAGACTGGCATCTCATGCTTTATGTGTCTTTCTTTTCTACCTACCACATTTTTATATGTGTGAAACTAGATGAACATTAGCTTCAGGAAAACAGTGACATATGCTACATGGGTAAGAAGGGAGACAGAAGAGCAAACAAGGAACAGAAAAAGAGGAAGCATTTGGTTTGGGCTGGGGCAGCACCTCTTCAGTGTGGCTGAATTCTTTGTTTTTGTCTTTGTTTTGTTTATTTTCTGTATCATGGTCCCTAAAACTTGTGGACCAGGCCAGTCAACTTACCAACATCTATCTTCCAAGGATAAAAGGATTTCATCAACATCACATCTATTTTTCATAATTTGGTATTTGTTCTCATATTTTGTGGATTAAGAAACTGAGAACCAGAATTAATAGAGATTATTCAGTTAATAACTTGGTATATTCCTGGATCATAACAAATAAGTAAAATACTTGAGAACTCCAGCCTTATCACAGTTTGGTTTTACAGTAGTTTCCCACCACCTGATCCCCACTTATATGTTCTCAGACCCTCAGTGGATGCACAAAGCCACAGCTAGTACTAAACCCTATACATACCATATTTTTCTCCTATAGGTCCTACAGCATTTCTACAGAGTACCAGAGTTAATCTCTCCTCCCACATTTTATGCCTTTTGAATCTCTACATTTGAATTTTGGTGACATTATTGAGTGAAATGGTATTAATTAAATGAAGGCAATATAATACCATAACAGTAGATCTGGTGACCAAGAGGGTTGCTGATGACTGAAGGGCAGGTAACATATACATGGTTACATGACTGTGCTGGACAAAGGGATGTGTTTCTGTCCTGGGTAGGATGGAGCAGGTTGGCATGAGATTTCATCACGCTACCCAGAATGACACATAATTTAAAATTCATGAATTGTTCATTTCTGGAATTATCCATGTAATGTTTTGGACCACAGTTAGCCACAAATAACAGAAACTGTAGAAAGCAAACCTGTGGATAAGGAGGATGTGTTGCTGAATTTTTATTTTTTATTTCTAGTTCCTTATCTTGTTTCACTCATTGAGGGTTATCTGGCTTACTGTGGTCTTGTTCTGATAGATTTCAGTGCTTTTATTTCCTGACTGTATTCCCCTAAACATGTCAAATGAAAAATGCACACAGCAGTGAAACACTCTAACAGGTTTATTGTCAGAACTCTCTCCTGTTGATCAGTTCTAAGCATGTGCAATTATAGGATTAGGAAGTCAAAATCCTTTGGAAGAAGCTATAAAACCCAATCCTTCTACATCTGGACCATTTGAAACTACAAGTTGTAAGAGGAATGGGCATCTTAAGATCCTAGTTATCAGTACAGACCAGATGGAAGGTCTTTATGAAATTTAGCCTGAGAAGGAACACATTTTTATAGCAAGAAGGTAATATTTTGAGAAATAACAACCAGCACCAACAGCAGCTTGCAATTCCCAAACTCTCAGGTCTTTCTAATGACCCCATCTACTTCAAGTGTCCAAATAAAGTAAAAGCAGACCCCATGAAATGTTTTTCCTTAGATGCAGCTGTTCTTTAGGCCCTCATCAGATAATGGACATATGGTGATATTTCCAAAGGATTTAGGGAGGATCTGATTTGAACATTGCAAGTATGGGTTTTGTTAGGACAGCTTAACCAAGAAAGTCTAATTTCTGTCAATATTAACATCCTTGAAAATTGAAGGCAATCTAGTCTTTTTTAAATAATTTCCACCAAAGGGCTAATAAAGTTGATAGGCAATACCTCCCCAAAATAATTTCACTTTTTTAATAGCCTAATAACATTCAAAACTATACATTTCCTCCATCTACCCTGGTGGGAAGAAGGAAAGGAAAAAGAAGTTAACTTATGCTGAGTGACTGCTATGTTTCAGGAACTGGGCTAAAAACTAAACATATATTCTTTTATTTAATATTCAAGGAAACCACTTTCAAGGTTAGTATTATCAAATTCATTGGTCACTTATCGTTAAAAAAAAAACTGTCCTTATAGGATGGGGCTGTAGCTCAGTGGCAGAGCACTTGCCTCTCTTGTCTGAGACCCCTGGATTCAATCCCGAGCACCACAAAGAGAGAGGAAAAAAAACTGTATTTATCATCAAATTATTTGATTTGATGTCCTTTTAAAAGAAGCACAATGAATTCAGAGTTAAGTTAAAGCAACTTTACCCATAAGCATGGGGGAATCATTATAGGGTTTTAAAGGTATTTATAAAGAATAATATGCATATAAAGAATAATAAAAATATTATAAAGAATAATAAAAATATTATAAAGAATAATAAAATAATATAAAGAATGATAGAAAAGAAAAAATCATAGATGTTAAGCTCCTTGACTTCTCTCAAAGTGAACAAACCCATATAAGAAATGGAACATCAACACCACACAAATTCCCTCTGGTCCCACCTATTCATTACTTTACCCCCCTGCCTAATGTATCACTACCTGATTTCTAACATAATAAATTATTTTAAGATTCATATGTATATACACACATATATATAAATGATTCATTTATATATAAATGATATAGAATGATTTCTTTTGTAATTGGTCTTAATATTATACTCATGAAATTCAGTTTTGTGGATGGTTATACCAGGGGTTTGTTTATTTTTTATTATTGTTGTATAGCATTATGTTATATGAATATGCCACAATTTAATTATCCACTCTAATATTCATGGGTATTTGGGTTGTTTCCATGTTTTTGCTATGAAATAAAGTGTGTTATCAAGATATTTTAAGCTCTTTACCAAGATCTTTAGTTTTGTGTTCTAGAGAGCTCATTCTGGCTGCAATAAGCAGCTGAAGGGAATGGGTCTGGCACAGACATTTGCCACAACAAGAGCCTGAACCAAAGCAGTTGCAGTAGACATGGAAAAGAGAAGCAGAATCCAGCCGAATTCAGGATGAGGGACAGAGGAAAATGGCAACATGTAGAGTAAATGGACATGAGGAGGAAAGGAAGTATGGGATGTAAGCAACACCCACAATTCTAAACCTGATGGATGATGTTTCCTTTCACCAAGAGAGTGATCAATAACATAATTATTGAATCTCAGAAAGGCAAAAGAATTGCCCATGGTGATTCCAAATCTGTGCTGCTATTACAAAGCACTGCTTTCCCCTACCTGGCTCCCACCATGCCTGTGCTCCCTTCTCCAACAACAGTCCCCCACTCCACCTCAAATGGTAATGGGTAGTCACCTAAAAAAGGATATGAACTACTCCATACTTTCTGAACTGTTGATCCATGAATCATTTGCTCTTCCCTTAGTTTTGTCTCCTTTTAGCAGCACAATTACCAAAATGAGGGAGATGGTGATGAATCAGCTAAAATTTTGCTTTACCTTTTAGACTACAAGACAGAATTCAGAGTGAGTAGAGATAAAAGAAGAAGAATGTGGAGGCACTGGTCATGATCCCAGTGGCTCAGGAGGACAGACATGGTTAAAAAAAATGTACAGAGGGTCAGATTCCAACATTTCATGGGAAAAAAAAATTCTAACACTGTCTGAAAATACAATGAGACTGCCTATGAGGTGTATAGTATGAGTCCTTGGGAAATGATTCAGCGATGTGTTTGGGAGCATGTGACAGGCGGGTTTCTCTAAGATGCAGACTCTGAGATAGGGTTTAGTATGCAGGACATTTATTAGTAAATACCCTTCAGAACCACACCAGAAGAAGGAAAGGAATCAAGATTGGCAGAGGGACAAGGTGAGCTATAAAATGGGCCCAGCACCAATCTTGGTTGGCCTCACAGGAAGCTCTGAGCAAAAGTGATCCATCAAAGTTGTCCCAAACTGGGTCAAAATGGTTGGGCTTTCCAACCCTTTCCTCTTTCAGTCATTGGATGTAATCTGCCCCAGAAAGGGCACGACCTGGGGTGAGGCAGCTGTCTGCAGCTGAGGACATTCCTGAAGGAGCTGAGAGCCAAAGACTATTCTGACAGCTATCCCAGCAGCCAAGCTTCAGGTCTTTCCTTGAAGGAGGGATATGGGTGTGTCTCTCTGTCCATCCTTGCTCAAGCTAGGCATGTGCTCTGTACCACTAATCTATAGCCCTAGGCTTCAGGATTTCCTTTTTTAACATGGATTTCAACCATAGAGGATTAGACTAAATACTGTTCCAGGCTACACCCAATTCTGAGATTTGCCTTTATTTATTTCATCATATCCAAGTTTCTAAGCCACTTAAGTATTTATAAATTATTGTAAATAATATGCCATTTCATTTTTAATCTGTCCTCCCTCCCATTTCAGACAGTAAATAAATCACTTGATCCACTCAGTTGGTGAGAAGTAAAAATTTCTATAAACTTCCACGGCCCCTTCATGAATAATTTCTATTCAGAGGTAGAGAGCATACTTGTTTAATGCGAACTTTCTTCAGTAGAGACTTTTTGGATGATTGTAAAGGGACTGTGTGTTTGTGTATGTGTGTTATGTGACACTCATATTTGAGCTTGAAATATATTTTATTATAACTGCTTTTATGTGACTAGACCTGTATGACAACTGAAATATAACAGAAAAACTGCTCATGAAAACCTCCCCTTCCTATCTCTGGCTATGCAACTCTGTAACACAGTGTCTTGCACAGAGATTTTACACTGTGTGCTTTTGGAAAAAGGCTGATTGATACCAGGGGGGCACTATTGGAAGGTGGTGGAACTTTAACAGGTCAGGCCTAACAGGGAGTCCTTAGGTCATTGGAGACAGGCCCGTGAAGGAAATTGTAAGAACCCAACCTCTTCCTCTTTTCCTTTTCTTACTGGCTTATGAGGTGAGTGGTTTGCTTTCTCTCAGAGCACAGTGCTGTAGAAAAGCCTTCCTCATACCAGATACTACAGCCCCTTGCCTGGAGGGATACCTCTGACCTCATGATTTATTCTGTCTTTGCTCTTAGTGCTGGCACAGCTGCTCCTGGCTTCCCACCAATTGTATTTAGTGAATTTCTACCAAGAGTCACACCATAAAGTTCTTATGGCTACAAAAAGCAGAATTACATTTCCTTTTTGTGCATTCAGCCCAATTCTAATCCTGAGTGTGATTTGTTTTCTCCCTTACTTTGACATCCTTTCAAAAATAGTTCTGGTGTCTGCAAAAGCATCAGTATACATGATTTTAGGAAAATGTTAATGGATATTTGACCTTCATTATGTTAATTTTCTCTAATGTTCTTATTCCAATTCTCCAGTTTGATTCTCTTGGCTGTAATTTGATAGTCCTCTTCACTTTAATATTATCATGAGCTAAAATAAGTTCTTTTGACCATTCTGTGCCTCAGTTGTCCCTTCTCTTATGGCAATCCTGTCTTAATAGACCTATTGGCAGTCAAGGAAAGACGTGCTTCATGTGCTGTAAAGAAATGGTAGGTATTATTACAGCTACAAGCTTCCTTATTATTTCTGAAAGGGGAGTTGCAGAAATAATCCTCACTTAAATTGGGGTGAATTGTATGGTGTTGACCCTGTAGAACATAACGGGAGGTGGGTCCTGACTGAGTTCTACAACCCTGAACCCTCTTGACATGAATTTGTTCTCTCTTAAAAATTTTGCCTCATACAGGTATAGCTTATGCCCAGAGAATGCCCTTAGCACTACCATCTTCAACAACTGAATCCCTAAACTTCGAATCCCCTGCAGGGTTGAATTCCTGAAAAGAGATCAGTCCCAGGATGTGATTCTGAGGTTCCATTTGTAGTTGCTCAGACCCAGAGAGTCACATGATTTGTGCATGATCTGTAGAGATGTTTCTCAGGCCACAGTGTGCAAAACAATGGAAAATGCATTAAAACTCAGAATTTCCTACCTTCATCTATAAACCTTCTAATCAACAGGGTGGGATAAGGCCAAGAATTTGCATTTCTAAGAAACTCCCAAGTAATATATGCAGCCGGCATGCAGACTGCACATTCATATAGCAAGGATCTACATGGTTCAGGGTAATGTACATGACTAAATGCATTTGTTACAGCAAATGAAAAGGAAAAATATAGACTCAAACTTACTCTCAAAGAACTAGCCCTGATTGCAGATACAAAAACTTTAAGCAAAAAAAAAAAAAAAAAAAAATCATGCTACTGTCATGATGCCAATATTTTATTACCAGATTTTTCCTTATGAGGAAATCAAACTGCCTTTTATAACGAGCAAGAATTTCACACCAATAAAGCAATGGCCATTTTGGAATTGACCACAAGTTTATAAAATTTAACACTTATTCATAATTAAAAAAAACTCTCGGTAAACTAAAAAATAGAAATGAATAGTTTTGTTCACACTAACGACACTTTGTCAAACAATAAACCAACATGATGTTATTGGTAAAACACAATAGAGATATGAGAATGTCTGCTTTTACCATCATTTGACATTTATCTGAATGTTCTAATCAATGTGTTGAAGGGAAGAAGGAATGAAGAAGGGGAAGGAGGAAGAGATTTTATAAATACTGGTCAGAAAGAAGTTATATTGCTATTTACAAATGGCATGATTACTTTAAAAAATCAAGTGAATAAATTTAAATGCCTTTAGAAGAACAAGAGAATTAACAAAATGTACAAAGTCCAATAGCTTGCTGGTTATCAGCAATTTAATACTAGGGATTTATAATGAAGCTGCAAAATAGTGGGCAGAAAACATGCCTAAAAGTTAAAAAAAAAAAAAAAATATATATATATATATATATATATATATATATATATATATAAATAATTGGAGTCCAAGAACAATGAGAAATGCCAAAACTTATCCTTCTGAATTCAATAGTATTTATCACCCCACAATTTCTGACAACAAAGTTTGTTATTGTAATTAATTGTCTTCTGTATTATTATAGATGAACAAGAATTATATACTTAGGTAACATCCTTCTTAAACTTTATTACATAGTACTGATTCTAATGTTGAACGTGGCCCTACTCAAAGAAATATTTGTCACCTGGCACAAGAATTTGAAGTGGAGTTAATCCATAAATACAATCCTACCATACAGTTTAGCACAACTAAAGAAGACCTTGAGGAAAAGCTAAGAGCGAGAGATTCCAAAATGGAAACCACTGTCTTTTCATTATCTAATCTCAGAAGTGACGTCCCATCACTTCTGCTGTATTCCAATCACTGGAAACAAGTCACTAGTTCCAGCCCATAATCAAGGAGCAGGTATTACACAATGAATCTAGGGAGGACCAGATCATTGAGGGCCATCATAGAGGTTGTCAGCCACAATAAATTCATGTGTGAAAAGCTGTTTGATAAGGACTCAATTCTCACAATTCTCTCAATTCTTACAATCTCCCAATAATGCTCTTACACATAAATAATCTATGTAAAAGAATCTATAAAATATAAACCTCCATGCAAAGTCAAGATTTTATTAGTTCTATTAATGTTATTAGTTTTATTAATGTAGTTCCATATTTCAGACAGAAGAACTGGTGATATGAGAACAGCAAACAAAGAATTAGGAGCCCTGAATTCTACACCTTGCTCTATATCTGACCTTGGAAAAAAAGATTTTATTTGTTTCATTCCTAATCTTCTCAATAGGAGTAATGATAATAACAGACTTACCAGGATAAAATTATATATATGTAAAATTGTGCTGAAATCTAAAGGCATAAAATGATGAAGATGATTACATATTTCAACTGTTACTCCTTGATCCTTTGTTGACAATTAAACTAAACAGATGTGATTTTTGTCAGTTATGTTTTAAGCATATGTATCAAATCCAGATACTTCCAATTTCCACAATAATTTTATATGGTTTAATTTTATCTTGCTTGGCATATTAGATATCCTCCCCTGAAAATTGACATGCAAATCACATTTGGGAGAACTGAGCCATACTTAAAATGCACAGAGAGGGTTTCCATATATCTAGCAGGATTTTGCAATGAACATGTGATATTGGAATATAATTGCTATTTTTGTAATATAATTATCCTTATCTTATTAGCCTGAATTTTCTGACATTATATCAAGTGTTCTTAAATTGGGTGCACTGGTATAAATATTCTTCTAGCATATAATAAAGCCTTATGTTATAAAATAAAGAACTTGCAAAGCAGCATTTTGAAATTGGCAAATATAACCAACTCTTGGTTATTTCAAAGAGTGCTTTTTGTTTGATTCTTGCACTATCTACATTTCTTCTCTCACTTTAAATTGACACAAATTTAGGGGATATGAAACAGGTAAAGTTCAAAGTCCTTTATTCAACTACTTTATCAAACTACTGTAAGACTTTTTTTATTATTTTTTTATTGGTTGTTCAAAACATTACAAAGCTCTTGACATATCATATTTCATACATTAGAGTCAAGTGGGTTATGAACTCCCATTTTTACCCCAAATACAGATTGCAGAATCACATCAGTTACACATCCACATTTTTACATAATGCCATATTAGTAACTGTTGTATTCTGCTACCTTTCCTATCCTCTACTATCCCCCCTCCCCTCCCCTCCCATCTTCTCTCTCTACCCCATCTACTGTAATTCATTTCTCTCCTTGTTTTTTTTCCCATTCCCCTCACAACCTCTTATATGTAATTTTGTATAACAATGAGGGTCTCCTTCCATTTCCATGCATTTCCCTTTTCTCTCCCTTTCCCTCCCACCTCACGTCTCTGCTTAATATTAATCTTTTCCTCCTGCTCTTCCTCCCTGCTCTGTTCTTAGTTGCTCTCATTATATCAAAGAAGACATTTAGCATTTGTTTTTTAGGGATTGGCCAGCTTCACTTAGCATAATCTGCTCTAGTGCCATCCATTTCCCTGCAAATTCCATGATTTTTGTCATGTTTTAGTGCTGCGTAATACTCCATGGTGTATAAATGCCACATTTCTTTTTATTCATTCCATCTATTGAAGGGCATCTGGGTTGGTTCCACAGTCTAGCTATTGTGAATTGTGCTGCTATGATCATCGATGTGGCAGTATCCCTATAGTATGCTCTTTTAAGGTCTTCAGGGAATAGTCCAAGAAGGGCAATAGCTGGGTCAAATGGTGGTTCCATTCCCAGCTTTCCCAGGAATCTTCACACTGCTTTCCAAATTGGCCGCACCAATTTGCAGTCCCACCAGCAATGTACCAGAGTACCCTTTTCCCCACATCCTCGCCAGCACTTGTTGTTTTTTGACTTCATAATGGCTGCCAATCTTACTGGAGTGAGATGGTATCTTAGGGTGGTTTTGATTTGCATTTCTCTGACTGCTAGAGATGGTGAGCATTTTTTCATGTACTTGTTGATTGATTGTATGTCCTCCTCTGAGAAGTGTCTGTTCAGGTCCTTGGCCCATTTGTTGATTGGGTTATTTGTTATCTTATTGTCTAAATTTTTGAGTTCTTTGTATACTCTGGATATTAGGGCTCTATCTGAAGTGTGAGGAATAAAAATTTGTTCCCATGATGTAGGCTCCTTATTTACCTCTCTTATTGTTTCTCTTGCTGAGAAAAAACTTTTTAGTTTAAGTAAGTCCCATTTGTTGATTCTTGTTATTAACTCTTGTGCTATGGGTGTCCTATTAAGGAATTTGGAGCCCGACCCCACAATATGTAGATCAGAGCCAACGTTTTTTTCTATCAGGTGCAGAGTCTCTGATTTGATATCAAGCTCCTTGATCCATTTTGAGTTAACTTTTGTGCATGGCGAGAGGAGGGGATTCAGTTTCATTTTGTTGCATATGGATTTCCAGTTTTCCCAACACCATTTGTTGAAGATGCTATCCTTCCTCCATTGCATGCTTTTGGCCCCTTTATCAAATATAAGATAGTTGTAACTTTGTGGATTAGTCTCTGTGTCCTCTATTCTGTACCTTTGGTCCACCCACCTGTTTTTGGTACCAGTACCATGATGTTTTTGTTACTATTGCTCTGTAATATAGTTTGAACTCTGGTATCGCTATACCACCTGATTCACACTTCCTGCTTAGAATTGCTTTTGCTATTCTGGGTCTTTTATTTTTCCATATGAATTTCATGATTGCTTTATCTATTTCTGTAAGAAATTCCATTGGGATTTTGATTGGCATTGCATTAAACCTATTCAGAACTTTTGGTAATATCGCCATTTTGATGATGTTAGTTCTGCCTATCCATGAACAGGGTATATTTTTCCATTTTCTAAGATCTTCTTCTATTTCTCTCTTTAGGGTTCTGTAGTTTTCATTGTATAAATCTTTCACCTCTTTTGTTAGGTTGATTCCCAAGTATTTTATTCTTTTTGAGGATATTGTGAATGGAGTGTTTTTCCTCATTTCCATTTCAGAAGTTTTGTCACTGATATACAGAAATGCCTTTGATTTATGAGTGTTGATTTTATATCCTGCCACTTTGCTGAATTCATTTATTAGTTCTAGTAGTTTTTTTGTAGACCCTTTTGGGTCTTCTAGGTACAGAATCATGTCGTCCGCAAATAGTGATACTTTAAGTTCTTCTTTTCCAATTTTTATGCCTTTAATTTCTTTCGTCTGTCTAATTGCTCTGGCCAGTGTTTCGAGAACTATATTGAATAGAAGTGGTGATAGAGGGCATCCCTGTCTTGTTCCAGATTTTAGAGGGAATGCCTTCAATTTTTCTCCATTCAGAATGATGCTAGCCTGAGGCTTAGCATAGATAGTTTTTACAATGTTGAGGTAAGTTCCTGTTATCCCTAGTTTTTCTAATGTTTTGAACATAAAGGGATACTGTACTTTGTCGAATACTTTTTCTGCATCTATTGAGATGATCATTTGGTTCTTATCTTTAAGTCTATTGATGTGGTGAATAACATTTATTGATTTCCGTATATTGAACCAGCCTTGCATCCCAGGGATGAATACTACTTGATCATGGTGCACAATTTTTTTGATGTGTTTTTGTATCCGATTCGCCAGAATTTTATTGAGGATTTTTGCATCTAGGTTCATTAGAGATATTGGTCTGTAATTTTCTTTCTTTGAGGTGTCTTTGTCTGGTTTCAGAATCAGGGTGAAGGACTTTTTTTTTCCTTAGAAATATACTACATATCCACTGCAGAAAATTTGGCAATGCAGTAAAGAATAGAGAACAGGAGTAAAGTTACTCATATTGCAACCACAAAGGAATATCCATTATTAAAAATTTTGTTGAATTTCTGTCCCAGTGCTTTTATTCTATATAGATAGAAAACAGATGTTTGTTTTTCAATAAAATCAGGAGCATACTATGTTTTTTCTCATGTATTTTTCTAACAATATAGCTTTAGTATGATTAAATATGCTTTGAAACATCATTTCTAACAATACACAGTAATTTTGTCACACTGATATACTATAACTTATTTTACCAATCATTAATATTGGAATTTCAGGTTATTGACATTTTTTAAAAATACTGTAAAATTACAGCATGAAAAGAAAACTTTCACGTAAATTTTTGTCCTTCATTATTCTAGTCATCTTAGTTCTGTAGCAAAGGAGTCCTTGAAGTCCCTAGGGAAGAATGAAGTTTGGTAATTTAAATGTGGGCAGGATTTATATACACACCATAATCTTTTCTTCTCCCTTCTCTACCACTGCCTCCCACCCCGCCCGCATTAGCAGAAATTTATAGGCTTTTAATGCTGGAAATTGTTGAAATAACAATCTAATTGAGGTGGCCACCTGCCATTTTATTGCCAGCGCAGCTCCCATCCCCCTTTCTCTGGTAGTAGTACCCTGATTTTCCTTGAAGAACCATCTCCTTACTCACATGGTTCAGGTCCAACCGAATGTACTCTTGGCTCCAAGGGGTACACGTGACCCAGGCCAATCAGAACATCTCATTCTCCTGGTCACTGTGATTGGTTCAGGGATGGGCCCATGATCCAGGACACACCAATCAGAACAGGTGAGACCTAGAGATTTACAGGCTGTGGAGATTTGACCTTAAATTTCTGGGATCCAACCTAGGAGAGAGCCTCCTAAGGATAACCTCTAAATAGAAGAAAGAAAAACTGAGAAATGGGGAAAGAGTCTTATTATACTGAGCAAATAAATTTCCTGATTGCTTATACCAATTTAAGAATGTTTTTATCATTTGTCTTTCACGTACAACCAAAGAAGCGAAAAATTCTCCATTTGTGTACAGTGAATCAAAGAGCTTTCTACTGTCATGTATAACTGATTAGAACTAATTTAAAAAAAAAAATGAAAGGAAGAAAAGGTCTTTACCAGTCCAGAGATTCTAAACTAGCAATTGATGAACATGAGTTGTGGTTAAGACTATTTAAAAATGTAGAATATACACATACACCACTACTTCGTGAGTTGTGATTAAAACAGATTCTAGTTCATCATTCACGGTGTAACTAAGGCAAACTTTCAAGTCAGTTTCCTTACCTATAAAATTAAGATAATACTAATACTTACCTCGGAGGATTTTTGAAGATTGAAAAAAGTTAATGTGAAAAGTTGTTAAAACTGTGCAGGGCATATCCTAAGTGCTAAGTGTGTCTTGCTGCTACTATTGTTATTTTTGAAGGTAGAAGGTGAAGCAAATAAGGGTGCATGAAGTATTTCACGTGGTCCGCACTTTTGGCCAAGCTAAAATGCAAACCCGTCTTCTCTCTTCTCTGCTCAGTGTTCCTTCTCAAGAGTTAAGCGTATCATCATCTTTATGACAGATTAGAACATTAAGCTTTCAAAGAATTTCTGTCTGCACATGATTATTCCTGTCAAAGTGAGAAAGGTCTGTAATCCATAAAATAGGTTTCCGTCACTAGCCATTGTTAGGACTGTAGGTTATAATAACCTGTGATTGAAAAAAATATGATATCTCTTATAATAAACAATTAAATTTCTTTTAATTAATTTATTTTATTTTAATTAAGATTAAAATGTTTTATTGTAATTTCTATTATAACAATAACTGAAAAAGAAATACTCATTACTTTTCATAGTTTTTGAATAAAATATATCTTCCTGCTAAACTAGTTGCTGTATGTTTGAATCATTCAGCTCTCAGTGGGTTCCCATTCCCTACACTAGTGCTGAGTGATTGTGTTTGCTGGAGGAGGCAGCTGGTCTCTCCCAAATGTAAATCAGATTTCATCATGTCTGGCTCCGAGAGAACATGGCATATGGCAAATGAATACACAGCTGTCTGGTGAATTTTTCCATCGAGAATTAGTCTAATACCTAAATGCACAATGAATAAAATATTCTCCAAATAAGAATATTATGTTCAAATTTATAATTATTGTTAAATATTAAGAGTTGGGTCATTCCCTTGAATTATAACAAAATTCCTCTATCCTACTTGAAAAAGTTACTTAGTATTTAATGCCATACTGTTACTTAGTATTTAATGCCATACTGTTCAAATCAAGCGTGCCTTTTAAATTCTATTATCAAAGAATATCTTCACAGAACTATATTTCCTGTTGTTAAAATACAAACTATTCTTTGGCTGGAGAACTTTTCTGTGAGGTCTTAACAAAGTTTGGATTAGAGATGGAGTGCATAGAAAAATGATGGTGAGGTGGGATTATCCATGGCCTGGGGGTGTGGGTGGGAACCGAGGTTTCGAATAGTCAGACCATAATGCAAACATAGCTGCCACTTCCAGGCTGCAAAGCATTGAGCAAGATATTTCACTACTTGTTGCCTTATTTTTTCAACAGTAAAATGATAATAATATTGAGTAATGATAATGCAAACCTCATAGGATTGTCAGGCTCAAAAGAGAGAAAATGCTTTTAGCATAGCACCTACTGTATAATGAGCACTCAAAAAGACCTGCTCCGTTATTGGTTCTAAAGTTTTGCCAAATTAACTTTGTAATGCTGGGCAGGTTATCAGAACTTTGTGGGCCTCAGTTTTTCTATCTTCTAAATGAGTCAGTTGGAGCAGTTTTTAATTGCTAGCAGGTTTAAAATGTTATGACAATGCCAATAGGTGTTGGGAATAAGTTGAAAATTTACAACAGGGTTGAAACCTGGAAGAACTTTTCAAACCTGTTTTACCACATTGAAATTAAGCTGAATCCATTCTCCAAGGGCAATCATCTCCTCAGGTAATACAGCAAGATTTATCTTTTCATGACTTTTCATTTATTGCTAGGAAGTTTTACCTATTTGGGAAGGAATGTTCAATAGCTCATTCAGAAACTTCCTTGCAAAGGCAATTTTAATAATAATATTGTCATTCTTTCAGATTTCTTAGTGAATCTTTGTTATAATCAAAGAATTCATGATGTTGATAACAGACAAAAGTAATCAATTCAGGTATTACCTTGGTTACTAAGGACCATCACTTCTTCTTGATTGCTATTTTGGGGTGCATTACTTGGTTGGGTGCATTATCTAGTTGTCGCCATTAATCAAGACAACCTGGAAATCTCCTTATCAGCCTTTAACTATGACTTTACCAACACGGTCTTTGAAGTATTTATATTTTACTTTTCATAAAGGTTTTTTAATTAATATTTGTCTAAACTCCACCATAAGAAATTAGTTTAATAGCATTACTTTCAGATTAGATCTCTGAAAGCCTCCATACATCATACATCGTTAAATCTAAATTGATAATTTTTTAAAGATGCAACATTTCCATTTCCTGTGTGAATAACTGTGACTCTATTGACTTACAAACTCTAGGAAGAATTACTACTGAAGAAAAAGACAGGATAGAGGAACTTTGGATGTTAAGCAGACATAAACTTTTAAACTTATGGTAATACTCTTCTTACATCACATTTGTGTTAACTGATATTTATATTCATTTTTGAAAAATGAATTATAGATTAATGAAGAATATATTCAAAACTCAGCTCACAGGAGATAAAAACAATATCTACCTAAGTATTCCCTGAGAAATTTTTAAAAATGTTTTTGTTTCATAAGATAAATTAAATAATGCAAATAAGGATGTCACCCAAATTTTAAGTTGCACTCAATATTTTAGGTCCCCAGATTGACTGCCAGCATCAGTACCATAAAATTAACCAGAAACCAGATACAGCCAGACACAGGCAAATCATGTTATTGTTAAGAAACTCCTAGTAACTGCCTTTCCATTGATGTGATTTTTTTTTTCTATTTGAAGCTCTCTTGATTACAAGTAACAGATTCCCACTTCAAATTAGCTTAGTCATTAAAGGAATTTATTATAAGATGCCAGAATATTTTGTGGAACTCAACAGCCAGAATTAGCTACTGGGAAATTATGGGGAACATGTACATGCATCTCTTTCCTTCCCTTCCCTGCCTTTCTCCTTTTGTCTTTTTCCCCCTCCCCAGTTCCTGTATGCATGTGACCAAATGCAGGTGTTTCATAGTACCCTAGTTTATATGTCCTGATTCAGATCACTCATAGAAAAACCAAGCATCTCTCACTCACAGTTCCAAATTCCTAGAAAATAGACATACTGGCTCAGTTAGAATTGAATATCTTTAATGGCCAGATGGGGAGGTTATGTAGTACAAACTTGGTTGCTTGCAATTTAATTCTCTCAGGAGGGAAAATAATATGCAGAAAAAGGAGAAGCTGTGAGGTATAGGTATCCCCAGAAATTGTGTATTCTTCCTTTTGGTAGACAAGTGCACACACACATGTACATTCACACTCATGTCCCTACGTTTCTTCCCATTTATTAAAATATGTCCCTGCCATGCATGATTTAAGCATTTTACATTGAACTACACCTTCATTCTCCCTCTTCCTAAAGAGAGATAATCCAATCAGTTTTCTCTAACAACTGGGTCTAAAGTGTCATGAATGGGATTATCTTCGTTAGTGAATGATTCCCAGATTAGTCCAATTTTCCTTAGATTAGGCTCCATTTTGTGCAGACAGAATTTCTTTCTGTTCAGCAACTCTACAATTAAATTGCAAGGTTAGAGAGCTATTAGTAGAACTACAAACACTTCCACTCAGAAAAAAAAAAAAAAAAAACAAGCAAAATCTTTGTTGCAACACCACAGACTGGTTACCAGATCAGAGAATGTATTGCAACCTGTGGAAAAAGGATTACAAGGTCAAAGATAGGAGAAATATTTTATAATATCCATTGGTGTTCGGATAGGTTTCTTGCTTAATCAAGTGCTTCACTACAACAAAATATAAATTTTGAAATCAATCTTTCTGCATGTTGTCCTGACTGACTCAGCTAACCAATTTCATATTCTCTCCATCACTCTGTTAATCTTAGCCCTCTCTTATTGATGGGATTTCTCTTAGCTGATGATCTTTAGTTACAAGTGAAAACATACAGAGACACAAAATTTCATGCTTCAAATACACTCAGGGAAAAAAATAAGTTGGAAGGAGTTTATTGGAAGGGAACAAGGATATATCAGTTTGCTTTTACTTCATAACAAATTACTTTAAAACTTAATGGCATAAAACAGCACCCTTAATTTAACTCAATTTTAGATTGACTGTGTAGTTTTTCTGGTCTGTTCCTGCTCATCTGGTGTCTGGTGAGATTGCACATGCATCTCACATAGCTGGCAGGTCAGTTACAAGCCAGATAATCTGGTGTGTTCTCACTTAAACCACTTCTGGGGGCTAGCAGTCTGTCAACTGGTGCAAAGGAAGCCAATAGTAGGGAGGAATTGGACCATGGGGCTCTAGGCATCCTCACTTAGTAGTCATAGGGCTCATTAAAAAAAAAAAAAAAAAAAAAAAAAAAACAGATCTTGAGACCTAAACCAAAATTCAACAATTTCATTTATGTCACATTCTGACAGTCAAAATAATTCCTAAAGTCAGCTTAGATTCAAGAAACAAACACCCTCCTCTTTCCTCACTGCAAAATATTGTGGACATTATTTCAATCTATAACAAGGGACTATTTCAAAGAAGTCAAAGATGATGCTAGCCAGACACCACAAGGAGTGCCATGGAAAACGGGAAGCTGGCAGAGCCTAGATGTTACCTTTTGTTTAGTCTGTCTGTCTTTTCTATGGCCTCTGGCTCTGCTTCTCTCACTAAGTTAACTAACTTTATTCTATGGTTTTCTTTTCTTTGGTATATATGTATACAAGAGCAAAGAGGACTGCCCCCCAGTTCCCCCATGTGCCCATCTTCAGTTCAAGTGATCTACCTCAACCAGTTCCCAGTTCCCAGGACAAAGAATCTGATTGTCCCAGCTTTGGAGCAGAGATTCACCCCAGCCCTTCTGCTATGTCTGGATGGAAGTTCACAGACTAGTCATGTGGTTGCTGGGAGCCCTCCCTGTAGAAGAAGGTGATGTGGAATCCTTCTAATAGGATGAGAAACCCAGGAGACACTTTCTCTCACAGTGTGTAATGACAGCCTCTATGCCACGAAAAAACCAGCTCTCCATATGAAATAAGCATTCAATTTTCAAGTCAGTAGCAGGCAAATGCAATGAACATTTAAAACAAGCTTGTCACTTTTTTTTTTTTTTATTCCTTCTGAGTCCAAAGCACTTGTAAATATTCTTTGTTGTTTTACAAGGTTTATAAGCAATGTTTAATGGAAGTCAAATTTGGTCTGCATCAGATTTCTTTTTTTTTTTTTTTCATTTGATTTTACCCCTTTATCTTGGGAACATTCCCCAGTGAGAAATATTTCAAAGCACATCATAGGTGCATCTGGGAAATGAGCACAGCATAACCCAGACCAAATGGACTGTCTACTCCCTGACAGTTTGGTTTTCAGCAGCTTCCCTGATCCTGTGTCTCATGGCTTCACCATGCTTTCCCACACTTCCTAGATATCCAGTATCCAGGTCCACTCCTGGTCTTGTCAGGACAGTGTCTTGCTGACCCTATTGCTTCATCTCTGCACAGTGATCAAGAGGGAACATGAGTCTCATTCAGGTTATTTTCCCATCTGCACTTACCAATCATGAAACCTTAAGCAGGTCTGCCTATCAATTTGTTTCCTGAAAAAATTCAGATTTTAAGTATTAGCTCTTATTGCTCTTTAGTATGTTTGTTATCAAGATCAAATGAGACCACATCTGCCATGTGGTAACACCTTAAAAACAGTAGCATACTCTGTACTGGTAAAGCAGTGGAATTACTCTCACAGATACTTGGTAGTGAGATAAATTGCTATGGGACAATTTATGCCTACGGTCCTAGTTCAGACATAAAATTCAGCCTCAGAAATGTAGATGACTACGTGTAGAATTTTAACTTCCCCACCCATAAGTCCCTATGCAGCACATTTAGCCGAGTTGTGCTTGTATTCTCATCCTCAAAAACTGTGATATAATAAGGACATGCTATAAATGCTAAATTTGTGGTAATCTGTTACACAGCAATAGATAACCAATGCAGCATTCAATCTTAAATCTTAAAAAAAAAATCCCAATTGCATATGTATGTTAGGCTGAATGAGAGAACATGACAGAACATGAGTATTAAAAATGAAACATCCTAGAATGAAATACATTTTAAAACATATTCTTTAAGTCTTAAAGATCTGGGATTCTACTTTCTTGTCATGTGAACTTGTACATACTATTTACAATGTTTTTGTTGGTATTTCATTTCTTTTCTTTTTTAAATAGAATAATTCCACAAACTGTGAAGGCCTATGAGAATAAAATGATAAAGGTATTTAAAAATACTTAGCATATTAGTTTGGCCGTTGCTAGCAGACTGCAATGTTGGATTCTACTTATTTGTTTGTTTGATTCTTTTTTGGTCTGCACTGAGTTGAGTGACTGAGTTCTATTCTATACCAACCTTGTTGCTCGGTATGTAAAACAATGTGTGAGTTGGCACCATCATTAGAACAGTCCATCTCCAGAATCCCAGTATGCCTATGACACGAAGCATAGAGACAAAGACTGCTCAGTACAATCTACCCAACTAAGTTTAAGAAGCCTTGGAAGCAGATGTTTAAGGGCATTCCTAAACAACTGGAGGTACCAGCTCAAATTTTGCTGAGGTAGAGCTGGCATTAAAGGACTTTTTAATAAAACAATAAGCAGTCAATATTTTTAAAGCTAATTATTTCCTGCCTTCTGAGGTGACTGCTTTAGAAGCATATTTCAAATAATTTGACTCTTAAGAATTATTTATTTACTTATTTTAACCTATTAAAAAGTCAATTAAGGAAAGGATTTTTTTCTCTCTTAATAGTTATATAGAATGACCTCTATTAGGACATTTGGAAATTTATTATGATAGATGCTGACCAAAACCATATGTGTTTTGGTGAAATGTTGTTAGAATTAACTCTCAGAATTTACAATGAGTTTTGCCTTACACTGTCATTTTTCACCCTACTTCCTAACTATTAAAGGACTCTCCGCTGGTACCTTAGACTCACCATCTCAGTCATGTGGCACTGGAAAAAGAGCACAATGGAGCATATCTCCTGGAGTCAATTCATCTGAATGTTTTAATACTTTCATTTGATTTAAAATTTCCTACAAAGTAAATTATCTTCCCAATGGGGAAAAAAGAAAAATTATACGTATTTGCATGGAAATATTTCAAAGATATATTTTTATTTTTCTATTTTTATTAGAATATATTATTCAATGGAAAAAGCATGTATTGGAATGCTGATCTTGGAATGCAGATTTTGTATTAATAAAAATGCTTGAGTAAGGGTGTGCAGAGTGCTTAACGGTTAGCACTGGAAGTTCATGGAAGGAGTGTGGAATGTGAAGGCAGAAGGGAGCTTGCCACCTATGTATACTTCATATTAGAAAAATTCTTTACATTTAAGTTATATTCACATAGTGTTTGATTTTTAAATTGTTTTTTAGTGGAGGGAGCAATAGAGACAATTTTCATTTACAAGCCCATTGGGTTATACTTAAAAAATCACCTCATCAGAACCCTGACTATTCTATGTAAAGCACCCCTTTCCTCCAATCTGTCCTTTTTTTCTCCTCATAACACTTGCCACTATCTAAAACTAATTTATATAAATGTATATTTACTTCTCCCCTCAACTAGAATGCAGACTTTGCAATGACAGAAATCTCATCAGTCTTGTTCAATTTTGATTCCCCAATGTCTAGAAGAGAATCCAGCATAGAGTAGATGGTCAATAAATATCCAAATGAATGAGACAGATGCCCTTATACCATTATGATAATTTTCCAGATATTTAAGTTCTGCTTCCCTTTTGATATAAATTTCATCTTTAAATCACTTCCCTTTTCTCATACTTACAATAAGCAGTTAAGATAAGCCACACAGCATCATAAATGCTTTGCTGATTAGATATCTCTTCCACCAATATCCTAGTTCATCACTCCCAAGTTCTGCCTTCCATTCACTCTCAAGGCCTAGGACATGGACACAATTCAACCAAGTCCATTGCCACTTTGTAACAGAGATGGCCTTTCCTCTGGTGTCCAATATCTTGTTTCTAATTCCTCATTTCTCTCTGAGACCTCATCATTCTTCACTGACACAACCACTACAGCAATCTATAAGAAGAACAAGGCCTTCTCTATAACTCTTCTCTTCTTCTGGGTCCTCTCCAGATCACCCTTTGTGCTCCATTATATGGCAACACATTTTTTTCCCAGAATTCACTTCAAACCTGATCCAGCCCCCACCCATAACCCATTTCTAGAACTGCTTCCGTATCTTTAGGTATTGCAACACCCCACTTCTCTTGTACCAATTTTTGTCTAGATCCATTTCATAATTATAGATAAATGCCATAGGTAATTTATAAGGAATAGAAATTTTTTTTTCACAGTTCTGGAGCCTGGGAAGTCTCAGGTGCTAGCATCTGGTGACTGGTAAGGGCCTTCTTGCCACATACTCACATGGCAGAAAAGCAGAAGAGAGAAAACTCACTCTCACAAGCCATTTTTTTAATTTTAAATAATTGTTTTTATTTGATTCTGATGTAAAAATTAGACATGACAGTGATATAGGTCTCTCAACATTAAGTTTTATAAACTACAATAGAAAAGTCAGGCACTCAAAGCCAAAGCCGTTTATTTCTTCATGAAATATAAAAAATAAAAACAACTGTTATGCTGGAGTATGTGAGGTTCCCTGTGGGGATGTGGAGGGTGGTTTATGTATGTGTGCCTGGTTGAGGCACTAATGATAAACCTGGCTACTGGACATAGAATAAATGGCTATTTTGGTCACTTTCCAGGCAAGAGGTCTGTCCAAAGCCAAGACTACAGATGAAATGATCCAACCCAAAGTAGGCAAACTGAAACCCAAAGTGAGAGAACTGAACAACAGAAGAGGGGTCCAGTGTAGAGTGGGGTGGGGGGAGTTCCTGATGCCCTAATTTGTAGATCCCAAAGCAGAAGGTAAACAGAAGGTAAAGGTGTGAGGGAGAAGGGCAGACTCAAGGCTTTCTTTTAATATAGTTGTAACAATTTTATTTATTTAGCATCTTTGAAATTTTGTGACATTCAGAGAAAAAATTTGGTTGGGTTTACCAAAACAAGATCACAAACTGATATTAATATTGAACAGTAAGCAATCTGAATTTCAGAACAAATTTGTAACTCATGGAAATTGAATTAGGTGTTAGGTAAGGAGTTTGCTTAAACAGTGAAATGTTTACCCTTCCAGAGGATTGTGTAATCTTCTGAGTCATCTGAAGCCTAAATATACATACATACATTTTAACTTTATAGTTATTTAACAGAATGCATTGTGTTCTATAAGAGTGATGTCTATGGAGGATATTTCTAAAAATTTCCTTTTACGTGTCTATAAAGATTTGAAGAACAATGGCATCATAGCTCTCTCTGCCATTGTTTTAGACAAAATTCTATAAAATATACATAAATTGGATTTTAACAGCCTAATTACACTTCTTTAAATACTTAACATTTGCATAGGACATTGATGAGATTTAATATTAAAAATACACTTTTAAAAGTTTTTTAAATATAAATGTTCACTCTGAGAATACTTTCTTCAAAACTTGTCTCCTGAGAAAATCAAAAGGGACAGTTAGTAAGGAGCTGTGAAAACAGGAGTATCATAGAATATCAACCACTGATATATTTATTTGTAGACTGTAACTTATTGGTAATTTAATTCTAGAACTGCAGCTGCTACTGATCCAAACATCAGGGAGAAGCTGCAGAGGAGGTAAATAAAAAAAAAAAGAGCTGCCAGGAATTATGGAGGTATTGCTGTCATTCCTATATTACTGTCAAACTAAAGGATCTCTACTTTCCCTGCTTTGCTAAAAGTTTGCTAAAGGCTTAAAAATCCCCTGAGAATTGCTGCATTCAGACCACACTGCTTTGCTAAAGATAACAGATACAGTCAACATAAAGAAATCAATTCACAACCAAGTCATGATAAAAAAACACAGGAAAGACCAAAGCACTGTACAGGATTCCACTGACAAAACAGAATCACTGTGAACACATTTAGAATTATCCTGTTTAAGGCAAATAATTAGATAATTAAACTGTAATTAGAGCTTTTCTTTTGTTCATCTTTAATCTAACCATGTGTATTTCATCCTAATCTTGAACTTCATCTTGAAATTGTAGGGGATACAGAAATAGCTAACTAAAAGTTTCTAAGTAAGATGCATGGTAAATTCTTTTCTTATTTATTTAACTTGTTATAAATGACAGCAGGATGTATTTCAATTCATAATATACATGTAAAGCATAATTTTTCATATCTCTGTTGTATACAATGTAAAGTCATACTATTCATGCCTTCATACAAGTACTTAGACTAATGATGTCCACCTTATTCCATCTTCTTTCCTACCCCATGCCACCTCCCTTCCCCTCCCTCCCCTTTGCCCTATCTAGAATTCACCTGTTCCTCCCATGCCCCCCCCAAAGCAATTATGAATCAGCATCCTTAAACATTCTGCATTTTATTTTTGGGGATTGGCTAACTTCACTTAGCATTATATTCTCCAACTCCATCCATTTACTTTCAAATACCATGATTTTATTCTCTTTTAATGCTGAGTAATATCCCATTGTGTATATATACTATAGTTTCTTTATCCATTCATTTATTGAAGGGCATCTAGCTTGTTTCCACAGTTTAGCTATTGTGAATTGAGCTGCTATGAACATTGATGTGTCTGTGTTACTGTAGTATGCTGATTTTAAGTTCTTTAGGTATAGACTGAGGAGTGGGATAGCTGGGTCAAATGGTGGTTCCATTCCAAGTTTTCTGAGGAATCTCCATACTGCTTTCCATAATAGTTGCACCAATTTGCAGTGCCACCAACAATGTATGAGTTTGCGTTTTCCCCCACATCCTCACCAACATTTATTGTATTCTGCATCCTTGATAACTGTCATTCTGACAGGCTTGAAATCTTAAGAGTAGTTTTGATTTGCAGTTCTCTAATTACTAGAGACTGAACATTTTTTCATATATTTGTTGATCGAATGTATATCAACTGCTGAGAAGTGTCTGTTCAGTTCATTTATTGATTGGGTTGTTTTTTTGTTTTGTTTTGTTTTTTGTTTTTGTTTATTTGTTTTTTAGTGTTAAATTTTTTGAGTTCTTTATATATTGTAGAGATTAGTGCTCTATCTGATGTGTGTGTGGCAAAAATTTGCTGCCAAAATGTAGGCTCTCTCTTTACCTCATTGATTGTTTCTTTTGCTGAGAAGAAGCTTTTCAGTTTGAGTCCATCCCATTTATTAATTCTTGATTTTATTTCTTGTGCTTTAGGAGTCTTTTTAAGGAAGTCAGGGCCTAATCCAACACAATGAAGATTTAGGCCTACTTTTTCCTCTATTAAGGGCAGGGTCTCTGGACTAATTCCTAGGTCTTTGATCCACTTTGAGTTTTGTGCATGGTGAGAGATAGGGGTTTATTTTCATTTTGCCACATATGGATTTCCAGTTCTCCCAGCACCATTTGTCAAAGAGGCTATCTTTTCTCCACTGTGTTTTTCATGCCTTTGTCTAATATGAGATAACTGTATTTATGTGGGTTTGTCTCTGTGTCTTCTATATTGTACCATTGGTCTACATGTCTATTTTGGTGCCAATACCATGCCATTTTGTTACCATAGCTTTGTAATACAATTTAAGGTCTGGTATTTGATGCTTCACTCTTCTTGCTAAGGATTGCTTTGGCTATTCTGGGTCTCTTATTTTTCCAAGTGAATTTTATGCTTGCTTTTTCTATTTCTATAAAAAATGACATTGGGATTTTAATTGGGATTGCATTGAATCTGTATAGCATTTTGGGTCATAGCATTGAATCTGTATAGCATTTAGCTATTTTAAATTCCCACAAGCCAGGTAGTAAATGTAATTTAGGTTCTCTTTAGAACTCAGATACTTCTTATCATAGATATCTGTTTTAAGTTCCATTGTGGTGCAGGTCAAGGGAGGGGAGAGAAGCCAAGGGACAACCACTCAAAGAAATGGAGGGTGAATGGAAGAAAGGCCAGGTCAGGTATTAGAGAACTGGAAACTGGAGGAATTCTAGTATATTTTAACATGTCTCTTGGTAATTTGGAACAAGTCTTTAAAGTCTAAACCTCAATTTCTTCTGATTTTTCCCCAGACATTTAATTTCATGGGATTCCCAATCTCAAGAACTCTCGTGGCCATAATGGCCTCAGAACCCTCTCCTAACGCCTACTGTGTGTTAGCTCTATATGCCTTTGATTATCTGCTCCTGCGATTATTGATTTTTTTGTGTGTCTCTTAAGAAATGAAAAACTCATATTAAAATGCATTTATTTTCCCCACAATGATGAGTTAGACTACAGGTTCTGAACTGCTTTACATATAGACTGTGTGTTTATCTAATTATAAATAGAAAATAACACTGTGCCAGTGATAAAAATGAAGCAGAAACTATCAAAAAGCCTGGTCCTATTTCCAAATACCATTATCGTCTTTAATATTTTGGTTTTAAATCAGTTTCCAAGAATTTGGGGAGTCTGTTTTTCTTTTTAATATTCGTGCTGCTCAGCTGACTCAGAAAATCTCTTGTTGCTATGGAAGTCGGATGGATTTCTTTCATCCTCTTTAAAATTGTATCTTCATGCCTTTACAATTAAAAGTCATACCTAATTATAATGCTAAACTACAGAATGTGAGATCATGTATAAAATAAAAGGGAATTTTTTCCTAAGCTTATTATTTGACTAGACTTTTAACTCTTTCCCATTCTTTCACATTCCGTTTGAATAAAACTAAAGCGTGACTGAAATCAATTATGTGAGTTTAATTTGCCCAGATTTGGGGGTAAATTTTTATTACTCCTTTCCTGAGCATCTGGTTATTCTAATTAATCTTTTCCTCCTTATCAGTGGATTTAATGATTCACTTCCATGCCCTTCTTTTGCCAAGTGCGTCAGCACAGTATTGTTAGCCAGAGGTGTCTCCATGGCTATTAAGAAGCTCTGACTCTGAATGAAGAAACAGAAGCAGTGTGGTGAGCAGAAGAGGGATGAGGTCATGTCTTTGACAACCTTTATTTTGCTCTTGGATTTTGGAATGCACACACATGAACACTTACAGATATATGACTAGTTTTGTGCATCCTTATATTGGAAATGAGGAGAAAGTGAGGATCAGAGCAGATTCCACATTTTAACCTCATCTAAATTCAACTCCTTTGCAGAACTTCATCTGAATCACCCCTTTTAATACATGCTCTCTAAATACTTTAAACTCTCTTAGTACTTGGTTACTTACATGCCTCTGCTGTCACAGTGTAGTTTCAGCCTGACATCACAGCAGGGAAGATAAGTAACAAATGCATGAACTTGTGGCACAAGCTCTGGGCATGTAAGCTCTTAACTGGCATTGAGGAAATTGTTAAACCTGCTAAAAAAAAAAATTAAGAGTGTGATTGGAAGCCTAGAATTAAAAGTGGAGATTGTAAACCAAGATGGTATATATGACAACTGTCTATTGAAATGGCAGACAATGTCCCAGGTACACTGCAGTTCCTTGGTAGATTAATATTACTTAAATTAACAGAGCTGCAAATAAAGGAACTTTTCGCAGGATTCCTAGCATCATGACAACCGAGGCCCTGTAGTGTGATAAAAAAATGTGCAGGGCCTGAGCTAAAATGGACCTGTTGAATATCGTCTCTACCTCTTTCTAAGTCTGGATTCTTCGGCAAGTATGGGAGGTTTTCCAAGATTCCTATAACCTCTTATCACAAATGCTTTTCTTACAATGTGAGATTAAACCTCCTCCCACTGAGAGGCTCTATGTTTCCATCCCTTATCAGGGAGGGCCTATGACTTCAGTGGACCTGGCACCACACAACTTCTGAAAGTAAACAGTTTTTCTTGATCCTCTTGGATTGCCCCCTTTTGAATCCCAGCCATCAGGATGTAAGGAAGCTTAGAGGTCATATGTAGATATTCTGGCCAATTGTTTCAACTGAAGCTCCAGCTGACCATCAGCATTCACTCCTGAGTAAGCCTTCAAATGCTACAAGGCATTCCCAGTCCCAGATCATTTCAGCAGAAGCCCTAGACATCATGGAACAGAAACAAAGTATAACACTGTGTTGTTTCAATTCCTGACTTCCAGAATACAAAGAAAGTGGTCATTCTTTTACACCATGTATAAGGTATGTTGTCATAGCAACAGATTATTGGCCACTAAAGTTAGTTCCATCATCTTCCTTGTAAAGTTGTTGAATATTAGAAATGATGTGTCTAATTTACTGGCACAAAATAGGTGCTCAGTAAATTATGTTGATTCGTGATGATGGTCCTCATACATTTTTATTAACTATTGTCTCTTTGAGACCTGACCTCTGCCACACTCCATATTTGTCCTTCATGGTTGAAGATGCATGAAAATATGAACCCAAAGCTCTGTATAATCTATTCTCTTTCACAGCTGGCCATGGAAGAACCAGTCCTTTGGTTGGAAGTGGTATCAATGATTTGCCCAACCACTCAATTATAGACAATGTTACTTTTTAGACTTATGTTCCTCTATGAAATTTAATAAGTATTCATTAATCAAAGCACTATACATGATGACATGGAAGATAGAATCCCTGCTGAAAGGAGATAATTAAGAAATCAAAGTCATCAGAGAGACCCAGGAGGATTTCTAACATATCCATTCATTTTAGTCTTGAAGGAACTGAAATCTGGAAACATAGGCCAGTTTCTCAGAGACACACATCATTGACAGCAGAACCAAGCCCAAGCTCCAGACTCCTTACTTTCCATCTTTCATTCACTCATTGCTTCAGGAAATGTTTGTTGAACACATGCTACCTTTCAGCCACTGTGGATTAAAGGTGAATGTGAAACATGCTTTCTGGAAAGGAGCTCACAGTCTGATTGGGAGACACAGTCGCAAAAGCAGAGAAGAAGAGCCCAGAAAAAGTGCTGCAGGGCTGTGAGATGGGTGGGATCCTGGAAGAGAACAGCTGACTCTGTTAGGGAAGGACTCAGAAGGAGGTGAACATGGAAGGCTGAGACAGAGTTTCAGGCAAAGAAAGAGCATTCCAGGTAAGCTTGAGCAACATATGTGAAGCACAGAGATATAAATATGCATTTTCATCATACCAGGATTCCTGAAGCTCAGCTCCATGGATATAGTCTTAAAGCACCTAGAGAATTTTTAAATAATTTCTTAAACAGACATTATTCTTCATAACCAAAGACAATGCAAGGCACATAAAATGTACATATTCCCTTAAGAAATACAGAGCTTCTGAGTTGGAAGAGACCTGAGAGATCATTTATCTCAATCCTCACGTACCCATGTAAAATGGCTGAGGAGTGAGATAGTATAATGAGCAGGAAGGCTGTGAAACCAGAGACATTGCTAAAGAACAAGAGCAATTAAAGGTTAAAATTAGGTTATTATTCCCTTTGATGCCCTTCCCCCATGGCACATCACAAAATATAAAAGCTAGGGGAAGGAAATAAAAAATGGGAAGACTATCCCCTCTAGCCAGCCCATCACAATTATAATGAGGTATTTGAAAGAAGAAAAGACACCTCAAAAGGGCACCATTATTAATGCCACTAAAAAGGAATTGGAAAGTTGCAGTTTAAATCATTGGTTTTGTGCCAGTTCTCTTTTTTATATAAATATCAATTCTCACAGTGAGTTATTGCACCTTAATTTAGTTAGGAATATATTTTTAAAATGGCTTGCTAAGAGGTGTAATTCAATGAAGAGAAAGTATTACCAAGTTGTGCAATGATCCATATATAGCTATTATTATTATTTAACATTCACTAAACACCCACAGTGAGCTAAGCATGGTACTAAACTTTGGAAAGAGTAGTTCCCACTCTGGCAAGGAAAGATTAAATACTCAAATAAGAGAAAAGCCTAAGTCTACTTGACATCAAGGAAATTTATTTTTCTACTCCAACCTTTCCTTGCTTCTCTTGTCAAATTAACATAATTCAAGATATTAGACTGGTACTAATAATAGTGATTCCTTATTTGTGCTCAGTACTTTATACTTTACCATCTCATTAGATAACTTGGCATATAATCTCTGGAAGATGCAAGCATAAGAGAGGTGGTTTCATTTAAAGAGCAGAATCAGCTGGCTTGTACTTTGGGGAGGAGAATGATCCTTTGAATAGGCATCTATGCACAAAAATTTGTGCCACCTACCTCTATCTTACAGTAGTCACCAGTTTCCATCCCAGGAGGTAATCACTAACAAATTTCTCCTATGTATCATTCCAGAGATAGTAAAGGAAAACACAGGCACACAGTTTATACATGTAGAATCATATTGTTATGCACTGCAATTTTTCTCTTATATTTTGGAGATTATCTCATACTGCATTATTATTTTCAATGGCTGTATCATATTCCAGATACAAGTGCACCATGATTTATTTAACTAGTGTGCTATTTACTGAGGGATTTTTGTTTTATTTGTACAAACTTCTGCTATTACAAATTATACTTCAATATGTGAATCCAATATGTAATTTTGATAGCTATTGCCAAATTTTCTCCAGAAAATATATACTGATTAAAATTCTCAGCAACAACGTAAGAGCACCTTTCCCCCTCACACACACTACTATCAATATATTGTGTTATCAAAATCTGGGATCTTTGATAATCTAATAAGTAAAAAAAATAGAATCCCGAGGTGGCATCATTTCTCTTCCTTCTGATTTTAAGACTATTTGAGCATACATTCATTTTTTAAAAAACATTAGTATTTTCTTTTCTCTGTGTGCTGCTTATATCCTCTATTAGTTTTTCTTATGAAAAAGAGAGTGGTTCTTTTTCTGATTCTTAATATTAATAAAACTATTTCTAGGTAAATAATCTGCATTGCAATATTTTTTCTAGTATGGAATTTGTCTTTTAGCTCTGTTAATAGCACTTTCACCTTGCAGAATTATCTATTTTTAGTAAATTAGTGTATTAGTCATTTTTTTTCTTTGTGGCTCTAGATTTTGTTTCATATTTATAAGGGTCTTTATTAATACAAGATTATTTTTTAAAGAAAGTCCAAAGTTCTCATCCAGCACTATGAATTTTTATGTAAATTATTGATGCCTTTGGTATTTATTCTGGTGGGAAGAAGAGACCTTTTATTTTTATTTTTGATGACTACTAAGCAGTCCAAATCTACTCATGGGTAATTTACCCCCACACACAATTTGCAATGCCACTTCTGTCATACACAGTTGCCCTCAGTACTGAAGAAAGATGAGTTCTAGGAACCCCCACATATCCTAAAATCTTCACCTGTTCAAATTCCTCATGTTAAGTGGTGTAGTATTGACATATCATCTGTGCACATCCTCCCATACACTTCAAATCATCTCTAGATTACTTACAAAAACATAATACAATGTAAAAACTACGTAAATAGCTGTTATGTGTGTTATTTAGGCAATGATAACAAGAGAAGAAGTCTGTACATGTTCACCCCAGATGCAATTTTTGTCCACTGAAAACTAAAAAATAAATATTAAAAAAAAATTCTTGGGCTGGGGATGTGGCTCAAGCAGTAGAGCGCTCCCCTGGCATGCGCAGGGCGCTGGGTTCGATCCTCAGCACCACATAAAATAAAATAAAGATGATGTGTACACCGAAAACTGAAAAATAAATATTTAAAAATTCTCTCTCTTTCTCTGTTCTCTCTGTCTCTTTTAAAAATATTCTCTCTCTCTCTCTCTCTCTCTCTCTCTCTCTCTCTCTCTCTCTTTCTCTCTCTCAAAAAAAAAAATAAAGAATAATGCTTTGTTTAGGCTGCCATTATTTAGTTTACAGATCTAGAAATAGGAACAAAGTTAGGATAAAAATATAAGATGATGCAGAAGGTAATGGAAGGACATTTATTCCAGTTCCCTTGTGGTAAAAATCTAAGATCCATCACATGAGCCCCAGTACACTTCTGATCTTGACCTCTCTGGTCCAGTATAGAGCTCCTACCATTTCTCTTTCAGGTTTGTGCTTGAACAGAATTTATGCAAGTCTACTTCCTTGACCTGGCCAACACTGAGTCAAGCACTCCTCTTGTCTCTGCAACCTTCTGTACATTGACTGTACAGTCTAATACTCCAGTCTCTTGATGTTTTCACCTCTCTGATGGACATTATCATTTGCTCCCAAATCCTATTCATCTTTCTCCCAGTGACTAAATTTCTGCTTTAATGTCCTTTCTCTTACATTAAGCACAGGTGATTTGATGACACTGACGTATCCAGGACAGAGGACCCACACCTGACCTAGGGAAAAACCACTTAGCACAAGTCATACCTCAAGTCCCACTGATTTGTTCAGTGAGAGGTGTGCGCCCAAGAAGAACTAATGCAACACATGAAACTTAGGTTGAGGAACCTGAATAGGGATTCATATCAGAGTCATCTTACACCAGGAATTTGCAGAATGGACCAGAAATGAAAACGTAGATTCAAAAAATGGAGAGACAGAAAATTGTTTAAAGCCCTAGCTCAAACCAGAAACTAGTCTTGTCCCTGAACTATTTAATTATGTAAGTTAATACCTTCTCTATTTTTCCTCAAGTCATTTTAAATTAGGTTTTCTCTCACTCCCAGATCAACCTTCTTAAGACCTCCTAAAGGTGAAGTTTCTTAAGGGCAGAAACTGTGTATTAATGCTATTGTAATCTAGAGCTCCATGCCTGCAGTACAGGAACATTCAATAACCATACAAGGGGGAAAAGAAGAAAGAAAGAATCTAAGTTTTTTATAATTCCTAACATGGCAATGCTTCCAAATATAGATAGACCACTTGCAAGAGATCACTGAGCAACTGATGACAGAGTCTAGATACAAATCCGGGAATACCCAGGTCAAAATCTTTGGTTTTCTTGTCTATAAAATTATAATGACAATCAATACCTGCTTTGAGGTATGATATAAAAATAATGATGATGGTAATTATACATATACAATACTATTGTCTGTTAGGACTAATTATTTCACCTTTTTTCTCCCATAAGCTCATTGTTCTTCAAAATCTTTATGGGTTATAAATAATACATGGAACTCCCTAAACTTTAAAAGGAAAGCATCATGGGTAAAATGATTACTTTGATTTCTTTTAAAAAAATGTTTTATTCAGTTTCAAATTATCTCTCCTATGAGAGAATGCAAAATAGTGGATACTCAAAAGTCATTAATATATGTTTGGGGACCTTGGTCTATGATGGATACCGCAGTAAATTTTTCTTCCTAATTGCATTTTGCCTTCAGTGGCATCAAAATGAGCTTGGATTGTCTGATCATATGTTGACCAGATGGTAAAGAAGGAAATTATTGTGCTGTACAGGAATAGAAACCATCTTTAAATTTTTTTTTAAATGCTTCCGGTAATCCATAAAGCAGATAATCCACAAAGAAGATAACTGAATGGCATATGTCAATAGAGTATGAGAAAGTGTTTTGTACTATTGTGTCATTACAATTTTAACATAGCATTATATTTTTTATTTTGCAATAAATAAAAGTAATCTTATCTATTTTAGTTAGTGGAACTAACTGTAAAGTTTTATACCTCTGGAATATTCTCCTCTTTCAATTACCTTCTTAAAATTGCATAAATGTTGGCTGAAGCATTATTCATTCTTTTCATAAGTCAATGCTGCTGAAATTCTGTTAGTGAAATGTATTAAAAATTCTTTATGTATCTTTTCACCCTCCATATTCTTAGTTACATGAAAGTTAAAGGCCACACAGAATATTTGAGGATATACTTTGGGTATTCTCAGGAAAAAGTTAACTGGGTGAAGCAATCAACTTTTACAAGGTTCTGGTAGCCTTTTCATTATAATTGGCAATTCTGTACCTTGATATATTACTTCTGGAGGGAAGTTTTCCAATTTTTATTTTTAAAAAAATACCTGAAACATTTACATTTTACATGATTGCACTTTTAAGAATTATTTGACCTCCCTAGTAGCTGGAATTACAGGCATATATTACCACTCCTGGCTTAAAAAAAAATAGAGACACATACAAAAAAAGATAAATGTCATTATAGTACTATTTATTATAAGAAAAAATATGTAAATTTCTAAATGGTATATCTGTACTTTTAAAAATCATGTTTTCTGGGTTGGTGTTGTGGCTCAATGGTAGAATACTTACCTAGCATGCATAAGGCACTGGGTTCAATCCCCAGCACCACATACAAAAAGATAAAATAAACAAAATAAAGGTATTTTTTAAAATAAATAAAAATCATGTTTTCTAATGTTATTTCATAGCCATACAAGATGAATACAATATAATTATTACTAATTCTTTTAAAAGGCAGAAGACTGGGAGTAGATCTCAGTGGTAGAGTGCTTGCCCAGCATGCATGAGGCCCTGGGTTCCATCCCCCACACCCACCCCAACTCCCCCCCAAAAGCAGAGAATTGCCCAGATATCTACATGGATTGTTTGTAAGGGGAGACTATGGAAGGGCATTTGCCAGTGATAATTGGAGTTATAGGGTAGTAGATAATTTTTACTTCTAATTTTCAACTTGCTATACCAACATGAATTTCTATAATAGACCTGTATGACTTTTACAATAGTTTATTTTATTTTAAGAGCTAGATCCTAGTTCCAAAGCAGATAGATGAGGTAAACATTTCTCTTTAAGATGGTTTCTAAAAACAGCCTTGAAGTTGGGAGCTAGTTTTACAGCTCCTGTTTCCTAATTAGCTAGTTCTTTATCAGAGTTGTACTTCACAGGTTGGTCTCTGGAATAGAAATTCTCTAACAAAGTTGGGTATCTCCTTACTGTCAGTAGGAAGATTTACTTTCCTATAGAAAAGTTATATTCCATCCTACCTTTTACCTTCTCATCTTAAACCCTTTGCTTTAAACCACACATCGGTTCTGTTTTCCTTGTCTGGAAGCAGAATTACATATTAGGAGGCTGTTGTACTAATCTGAGCAGAAAATAAGAAGATAGAACCATAGCAGTAGCTCAAGGGCAGGGGACTCGATGGGAGATTCAAAAGTCACACAGCTCAAGCATGTTCTCTGCCTGGAATGATTTCCCTTCATCTCTGATCAGATCCTCCCATCCTTCAAATTTCCATTCAAATACCTTCTTCTCAAAAAAAAAAAAAAAAAAAAAAAAAAAGAAAGAAAGAAAGAAAGAAATCTTCTTGTCCCCACAGCTGTAAATAATTTTCCCATTTTTGATTTTCAGTTTGTACCTACTTTTGTATAAATAGATAGATAGATAAATGTTTTATTGTAAAACAGAAAAAATAGTAGATACCTACAAAGAACTTTTTCCTTAAATCATTTGAGAGGAAGTTGTCATTCTAATGTGCCATCGACCATAAATTTATACTTCCTACCAAAAAAAAAGAGACATCTTTCACATAACAACAGTATAATTATCAAAATCAGAAAATTAATAGTGAAACAACGATGACATCTATTCCTCAGCCTGATAATGGTATTTATAGCAAAAGGATCCTGTTCAAAATCAAGTGTTACATTTAATTATCATGTCCTTAATTTAGTTCAATTAGGAGTTATGTCTCATTCCTAACTTTCATGACCTTGACACTTTAGACAATTACAACTAGAATACCCATTAATTTGGGTTTGTCTAGTGTTTCTTCACAATTAAATTCAGGTTATGCATCTTCAGTAGAAGTATCACGGAAGTGCCAGGTTCCTGTTGAATAGTATATTATGGTGATTTCTTCTATTATATGTTATGTTCACTTCGATTGTTTAAGATGATTTCTACCAATTTTCTCAAATATGAAGTTACTCTTTCCTTCTATGTAATTAATAATATTTTTGTGTGGACATACTTTGAAACTTTTAATTTATTCATCCATTCGTTTTTCATCAGTAGACTCACCATTCATTTTATTCTATGAGCTAAAATTCATTACTATCATTATTTATTTGGAAGCTCAAATTGATGAGATTTGGCCACTAGGAACTCTTCAAAGTAGTCCCTGTGTCCTTTGGTATATTCTCATTCTTCTTTGAGCATTTCCTTGCTTTTTTATTTTTTTCATTTTCTTTCTTTATTTATTTGGTACTGGAGATGAAATCCAGGGCACTCTACCACTGAGTCACATCCCTAGTCCTTAGTCTTTTTAGTTTGTTATTTTGACACAAGCTCTCACAGAAGTCCAGGCTGGCCTTGAACTTGCAACCCTCCTGCTTCAGTCTTAGATATTCAAAGCTTGATTGTACTTTCATTTCCCCAGACCTGAAATCATCGATCACTATAAGAATTCCACATTCCCTTAAGAATGATATTTAAAAGCCAAGATCTGAGTCCTTGGAGTTCTTACTCCACTAAGGGTGTCACTGTTCCCAAGACCACTCAGTGGACAGAGCTTAGAAGTCTTGGAATACATGTATCTGTACATACCTATGAATTTCCACACATTTACATCTATAGTTATTAAGACATCTATCTATATATATTGGAGACTGTCATTCATGGCTAAATATTTCGACTCCACTGGGTTTATTCCCAATTTTTTCCCTTCTGTATTTTCAATTCCTTTTTCCAGCAGTGAAACTTGCTTCCCATTAACCTTAATATAATTTCTGGCTTAAACACTTACCCTACATGAAGCTACTACTTCCCTCACAAAGATTTCCTCTTTATTTCACTCAGGATGCAACCACACAAGAATGTCCTACCCCCAGCCATTCTCTGAAAACCCCATGTGAGACTCCTCACTCCCATGTGAATCCCCTCCTCACCTTGCTTGGACTCTGATACCCGCTTCAGGCCACTTTATGTGTGTACCCTCCTCACCCCACCAGGCTGCCCCGTAAGTGGACACCCTCTCAACTCTAATTACACATGATCAAATTTTTAATTGAAGCAAAAAGAGGGGCTGGTAAAATTTTTAGTCAGGTGCTTCCTAATACCTTAAAGTCCTTGGTCAAAATATTAATTTGTTAATATACTTGAAATGTACTGTTTTCTATACATCAGACCAGTCATTAATATGATTATTTAAAAGAGAAAATGTATATTTTTCATTATTAAATATTACACATACACACATTCTTCCTCCTCTGAGGTCAATAATTGGCAAAAAAAGAATCAGATTATTAACATTTTAGTGCAAAATTTTGCCTATCATCACATTCTGGAAAGTTTTTTCTGATGAGAAGGATGATGGTAGTAACAAAGGGAAAACAAGGAATAGAACAAAAAGGGAGAGCAATGAGAAAATCAGAAAGAGAAAAGGAGGGAATGAGAAAGGTGGCAAGGGGGGCATGGAGGGGGCATGTCCCGCAGAGAAAAGGCCCAAGAGGGACACTAATAGAGAAAAGTGCATAGCGAGTGGCCTTCAGGAGAGCCTGTTTCAGCCACCAAACCCTATCATCAGCACTAAGCAGTACTCTGTCAAAAGGAAAAAGGAAAAAAATGTCATCTACTCCAGAATCCCTAGCAAATCTAAGCAAGTAAAGCAGAAACTGCTACTTCATATATTTTTTTTCAACACACAAAGGAGTGAAACTGACATGGAGAAACTTGGTGCAGTCAACTTTAGGGTTTTATCTATATATTTGCTTATGGGCATGTTTAAAAAATGCTATTTTGAGAGTCACCTTTAGAAACTACTCATCAACAGCTTCAAAATGGTGCAAGGGTACTCAGTGTGTCAAACTTTGATGAAGAAAAATATTAATATTATATGTATAAAGAGAATGCCTGCAATATTTAATATTGCATCAGCTTTGCTGTGTTAAGAAACTACATATCCTATCTGTAACTCGTGATATCAGTGTGTCTGACTCAGAACTCTACAAAACATCCTGTCTAGTGCTGGGGTCTTATCAGAGCCATTGCCTTTTTAACAGTCTTGGTTCAAAAGAGTATAACAGAGAAGCCAGTGAAATAGAGGAAGAGGATTGAAAGGGGAAAGGGAGGAATGATGAAATGATCAAACAATCCTATGTACATGTATAAATATACCACAGTGAATGGTGAATTTCACCTTTATGTATATCTATAAAGCACCAATTAAGAAAAGCTACAAATAAAAATAAAGAAGACCAGTAAAAAGAACCAGGGGGAAGAAGAAGAATGGGAAGGGGAAGTACTGGGGCCTGAATAGAAACAAATTATATTAAATCCTTTATAGTTATGTCAAAATGAATCCCAATATTATGTATAACTATAATGCACTAATAAAAAAAGAATAATTCATTGATGATTTTAAAAAAATAGTATAACAGAATATGAATTTATTCACTACTACACCTAAGTTTGCTGAATCTCCAAAAAAACTAATTCTTTAAACAGAATAGAACTAAAGGAAAAGTTTTGCTTCTGGAAGAGTATCTGAGCCAGGTGCAATGGCACACACCTGTAACTTCAGCTACTCCAGAGACTGAGGTGAGAGGATCTCAAGTTCCACGTCAGCCCCATATAGCAACTTATGTCTCAAAATAAAAAGGGCTGAGAATGTGTCTCAGCAGTGGAGTACCCCTGGGTTTATTCCCTAATACTGAAAAAAAAAGAAAGAAAAGAATATTTATTCATAAACCAACAGAGTTTGGCTTAATTAGCAAATAATTGTAGCTGAGATAAATCATTTTATATGCTTCCTACAGGTGTTATTTAGAGACTACTAAAATATCAGTAAGGAACATTAATAACTTTCAGAAAACCATTTTTCTTTCTTCCTAATACAATCTTGATTTTGTTTAGATATTCCCTCTCCACCCACAAATGATTGAGAAAAATAGACCTAGTGTCAAATTTTCCTGTTTTGTTGAAGCCAGTAACACATGGCATTGCTCTGGCTACTGTCATAGAAGAGAAGTCATATAACCACATTGCCTACAATGCTCCAGTCACAGTTGAGGGGGGAAAAGGCATACTCTTAGATCATGAGCAAGAATATATATCACATCAGGTGCTCATGGTAGGTATTTTTCAATCATAAAAGGACCAGTCTGAATTCCAAGCTGTCTAGAGTAACAGAGCAGAAATATGGGAGGAATTTAGGTCCCTGGTGACATCATTGAATCAGAGTCACCAACCTGACCAAAGCTGAACTCTCATGAGAGATAATAGACTTTACTATACAATTCTTCACTGAATCAGGCTTTTACATTTGTAGCCAGGAGCATCCTACTGATTAAACCTATTTAAGTTCAAGGCCAAAAGCCAAAATTGCAAGTAGACATCCCTGACAACCTGGCAACGCTGAGAAAATTTCTACAGATTAAATAAAGAATTAACAAGTTTCCTTAGCTTTTCTGCAGGAAAAAAAATCTGAAAATGACTGTAAATCTTGCAAAGTTTCTCTTGCAGATTCCTTCTGTTCGGACAACTTCAAAACTAAAACATGGCCTTGGAATCCTTTCTTTTCTGTTTTAGAATCAGTAATGACAGCTTTGCAAAGGTAACTTCATTGAATTGAGGACAAAGGAAATGATGCTTTGTAAATTCAACCCAAAACAGTCTTAGAGAATTCTTTGACAGCTACCGAACTCTGAATCAATTTTTAGCCCAGCTGCCATCAAAATAAAAGTGTCAAAATCACTTGTATTCCTGGGATACCTTTCATGCTGCTATATAAACCTCTTTTTCAAGTTTAACATCAGAAGACTTAATTTGGGGCAAAGTTGATGTTACCTTAGGGATTCTTTTTTGCACAATTCAGATTTGTCTCAATTATTTCCAGAAATTCACCACAAAATTTACATGTTTCTTCCATGCACAAAATATTCTGTGATCAAAATCAAGTATCAATTTAATAAAATTAGTTACTTAATCATAGACTCTCTTATCCAGAAACACGTTTTTCCTTCTATTAAATCCATACCTATAACCTTCTAATTTCTCTTTCCCATCTATTAACCCCTTCTTTATTCACATTTTGAAACAATCCTTGTAAATTTCATGAAAACATAAATGGTGTTTAAGTATATAGAATTATACTGCTGTAGGGACAGATAAGTAAAGGCACCAAAGATAAGGAAACAGCTTTATTTAGTTGCAGCCAGATTCAGAGGGCACAGCTTCTGCTGTAATCAATACCCTGAACCCCGAGTTTAGGTAGTTTCAGAATTTTGTACCAGCATATAAGGGGAGGGGCTCAGAAGTTCACAGTCTGCTGAAGTTCACATAAAAGCAGTTTTTTTACCCCTCTGTTCTGGGCAAGTTAACCCTTCAAGGACAACACCTGAGAAGGGGAAAGTTTCTTTCCTTTCTTTCCTCCCCCTAACACTGTTACCATGGAGCCCAATTGGTAACTTCTCTTATCTTAGAAATGTAGACAACACTGTGAAGCCACAGCTCAAGGCCAGAGGCCTTGTTTACATATTTCTACAAACTACTATACAGGATGAATGTTTGTGAAAAACTAGTAAGGGGATGTCCAGCACCTGGAGTGCTGATTTTTCCCAGCCATTGGCCAAGTAAAACAGGGCAACAGGAAAACAGGAAGTTTATCTACACCGAACTCTTGTAGAGACTCTTTGCTGACAGTCCTAAAATCAGCCATGGTGAAGATTGCTGAAGAAGGTCAGTTAAGACTTTCCTGTGGGCCTGGGTAGGGAGGGGGAAGACGGGAATGTGGGACTGAGAGCAGCTCAGGTGGATCTGAGAATGAGAAAGGAAATGTAAAGGAATAATGGGAAAAGGGGGTTGGGATTTTCCCTAGCAAGAAAAACTTGAGCAGTAGAACAGAGGGGAAGATGGGAGTGAATATCCCAAGAAGCCTGTAAGGGACTTTAAATTCTTAGTAAACTGTTTTCAGTGATGACAAAGCAACTTTAAAGGCCATTTTCACCAGATTTTGGATAGGGGTCTGAGGGTCCTCCTCAGCTGGTTTGAGTTTTGGGTTAGCTGGTAAGAGGGCCTGGTGGGACCAGGTGTGGGCACTAATAGGAGAAGAGAGAAGTGAGTGGGTAGAGGGATACCTTCAGTACCTGCTACTTCAGCAAAGGGGCAACGGTCTGAGGAAGGGCAGTGGTGTAGGTTTTTGATCTAGTAATTGGAGGGGAGAAAGCAGGTTGTTGAGGTGGGGGTGACGGTGGAAGGGCTCAGGCAGAAGATTGAAGATGAGGACCTATTTGAGCTGGGCAATAGGGTGAGGATTCATCAGCAGGGTCAAAAGTAATGGATGAGTCCGAAGGAGGAGAAGGTTGGGGATTGGAGATTGAGGGGTTGGTTTGCAAGCTAGAAGAATTTGTAGAGGTTTGCAAGAGGTGCAGAGGTGCAGAGGTGCAGAGAGCAGGATTGGATCAAAGCAAGGAAAATGTTTGAATGTAGGAGATCTTTATCCATTTTTTTGAATGCTCACAGTAGTTGTAGAGACCCCTTAGAATAGAGGGATCCAGAGACCCAAAAGGGGGTCATTCATTTTGGCTGTCTAGGAGATAAGTGAGCCAATCCTGGGTGCTATATTTGATCAATTTGGGGGGTTTAATATCTGGTGTCAAGGAGAAGGGTTTGAGGTTGTCTAAAAGGCATTGTAAGGGAGAGCCAACCGGCAGAGAGGACGCATTACCCATGTCGCAAATGTAGTATAAAGGGAGAGGGAAGGGGACACAAAGGTAGTTTAGGGGAAAAGAAAGGAGACACAAATGTAGTATAAGGGAGGGGAAAGGAACTGACTTTTTGGCAAAAGGGGCATTCCCACTAGAGCCAAAAATCAGGAGTGCCTAGTGGCAGGTTGGAGCTGCAGAGATTGGTGGTCACAGAATCCTTTTTTTTTTTCCCTCAGTTATTTATTTATTTATTTATTTGATTTTTTGTGGTACTGGGGATTGAACCCAAGGGTGCTCTACCCCTGAGCTATATCCCCCGTTCTTTTTAGTTTTCATTTGGAGAAAGGATCTCCCTAAGTTGTTGAGGCTGGCCTTGAACTTGTGATCCTCCTACCTCAGCCTCCTGAGTAGCTGAGATTCCAAGTTAGACAAAAATTGTATTGGCCCTTCCAGTGATAAACGTGCTTTTATGTGTCATCTCTTTAATATTCACAATCACCTCATTAAGAGTTATTTTGTACTATTTGACAGTTGAGGGGACCATGGTTTCTGACAGAGTTGGGGCTGAAGCCTGAGTCCCTTCCCACTGCCAGCCATGTAAATAGACTAAATGTAACGCAAGGGTTAGAAGCCCTGAGCATGTGGTCCGGGGTAGTATGGCCCATGGCAGACTCCAGTGATGCCTAGAATCCCACATGAATGGAACTGACTGTGGCCCCATCTTGGCTGATCAGGGCCTGTGCCCTTGGGCTTGAGCTGAGGCCAGCCTGGGCGGCCTCTTGAACCCACGTGGCCCCTTGCCCTTCCCCACCCTAGGGCAGTGGCCTTTAGAGTTGGAAGTTTGGGGCAGAGTTGAGAGCCTTTGGTGTCAGAACACATCACTCCAGGGGACAGGACTGGGTCACAGAATCCTAACAGTCGAGGCTGCCATCCTGGGCAGGGCTGGAGCCACGGGAGACCTTGGACAAGGCTTTTCGGGACCCCTCCTGGAGGGACCAGAGACTCCCGGGGCCAGAAAGAGAGAGAGGAAGGGGAGGGTAAGAGTATCTATAGCAGTCGAGTCTTAAAGATGAGAGGACTAGGACTTTATGAGAGCCACCGAAACCGTGAAGGTCTGGGTGGGGTGTGATTTTTAGTTCCCGGAGGACACAGTCCTTTGAGGGTGACCTATAACGCCTATGCTGGGGAGGGGGAAGGGAAATAATTTTGAACCCAAGAGTCAAATCTGCCCAAGGAAGGAGTCCCTGGGGGCCACCGTGGCCTTGAAGTAAGTGGTGGGGTGTTTTCCTCCCCACAGGTGGGCAAAGAGGTTTGCAGGAGGATCAAATCCTCCTGACACCACCTTTGGGTTTAGGACTCCAGGAAGGGCAAACTCACCAATCGAAGGCCGGTGGTGGATGGAGTTCTGGCCGTGGAGAAAATGGGTTCAGGCTGTCTAGTGAGTGGCACTTCCGAAGGAAGAAGGACCCAAAAGTGGGTTTTAACCCTCTTCCCTGGTTTCAGCACCAGATGAAAGAAAAGTGACCACAACACTCGGAGCGACCAAGAGATCTTCGTGGCAGCAGTGAGAAAGAGGAGAAAAGAGAGGGAGAGAAAGAGCAGGGAAAGAGATAAGAAAGGGAGAGGAGAGCAAAGAGATAGGAGAGGAGAAGAGAGACTGAGAGAGAGTGAAAGCGAGAGAAGAAAGAGAGCAAGAGAGGGGGCCTGGCAGGAGAGAGTTTTTATAGCCAAAATCTAATGGGGTCTGCAAGCTGCCTTGTTGGCGTGCAGTGATTGGATCATACAGTAGTTGCTAAGGATGTCATCTTCTGCCTTCAGGCAGATGGAGCAGGCGTCAGATGTGGGTTTCCATTGCACCAGACAGGAGGGGGTCGAGTGTTCAGCCTTGAGTGGGGTTGAGTGTTCAGACTTAAGGCAAACAAGCAATAAGGAACCAGATGGGTGAGGGTGAGGGTCGAGTGTTCAGCCCACCCTGCAGCTAAAATTTGTTTAGCCTGCTCCACAACTAACAGTTGCTACTTCTATGCCCAAATGTGAAAAAGAGGTAGTGTCCCCAGAAGATAGCCTGGGAAAGTCACAGGTATAGGAGAAGGGCACCTGACGGGAGTTATGGCCCTGAGGAGAGAAATACAAAAACTGACGACCTACAGCTCAACAAGAAAGGGGACAGGGAAATAAAAAACACTCTCTTCCCATCCTTTGACCTCTCATTCACCAAATCCATACAAAGTTGAAAGACCCGAATTGCCCTGCTCAGGGAGGTCAGTCCTCAATGCCAGGAAGAGGTCAAAGGTGAAGAGAGACCTAATAGAGCAAACAGACATCCACAACACAGACTGTACACAAATAATAGTATAGATGGGACTTGAAGAAATTAAGGCATTTATGGGCTGGCGATATGACTCAATGGTAGAGTACTTGACTAGTATTATAAAGCCTTGGGTTCAATACCCAGAACCAGGAAAGAAGGGGAAAAAAAAGGAAGAAAGAGAGAAAGGGAGGGGGAAGGAGGGAGAGAAGAAAGAAGGGGGGGGAAGGGAAGGGAAGGAGGGGTGGGGGGAGGGAGGGGTAAAGGGAAGGAGGGGTGGGGGGAGGGAAGGGAAGAAAGAAAAGAAAGAGGGGAGGGGAGGGGTAGGGAGGGAAAGGAGAGAGGAAAAAAGGGAGGGAGGGAGAGAAGAAGGGAAGGAGGAAGGAAATAGAGATATCTGCTTCCACAATAACTCTGGTACACATTTTTGGCAAAGATATTTATTTAAGAACCCTTTCCATTTTGTTGATGCTAGTTTTTAGTCATCATACTTCACGTTAACAAATTTATGAATATGAACAAATGCATATTTTATAATTATTAACTTTCTAACAGTAAAGTCAATCCTTTTCCCTCAAGCATAAATACTCTTCCAGTTCCATAGCCTTAGTAGTTCTTTATTACTGTTAAACAGCAGCGTTTATACAAACTTATGACAATTGCTTTAATTCTATCTCCAAACCATACTATTTTATATTAGATTTGCATTTCTCTTTTAAATTGTCTTGAACATAAATTTTGTCTGGCATGTCAGTATATGGTATAATTAATAGGACCAATGGATTGAGAGTCCAACTGTTGAGGCAATATGAAATGACACCACTAGCCTGTTATGTCTGTCTTTGCAGTAACAGATGGTGTAAGCTATGGTTCAGTGGAAAGAGTCATGGACTTTTGTCTGGAGACAATAGTTCAGAGCTATCTTTTTCATTAAAAAGCTGTAGGACTTAGCCATTCCCTTCACCCATCCAGCTGCTCTTCTGTGGACTAAGGGGCCAGGGCCAGAGAGGTGCTTCAATGACTTCCAGCGTTACAGTTCTTTGATTCTCGTGCATGTGCCTGGTTTTCATACCGTATAGGAACCATAATTTACTGTTTAATGGCTGCACTAATTTGAAAAGGGCTTTTTAAACTGACATAGCAAATGCTAGATACTCTATTTTAGATAAAGAAACAGCAAATGACATTAAAATACAGCAAATCCTCAGTGACTTTTTGTGGGTCTAATAGGTGTAGCCTCACATGAATCTCAGACTTTCCCTGAATTGCATAAAGTATGCTTACCATTTCACAGTAAATATTTACATGCCTAAGTAATGACTTCACAAAGCTTTGAGACATGAAGAGGATAATTCATGCCCTAGAGTTGATCTGCACTCACAGAAGTCAAGTAATTTAACCAAAGATAATAACTAGTAAGGGAGTGAGCAGATTTTTTTTTCAACTGGGAATTGAACCCAAGGGCACTTAACCACTAATATATATCAACAGTCTTACACACACACACACACACACACACACACACACACACACATATACATATATATACATATGTATACCCACACATTTTATTTAGAGACAGGGTCTCACTGAGTTGCTTAGGGCCTCACTAATTTGCTGAGAGGCTGGTTTTGAACTTGTGATCCCTTGCCTCAGCCTCCCAAGATGCTGAAATTGCAGCTATGCACCCCCATGCCCAACAAGGAGCTAGAATTTGAACCTAACCTAAGACTCAAGCCCGTGTCTCTCTTCATTCTTGTTATCCCAGTACCTCCAGAAACTCTGACCAGACAAATCCTTCATTTGTTCTTCTTAGAAAATGAAACTTTTCACTTAAGTTTGATTTATCCCTTGAGTAGTTTCTGTGCCCTCAGATCCCCTCCCCTTCTCCTCTAGCACTGTCTACACTCCCTGGGGCACAAGAACCAGGTCCGCTTGGCCAAGTCTCAAATGTCAGTGTTCTCCAGTGCTATAACAGGAGCAAGTGACATATTGATGTGGCTTGAATGTTAGGCATTAACAGCCCTACATCTTGTCTCTATTCCTAATTACAAACCAAATTTTTCCATAAGTATTTACCTCCTCTCTCCTTCCACCAAAATTACACAGTTGTCTGAATAACCTGCTCCCTGCTTCAATTCTCTCTGGAAAACATCCACTTAACATTGTGGATTGTGAATTATTCTGCTATAAGCATAATGTGTTGCTATAGTGTGTAGTGGTAGATAGGAAGACATTGTCTTAGAAAATTCTAAATCTTTACTGAGAAATGAAGAAAAATGGGAGGCACTCCCCTAATGCATTCCCTTTCTGTCTTGAGTTGGGTATCTTAGAAATAGACTCTGGGATGAAGAATTGTGTGCAGAAGATTGGTTGGAGAGTGTTCTTAGGAGTGATACCTGAGAAAAGAAAGACATAGATGCAGAGAGGACCAGGGATGGGTCAGCACTGAAGCAGGTATGGGCTGAGCACCACTGTATACACTGTACCAGTTCAGACTGTAGACCCAAGTCCACCTGTGTCCTCAGTGTAATTACTCCTTCCACTTCTAAACAAAAGATTTCTAAGATTTCAAGGACCATTCTGGAATCTTACTATGAAGAATTTAAAAGAATCCTGAACTCTCCAGGGAAACTAAATGGAATAAAGAGAGATTATAAAATAGGAAAATTCTAAAAATAATAGAATGAAACTGGGTAATTTGAATGAAAGCCAGTCATATCTACAAGGAGTACAGCATCTTATTGATTCATTATCAACCCAAATAATTTAATTATATTCCATTACCATGTGTTTTCACATCCTGAACCATACAATGTGAAGTCTGTGTTATCAGATTAGATAACACAGATAAGAAGTGGATGGGGAGGGGTGGGTGACAGGAGACCCAAAGAAACCACTCCTCAAACCAAGCCAAAAAGTGCTTAGGTAAGAATGATAGAATGCATTGTAAATTAAGACACAGCTTTAGATGTTAAAGAAAATACGTAAATTATCTTTTGTTTTAAGTAAGCCAACTATGACTATCCTAAACTATTAGTAGAAATATCCTTCTCTTTCATTTTTCTAAACTTGAGCCTATAATCTGTAACACAAGAAATAATTTTAGATCTAATTTAACATGTAACTCTTCATTATTTCAATTGAATTTAACAAATCCCAGAAAGAAAAGTCTTCCCCAAAAGAATAATGTCTGCAAAATGATTATTTAAGAGCTGATAACTTAGCAAGTACATATCACTACTGCTGGACTCTTCTTGTCAAAATTTAAGGATTTTTTCCCAGGAAAAAAAAACACCTCAAATTCTAGAATAAGAAGGCTTTAGTAACTGAAAAATATTGGGGAAAATGTAAAGCTTTTATTTGAAAGTATCAAGACCCTACTATCCCACTCCTGGGTGTTTTCCCAAAGGATCTAAAACAGGTATACTACAGCAACACAGCCACCTCAATGTTTATAGCAGCACAATTCACAATAACTTAATTATGGAATCAACCCAGATGCCTGTCTATAGATGAATGGATTAAGAAATTGTGAGATACACACACACACACTCACACACACACACACACACAATGAAGTTCTACTCAATCATAAAAAAGAATGAAATGATGGCATTTGCCAGTAAATGAATAGAAATGGAGAATATCATGCTAAGTGAAATTAGCCAAACTCAAACTCACAGGTCAAATGTTTTCTCTCATATGAGGGAGCTATAGTAAAATAAAGGAAAAGGGAGAGAAGGATGAGATTACATAAAGAACCAATCAAATACAAATTAAAAGACAAGTAGAAGGAAAGGAGAACGAGAGAGGGGAGGGAGGATGGGAGGAAAGTAGGAAGATCATGAACTGAAATTGATTTCCATTCATATTTGAGTTTATCAGGATGAACCCAATTACTATGTAGAACCATAAAGTTCTACTAATAAAAAAAGTATCAAGTCAAACTCAGTGGCATTGTCAGTGCTGAAAACAATTACTTTTATCATAATGCATTATACAATAAATATACAAATAATGCTATTATGTTAATCTGACCAAATAAATTAATAACTCAATAAACACTCTAAAGTTTTGGGAATGTATCATTATAAAAATAAGGAGGTATTATTTGTTCACTTAAAATATTTCTCTTAAGTTATAGTTTCCCAGAGATCATACAAAATGCAATCTTAAGTTTGTCTCCAATATTTTATTTATTTATAAAATTAATATTTTATATTAGTAAAATATTCTGTGAACAGGTATAAGCTTGCAGAAGGCAAGGTTTATGGTCTGCTTTATGTAAAATATATTCCCAACAGCTGGAACACTAACTGGCACAATGTAGGCACTCAGTAAATGTCTGTTAAATCAATAAATAAGTTCAAGGCCAGTGAGGACTATAAGACAGCATTAAGAACAGGAAATGCCCCTGCCATTTAATGAATGAATTTTATCTTAGAAAGAGAAGTAGCAGTATGTAAAGCAGAATAGTTCAATCCAGATTTGGGTTAACACTAAAACACTCCATTGACATCAATTCAAATTCTATTTACAATCTTGGATTCCTACATACATACGTGTTCTGAAATCTTTTAGAATGGCACAACAGGCATAAGCCCAGAACCATAGCAGCTTTGTTTCAATAAAGAGTGAAGAGATAGCTTGTTCATAAAATTTCTTTGCCATGACTTATTCATGCTAGGAAACCTGAAAAATGCTCACCAATTCAACTATAATGCTCTTACTTGACCAAGAGATTGAATTGGACTTTGAAAACAAGGAGAGACAAGAGAATTGGGCAAGAAATAGCCCACATGGAGTCAATAATCATTCCATGAAGATCCTAAATATCATATCATCATCACCATTATATCATGTGCTATACAGTTCACAAAGCTCATTGGTATCTAATGTAGCATCTAATTTGATTCTCACAACAACCTGTGAATCAGGAAATACTATTGAATCATGTTGGATGTCGGAGAGTACTAATCACAGCTTTAAAGATCTGACCAGTTGAAAAATAACAAATGGGGGCTGGGGTTGTGGCTCAATAGTAGAGCGCTTGCCTGACACATGTGAGGCACTGGGTTGGATCCTCAGCACCACATAAAAATAAGCAAATAAAATAAAGGTATTATGTCCATCTACACCTAAAAAAAAAAATTAAATAACAAAAATCACCACCATGGGTGAAGGGAGAATAGATGTTCACTGAGTTAGACAAAGGGAAATGAAGAGAGGGATGGGGGATAGGAATAGGAAGGACAGTGGAATTAATCTAACATTATTTTCCTGTGTACATATGTGAGTATACTACAGTGAATTTCCACATCATGTACATTCACAAGACTTGGATCCTAATTAGAATAAGATATACTTCATGTTTGTATAAATATGCCAAAATTGACTCTACTGTCATGTATAACTAAAAAGAACAAATAAACAAATAAATAAAATTTAAAAATCACAATCATAATAATGAGCTATCCTCTAAATAGCACTTATTATGTATCAAGTATTATTTACATGCTTTATATCTGTTAAGTCATTTACTCCTCAAAATAACAAGTTTCCAAAAAGGGATCATGACATCAGCTTTTTCAAAGGTGCTAGGCAAATTTACTACACCTGATATAGAAATTGCACTTTTTGCCAGTCTCTTCTGTTGTGAAGATAATCGGGGAATGACCACCCTGACTTTTCCTCCAAAAATCACGCTATAAAGCTGACACAGAGAGAACTGAGAACCAAGTGGGCCAGGTTTACCTGACCTGGTGGCTGCTTGCCAATGGAGCCTGAAAGTTAGGCCTCAGCCTCCTCTGGGCCCAGGCATCTCTGAGCTGATGAGAAGGTCAGGGAGAGTCAAAGTCAGGCTTTCCCCAATCTCCCCAATCCCTCACAAGTTTTTTGCAATGGGTGGAAAATTGTCCTCAAAATGCTGCTGATCTCTCTTGGGAAGTAAAGCAGGTCTCTCCATTCCTCTATAGAGAAACGGCAAGGAAGAAAATTCTACCCCCAAAATCTTCAACCGGGAAACTGAAAAACAGGTAGGCTTACTACTTCCTTCAAAGTCAAAGAATTCAAGGTAGTAAAGATAGGCCTTGAGCCCCATAGTCTGATGGCAGAGTTCATACAGTGTTCACTCCACACAGCACTGAAAACTTTCAACTCAGACAAGTTCAACAAAAAGCTGCAAGACAAACATTCTAAAACCAACATTCTTTACACTCTTCCAGAAATGTTTTCATGGCTTTAGTGTATTCTCTTTTTCCCTTAATTTCTTGTCACATGCTTTGAAAACATCGAACCATTTCTTTCTGAGCCTAGCTAACTGATAAAATGAGCAACATAAAAAAATCTGTTATTGTACTTCATCTCACATCAAGATATTAAAATTTGATGCAGTTTAACTTTGGTTTATTTCTGTTGGTTCAACAAATACTCCTTATATTGACTAACAGGCTAATACATCTTTGATTCATAGAGTTAACCAGTGTATCAAAAGCACTAGTGTTTTGCTTTGGGTGACTATCAGACTCAGGAGCAGGTGCTACATTATCCTCTTGTTTGTATTTCTACTAGTCTTCATTCAACAAATAACCCAATATGAAACTGCTTATTAGTTTATTTTCCATTAAATGTATACACATAATTAATATTTGCTGATTCATGTAGTATTTACCTTACTGTTTATTAACAGATGCAAATTTCAAAGTATAAATAAATTTGACAGCATATTTCCACCAAATAGTTTCATCAATCTAATGCAATTAGAAGTGGTCTTTAATTCATTTGTGGCAGAGATTGTGAATGACTAGCTTGAATGATTTATTGTACTCCTAAATTGTTTTTAAGAATTCCACTATAGGAATTAAGACTTTTGTAATTATCCTCTCATGCAGCTTCTGGTCTCTTGAACTATTCTTCCACCAATAAATCTCTGCTTGCAATTATAGTAAGAGTAGAATTTTTGGAATCAGGTGGAATGAAAATTAAGATTCCATATGAGCCCGCCAGTCTTGGCTGCTGTTATTATATATACAGGAACAGAGTATTTTTGCTTCTGCTGTAATGTTTCTTAATCAAATAAAAAAATAATGTTAAGTAACTTTAAGACCTTAAAAATAATGAAAAAAAAATCACTGTAACTTTGAATAAGTCAGTAATTAATTAAGATAATGACATATTTCTCCTCTGTTTTCTACTCCCTATGGATAGACTTTCGTGTATACCACATAAAATGTATCCTGTTTGTTTTTGTTTTTTTTCTGATCATTTGTTCAGGAGCAAAATTTATCCAATTTTTCTTTTTAAAAGTCAGTGAAATCTATCAGAATGGCAGCTATCAAGAATACAAACAACAGTAAATGTTGGTGAGGATGTGGGGGGAAAGGCACACTTATACATTGCTGGTGGGACTGCAAATTGGTGCAGCCAATCTGGAAAGCAGTATGGAGAATCCTTGGAACATTTGGAATGGAACCACCATTTGACTCAGCTATCCCACTCCTTGGTTTATACCCAAAGGACTTAAAAACAGCATACTACAGGGACACAGCCACATCAATGTTTTCAGCAGCACATTTCACAATAGATAAATTGTGGAACCAACCCAGATGCCCTTCAGTAGATGAACACATAGGGAAACTTTGGTAAATATACACAATGGAATATTATTCAGCATTAAAAGAGAATAAAATCATGGTATTTGTAGGTAAATGGATGGAGTTAGGAATATAATGCTAAGTGAAGTAAGCCAATCCCAAAAACCAAAGGCCAAATGTTTTCTTTGATATGAGGATACTGACTCATAATGGCAATGGAGGGTGGGGGAACATGGGAGGAATGGAGGAACTTTAGATAGGGTAAAGGGGAGGGAGGGGAAGGGAAGGGGCAAGGGGGTAGGGATGATGGTGGAATGAGTTAGACATCATTACTCTAAGTATATGTATGAAGACATGAATGGTGTAAAAATACTGTGTACAAACAGTGACTTGAAAAATTGTGCTCTATATGTGTAATATGAGATGAATTGCATTCTGCCATCATATATAACAAATTACATTAAATAATTTAATTAAAAAAATCATTAAAATCTGTCCCCACTAAGCCTCCTAGAGACAGAGCATCTTAATTTCAGCTAATACACCTTAATTTTGTTTCTCAATGTTGGGGTAACTTTATAATTGTATCCATTACTTATAGTTTTTAATATCAGTACCCATGAAAATGTAACCAGAGCATAGTAAAATCTTAATAATCATCAAAAATGCATTTCATTAGTTTCAAAATATTTCAAATCAAAATTTTTCTGTAACCAATGCAAGAGTGATTCACCAACAAGAGAAAACAGGGACTCTAACTTTTAAAATTTAATTATAATTCTTTATTGACTACAATCCTGAGTACCATAACAAATAAACCCTGAAACGTTAGTGGCTTGACACAGCAAAAATGTATTTCTTGCTGGAGATAATGATCCAAACTGGAACTCATTATTGGGAGGCAGTTTTTCTCTCCACGGTGATTCAGAACATAAACTCCTTCTATCTTATAGTCCCACCATTCAGGACCTCATGGTTTTCTGTGTTCAGTCAGTGGAAGAAAATCACAAAGAAATAATCCTGCTTCTTAGAAGCTGTCATCCAGAAGTAACGCAAATCACTTTTGTTCATGTCACTGATGTGAAATAATTACAAAATCAAACCTAGATGAATATTGGGATGAGTGCAGAAAATAGCTAAACCTAGACTATGGAATGGGGAGCACAGGTTTTGATGTCCAGCTCACCATCACAACCACAAGCATCATCAAACAAGAATTTATCAGTAACTATTTTGGATATTGTATTCATAAAGACAGTATATGCCACGTGACAACAAAGAACTAGGATTCATTCACTCATCGTTCAGCAAATACATATAGAACAACTGCTGCCCTTGGCTGGGCTGTGAATGGAGGAAACAAAGATAGTACTCCCAATCCAATATAAGAGACAAGCATGAATACTGCAGACTACCCCAAAGCAGGTCAAGTACATTTTAAGGATTTCATGGAGAAGCACCAAAAATAGAGATGAGGCAAAACAAAGCAAAGCTTTTGAAACAATTTGATTCTTCCTGTGTCCTTAAGAGGTATTAAAATTGTCATCCAAATTAAAGTACAGTTTATGGAACTTCCTTGTACTTAAAACTGTTCAGTATTTTCAAATTACACATAAAATTCCTGAGTTTTTCAAGTCTCAACTTGGTCCTGAATATTCAAACTAATAACTATAAAGGAATGTCTGAAAAGACCTCACAAACAGGCTGGGATTTAGGTACCTTGGAACAGAAATAGGGTTCAAATAAGTAGAAGAGTGGAGGGAAGGGTTTTCCAGATCAAAAGGAACTGGGGGTCCTCTTATCAGTTGAGCTCAACTCAGATCCATCTTTGTCAAGAGCAAGGACCACAGTCATCCTTTAGCCCCAGGAGTATCTGTCCAGTTACAGGGATCTACCCAGGTTGGGAGAACTGAACAAGATTGAAGGTGTGCATTTACTTGCTTCGTAGGAACTCTACAGTATACATTACAACAATGGGGACTTTAAAACCAAATCTTGACTCTAAAAACCATGCGTTACCAAGTCAGACTGGAATGTGTGTAATGCCGTTGTCTACTAAGTATTGGAATGCTTTTGACTTTCCTCACAAACCAAATTTACTAGAAACTTTTTTTCTCTGTACATTTCTCCTTCTATAATCCTCTCTTACTTTGTGCATGAGGTTACTTTTCTCCATATAATCTTCACCTCAGAAAACTGCCACTACCATTCTATCAGTCCTAAACATGTGACGAGTTGGTAAAACTGTTAATTTAAAGTTCTTGATGGCATATTTCATACTTTGTAAAACAAATTATGATAATTTCTCATGGATGCTATTTATTATTTATGCTATTTTGGAAAGGGAAAAATTTATGTCACTACCTTGGTGGGTTTCTTATACTCATTAAAAATAAGTATGAAGTATTGCAATTCTATCAACTTTCTCACAAAAGCTTGAATTCATAAGTGTGATGATTGGAAGAATTTGCTTTCCTCTAAGAGTTGGATTGAAATTAAAGTGAACAAGGTAACAGTCCTCATAGTTGAACATGGGGGTACGCACCTATAATTCCAGCTACTCAGGAGGCAAGACAAGAGAACCTTAAGTTCAAGGTCAGTTTCAGCAACTTAGCAAGACTCTGTCAAATTTCTTGAAAAATTAAGAGCTGGTTCTATAGCTCAATGGTAAAACATCCCTAGGTTCAATCCCCAATACCTTCAAAAAATGATCCTCAAGACCTTTGCTACCATTTGGAAGGACAATATTTTTAATTTTAGGGAAAAAATACTTAATTTTTTAGATACCAGTCTAGTCTAGTTACCAGTGATTATCATTTCACTTAGTCTAACTATAACCTCTGAATCCTCAACCCAGCACCCATGAGTTGGAGTGTTTATAAGTTAAACTATTTGCCCTTCCTATCACAGCTGAAAAACTTCACTTGTAGCAGTTTAAGAAGAAAAGCTAATTATTATCATAAATATTTACAGAGATATCAGTGCTCTTTCAAAATCTGATTAGTGCTACTAATCCCTACAGACTCTTTCAACACTTTGCTGGGAAATAGAGAAATTCAATTAACTATATTCTAGAAGCAACTGTGGCTAATAATAGCTTAGCTACTAAGAAGATTTCATCATGGGTAGGTGGAAGCATAACAAAATCCTCTTGGTCCTCTAAATAACCATAATATTGAGGAAGGGAAAAAAGGGAGGCAAAATTTTAACAAAGTCATTATTTTAAATGTGGGAATCAGACAACATAAAAATGTCTACACAAAAGGAAGGCAAAATGCATTAGTTTTTGTGGCAAGATAGCCAAATATAAACTAAGCAAATAAACATAGGACAAAAATGTTCCTAGTTCTCCCCACACCTATGGTAATATCACTCATGAGTTCATAGCAGTTCTCATGCTGAGCCCATATGCAACCCAAAACAACCCAAGCTCAATGCATCAGCAGGTGCAGTCACTAATGCATGAGATAATGCTTGGTTGTCATTCCCAATCTTGTTTCTGTAGCCAAACTCCCCATTAGTTTTACTGTATATATTAAGCTAAGGCTCTCCATAGCACACAGGAATCATAAACTTGCCACAAGTTAGGAGTAAATCAGATAAATTGATCGCATCCAACCACACAATAACAAAAGAACAAGAAAATTGTCTAATATTCCTATAATATTCCATAATATATAGAGAGCTTTGCCATCACTGTCTAATAAAATTTTGAGTAATTATTTAAATATCATTACCTGTCCCATCTAACATGGTAGCCACTAATTACATGTGCTCAGTGAACATTTGAAATGTGGCACTGATACAACTGAACAACTGATTTTCAACATAATTTAATTTAAATGTAAATACCCATGTGTCTTAGTCCGTTTTGTGCTGCTACAACAAAACACCTAACTGGGTAATTTATAAAGAACAGAAATTTCTTTTATTATAGTTCTGAAATGAAGTCCAAGATTAGATTCAATTGTCTACTGAAGGCTGCATCCCCCAGAGAACAGAAATGCTGTGTCATCACATAATAGAAGACAGAGTAGCAAGCTCATCAGACATGTGAAGCCCTTACATAAGGCTTTAATACCATTTATGAGGTAGTGGCCCTCATGGCCCTACCACTTCTTAGAAGCCTCACCTTTACTATTATCACATTGGCAACACCTGAATTCTGAATGGAGTACATTTAAACCATAGCACCGCTATTAACTGCCATATTAGACAACATGGGTATATATTATATTGTTTAAGCTTCATAATAATATTGCCTAAAAGGGTATCTCCATTTTAAAAATAAAGGAAAAGAGTAATGGAGATATTGTCAATATCACAGAAGCTGAAAGATGACCCAATATATTGAATCCAGTTCTTTTAAAATAAAAGCTCTCAGTTCTTTCTCTGGTACCATATCAAGCTCAAGGCAAAAATGAATCATATGAAGACCATCTTCTATAACAAGTGCTTTTTGACAGTCCACTAGGAGTTCACACTGGACAGTATACTACAAAAAACTAACCATGAGAATCTGAGATTTTCCCCTATTTGTAAGCTAACATATTAAGCATGGTAATGGTATTTAAAAACATATTAAAATCATAAAAATATAAGAAACACCTAGATTGGATACTATTATTCATAGCAATAACATAACCACAATATCAGCATTTTCTTGCTTCAATTTCCCAAGCCCAAATACCCACAGAAGGAGACAAAGACCGGATGACTTTTGTACATGCAGTGGGTTCACAGGTTACATATTGAGTTTATCATAGCAGACATTAAGAATGCCACCCCTTCCCCATCTCTGTCTTCCAAAGATGGTCTGTATACAAACACCCTTGAAGAGATAGTCTGAAACAAGGCAGTCCCAAGACAGGTATTAACATGAGAGAGCTCATACCACCAAGGACAAGTAACAAACCAAGAGAAAACAAACTAGAAAAGAGAGAGATGGCTAATGTGAGAATCAAAATTTGAGTATAAATGTGCATGTTTTTGATAGAAAGACTATATGTTCCCAGTTCAAACCATTAATTTTTTTTTTAATTTTTTTATTAGTTGCTCAAAACATTACAATGATCTTGACATATCATACATTTGATTCACATGGGGTATGAATTCTTATTTTTCCACGTGTACAGATTGCAGGATCACATTGGTTATACAGCCACGATTATACATACAGCCATGCTAGTGTCTGTTGTATTCTGCTGCCCTTCCTATCCCCCCTCCCCTTCCCTCCCCTCTCATCACCTCTCTCTACCCCATCTACTGTAACACATTTCTCTCTCTCTTTTTTTTTCTTCCCCCTCACCCCATCTTATATGTAATTTTGTATAACAATGAGGGTCTCCTTCCATCTTCTGTGCAATTCCCCTTCTCTCTCCCATTCCCTCCCACCTCTCGTCCCTGTTTAATGGTAATCTTCTTCTCGTGCTCTTCCTCCCTGCTCTGTTTTGAGACTCCCCCCTTATATCAAAGAAGACATTCGGCATTTGTATTTTAGGGATTGGCTAACTTCACTTAGCATAATCTGATCTAATGCCATCCATTTCCCTGCAAATGCCATGATTTTGTTATTTTTTAGTGCTGAGTAATATTACAACTACCTTATATTAGACAAAGGTGCTAAAAGCATGCAATGGAGAAAGGATAGCATCTTCAACAAATGGTGCTGGGAACTGAAAATCCATATACAACAAAATGAAATTGAATCACTTTCTCTCACCATGCACAAAAGTTAACTCAAAATGGATCAAGGAGCTAGGAATCAAACCAGAGACTCTGTGTCTAATAGAAGAAAAAGTTGGCCCTAATCTCCATCTCGTGGGGTCGGGCTCCAAATTCCTTAATAGGACACCTATAGCACAAGAGTTAAAATCAACAATCAACAAATGGGACGTATTCAAACTAAAAAGTTTTTTTCTCATCAAGAGAAATAATAAGAGAGGTAAATAGGGAGCCTACATCCTGGGAACAAATTTTTACCCCTCACACTTCAGATAGAGCTCTAATCTCCAGAGTATACAAAGAACTCAAAAAACTAAACACCAAGAAAACAAATAACCCAATCAACAAATGGGCCAAGGATCTGAATAGACACTTCTCAGAGGAGGATATACAATCAATCAACAAATACATGAAAAAATGCTCACGATCTCTAGTAATCAGAGAAATGCAAATTAAAACCACTCGGAGACACCATCTCACTCCAGTAAGAATGGAAGCAATTATGCAGTCAAACAACAAGTGCTGGAGAGGATGTGGGGAAAAGGGTACACTTGTACATTGCTGGTGGGACTGCAAACTGGTGCAGACAATTTGGAAAGCAGTATGGAGATTCCTTGGTTCCTATGGAACCACCATTTGACCCAGCTATTCCCCTTCTCGGACTATACCCAAAAGACCTAAAAAGAGCATACTACAGGGACACAGCTACATCAATGTTCATAGCAGCACAATTTACAATAGCTAGGCTGTGGAACCAACCTAGATGCCCTTCAATAGATGAATGGATAAAAAAATGTGGCATTTATACACTATCAAACCATTAATTTAATGTGAAAGTGAATCTGAAAAACAATAGTACTATGTGAGTGTAAGGAATCACTGACATTTTTATTGGACACCAACAACACATTTTACAAATTAATCTTCCACAAATTAGAGGCTACTTAACCCTTTAGAACTGATCATATACACCTACTACTCTTCTAGTCACTGTTCAAGGTAGCTCTCTGTTCTGAGGATGTTCCAGGACCATGCTCTGATACCACATTGACTCCCACATGTCTCTTTTCCCAAAACCAGTTCAAGATCCTCTTTTCCCAATGAACTGTTCTCTTTGTCTGTCTTCCAGATACCATCACTAAAATCACCAAATTCTTTCTTGAACATATTGAATAAAAATGTTCACTGCCTTACATCCTGATGAGAAATCATTTTAGCTGATGTTTCTTGCCCCAACTTGAGAAGCTATCACCATATCATCTCAAATATTTATCTGTTTTTTATGGTAAAATAATTCAAACTCCTTTCTTCTTGCTCTTTAAAATATATACATTATCATCATCTGTAGTCATCTATTGTGCAATGACACACCAAAATTTCTTTTTCCTATCTAATTATAACTTAATATTCATGGATCCTTCTTTAAAAGCAGTGACTTCTTATCATTTTCTTCCTAAACTATTGACTGTAACTTTATAGAAGTTATCAACCATGAGAACAAATCACCACCATTCTCTAGGATGTTAGACCTGAAAGATACTCAGAAATAATGAAATCCTAATTTTATAGATAGGAAAAGTGAGACCTGAAGGTATAAGGTATCTTTTTCAGGATCATACAATCCAATCATCAATAGATGTGAGATACAGTTGCAGAAGGACTTTGTTTTGACCCACCTCATTTCTACACAACATACCATCTTCTTCTTCTCAACCTGAAGTAGGTTAAGCCAAATCGAGATGTATGCAAACTTCACCTCATAAACCGTGGCCTTGGAGGCAGGTGGGGCAGAAGTAAGTGGTCTAAGAAGCAGTGCTTCCTCAGATGGGAACCCATAGGAAACCTCAGCCCTGCAAGCAGCCTGCTATCGTCTCATTATTTTGCCACAAAGGCACACTATACTACGAAAGAGTCAAAATGAAAATGTGTGCCCAGTACAGGAAAGAACCCATATCTTCTGTGGAGAATACAGTACTTCAGCAGTGTCATTAAGCTGGGTCAAAAAAGTCATTTCATATTTTTTAAAAAAATGCTAATACAACCTCAAGTACCAGCTAGCTTAAATGACAGGCACTTCATTTTTATTATTCTCAGCTGAAAAGTAAACAACACTCCTACAGCTGTCCTTCATATTAAGACTTTATTTGCCTGCAATAGAGACTTTATTGACTAAAAACTTATCTATATTTCACAAGACAGATCATTTTCCCCATCAGCTTTCAAAGAGATGTTGCTGCCAGCCCATATAACAAAGGAAAATTCTGATAAAAATAGGGAACGACATAGGAGCTAACTGAAAGAGCTCTCAATGGCCAAAGACAGAACACTATGAACAATAAAATGTTGTTGATTATAACCCACAGAATAAAATAAATACCCATGAGCTCATAGTTGCATAAATAAATGTAAACAGGCATCAATAGCACATCTATAAAAGTAATTTCCCCTAACCTAGAGGCTACTGCCCCGGGACAGAATTTTTTATACATATATACATACATACATACATACATACATGTGACATCAATATAAATGACTGAATAAATAAAGTAGGGAAAAGAGATAAATCTTCCTTACAGAAGAATTCCAAACAGCATATATATATGGTGTATATACCATATATATATATACCATGTCAGTACTCCCCCTCTCCAGGAGTGGAGTCTAATTCCCCACCTCTGAGGGTGAGCTACACTCACCGACCAACTTCTGAAAAATAGGGCAAAGGAAAAAATAGCAACTTTATGGCCAAGAGTCCTGGCAAACTCTATAGAACCCAGTGATAATGGTGAATATCAAGTACTCTGCTATCATGAAAAGGGCACTTTACCTGTATGATATGCTTTACAAAATCTATAACCTCAGTCTAATCATGAGAAACTCATCAGACAAATCAAGATCAGGAGAACTTCATTTTGCAGAGTACCTGGCCAGCACGCCTCAAGACTGTCAAGGTCTTGAAAAACAAGCAAAAATTAAATGCTGTCCAATTTAATTCTATTTATAAATATGTAAGGTAGATATGATTATGCTCATTTTTCAATGATAAAAAATTAGGTTTACAAGGGTTAAATAATTTACCTAAGGATAAATTATTTGATGTGTTAAGATAAACGATATTACTTCCAAAATATCAGTGGCTTAACACAATAAAATGTTTTCTTTTTCACTTATATTATCATCCCATGCAAATCTATGGTAGTCATCTCATATTCTGCCCTACTTGACTATTCAGGGGCCCGGGAAACTTCCATCTCATGGTTTTGCCATCCTCTGTGCCTCTGTGCCTAGGGACCTCTCCATAAAGTTAGATGGAGACTGAGAGTAAGGATAACACTTTAAAGGTCCATGTGGGCAAGTATTAGAAGTGGCATATGCTATGTCTGCCCAAATTCCACTCCCCAAGAGAAGCACCAGAAAGGGGACAGCTTAGCAATAAAGAAAACTTTAAGACACTGAACACTGTATTCCAAGTAAACACACACAAACCTCACACACAGAAGTGTAACTCTACCCCTTCTCCTTCTAGAAAAGATCAAATTTGTAGCCTTCCACACATACCTGCCAATAATCAGTCAGTAAGTAGGCAACACTCCTCTTCTCTCTGAGAGCAACATCAGAGAAGGGGTGCTATAACATAAGATTTAAAGAAAGGTGCAGAATCTCATAATATAACACTATTTAAAATGTTCAGGTGGTAATTAGAAGTCACTTATCATATTAAAAATCAGGAAAATATGAATTTGAATAGAAAAAAATCCACACTTGACAAAGATTATTTTAAACATAATAAAATAAAATACTTTCCTGAGCAATTATGAGCATACTCAAAAGAAAAAATGAATTAATATAAAGTCTTGGCAAAGGAATAAAAGATATAAAGAAGAACTAAGTAAAAAGTATAGAATGGAGCTACAATTACTGAAAGTATAGGGCTCATTAGCAGAACTGAGAACACAGAAAGAGGTCAATGGACTCAAAGATAGAACAACTGCAATCTAACAACATAAAACATAAATCACAATCCAACAATATAAAATCTTGCAGATAAAATGGAAAAAATGAGCAGAGCCTTGGGAAGTTATTGGAAGGTAATAAAAGAACTAACATTCAAGTTATTAAAATCAACATACTATGGTAATGCAGCCACAGCAATATTTACAGAAGCTCAATTCACAATAGCTAAGGTCTGGAACCAATCTAGATGCCCATCAACAGTTGAAGGGATAAAGAAAATGTGGTATATGTACACAATGGAATATTTCTCGGCCATAAAGAAGAATGACTTTATAACATGCTCCGGTAATGGAGAGATATGGAAACTATCATGCTAAGTGAAATAAGCTAATTCCAAAAAAAAAAAAAAAGATCAATGTTTTCTCTGATGTGTAAATACTAACCCACAAAACAGTGGGATGTGGCGGAAGAACAGAAGTTCAGTATTTTAGACAAAGGGGAATGGAGGGAAGTGATATAGAAATAGAAAAGACAATGGAATGAGTCTGACATAACTTTCCTATGTACATATATGAATATACCACAGTGAATCTCACCATCTTGTGCATCCACAAGACTTGGGTTTATGTTTATACAAATATGTCAAAATATATTCTGCCAATAAAAAAGGAAAAAAAAAAAGAGGGGAGAGCTTTAAAAACAAAAAACTATTCGAAGAAATAATGACTAAAAGCTTCCATTTTGCCAAAAGATAAAAATAGATCCAAGGAGTTGAGCAAACCAGAAGCATGAAAACCCCAAAGAAATCCTTACCAAGAAACATCACAGTCAGACATTTAAAAATTAACAGCAAATGAAAAAATCTTGCAGCAGCAAAAGAGCAATGAAACCATACCTACAAGGAAAGAAAATCTGAATGACAGTGGATTTTTCATCAGAAACCATGGAGACCAAAGAGAAGTGGCACATTTTTCAACTCCTGGAAGAAAAGAACTGTCAGCAAAGGATTCTATATTCAATGAACATGCCCTTCAAGAATGAAGAAAGGATCAAGATGCTCTCAGGTGCAGGGAAATTAAGAACATGTGTCAGCAGATCTACCCTAAAAGAACAGTTAAAGAAAGTTCTCTAAATAGAAGCAAAATAACAAAAGAGGAAATCTGGGAACATTGAGAAGGAAGAAAGAACAATGCAGAGAGCAAAAACACAAGTAAATAAAATATACCCTCATTTTTCCTCTTGTTTTCTATATATAGATTTCATTGTTGAAGCAAAATTATAACATAGTCTAATGTGGTTCTCAATGAATTAAGAAGAAATATTTCAGACACTTTTATTTAAATGGGAGAACATAAAGTGATGTGAAGGAAAGTCAACTTTCTGTAGTTGATGTTATCTGGAAAATGGCAACAAAATAGACTGGGAGGAGTTATTTATACAAAATGTAAAACCTAGAGCAACCACTAAGCATTATAAAGAGATGAATTCCAAAATCCTGTAGATAAATCAAAATTAATTCTTTGCAAATGTTCAGGTAACCCATAGGAAGGCAGGAAAATAAATAAGAGAAATGCAAATAGGACAAATGAAAAACAAAAAATAAAATGGCAGAATTAAAGACTAGCAAACCAATAATTGCATTCAATATTCAAAGATCTAAGAGATTAGCAGAGTGGATAATAAAAACAATACCCAACTATATGTAGCCCACAAAAAAAATCCAAAAACAACTATATGAGTAGGTAGGAAAAGACATACCATGAAGAGATAAAGAAAGCAGAAGTGTCTTTATTAATATCAGATAAAGTGGACTTCAGAACAAAGAAAATGACCAGAGGCAGAGAGTGATATTATGTAACAATAAAAGTATCAATTGACCAAGAAGATGGTGATTCAAAATAAAATAGCAGCTGCAAATAAGCAAAGAAAATTTCATGGAACTAAAGAGATAAATGAACAAATCCTTAACTACAGTTGGATACATCAAAACCCCCTCAACAACGGATAGGAAAAAAATTGCAAAAAAAAAAAAAAATCAGCAAGCCTGTAGAAAAAAATCAACAATTATCATCAAGCAACAATATCTAATCAATGTTTATAGAATGCTCCAAACAATAACAGGATAATCATTCTTTTCATGATTAAACTTTCCTTAAGCCATAAAAAAGACCTCAATAAACTTAACTAAAATCATACCAAGTATGTTCTCTGACCACAATGGTACTCAAATAACAGAAAACAAAATGTTAAAAACAGAATCTTCACACACCTAGAAATTAAAGAGCACATTTCTGAAAAATCCATAGGTCAGAGATGAAGCTCAGGAGAAATTTTAAAATACATTGTATTGAATTTAAAAGAAAATATAGCATTAGGATGTTCAGCTAAAGCAGTGCTGAGACACAGAATTAAAATGCTTACGTTAAAATGAACAAAAAACTCTCAAATCAATAATCTAACCTCCTATCTCATGAAACTAAAAAAAAGAAATGATAAAAATACAGCCAATGCAAGGCAAAGGAAGGAAATAACAAAGATAAAAGTGAAAGCCAAAGAGATCAAAATTGGAAAAAAACAATAGAAAAATGAAACAAAAGTTCTTTGAAAAGTTCAATAAAATTCACAGGCTTCATAATCATCAAAGGAAGAAGCAAAAGAAAAGACACAAATTACCGATGTCATTAATTAAACAGGTAATATCATTATAGTTCTGAAGATTTTAAAGTGAGCCGGGGTGTGGTGATTGCATGCCTGTAATTCCAGCATCTCTGGGGGCTGAGGTAGGAGAATAGCAAGTTCAAGACAAGCCTCAGCAATTTAGCAAGGTAGTGAGAGCTTGTCTTAAAATAAAAAATAAAAAGGGGCCGGCACTGCTACCACCATTGCTGCTGCCTCTGTTTCCTCTGGTGCCAGCCTGAGGTCATCTGGAGGTCTTCTTTCTGAGTGCTGCTGCCACAGAAGAAACCACTGCCCCAGATGCAACTGAAGCCAACCCTGCTGCTCATCCCCCACCCCTTCCCCAGAAATCACCTAGTGATGCTGCCCCCACAGCTACAGTGGCAACTGCAGATGCAGCCACCAATACTACTGACCTGCTGCCTGCTGCCAACAACCACGGCCACTACTGCTGCTACCATGGCCTAGAGGACTGCTTTGGGGGAAACTCCAGGTTTGGCTGCTCGTGGCTGCACCCATTTTGGGACACCAGCCAGGGCCTGGGGCCTGGGTACCAGCAGGTTTATCACCACAAGAGCCTCTGTCTGGGGACTCCAGTTGGGCCTTGCAGATCTACTGTGGGGGTGCCTGCAGCTTTGGAGGAGCCTGGTGTCTTCCAGCTGGGAATGCTGGTGGTCCTTGTCTTGCTACTGCGTCTCAGGGTTGCTCCTTTGCATAAGTGTATCCCTAGTAGTCTCTCTGTAAGTAGGAGCAGAGTTGAGATCCTGGGACTGCAGCGTGGCAGAGCCTGAGGTATCTGAAGCCCAGATCAGTGGGATAGAGACTGGGTTTACAAGGGTGATCCCAAGGGATGTCAGAGACAGGGCTGAGAAACTGTTGAATACTAACAGAGACTGTCTGATTTTCCAGAAAGATTTATTTTATTTTTTGATTCACTAATCTATCTACCATATTTGGAACAGGATGTTTTTTATGCATCAATGTGTGGAGGACAATGATATAAGAATGGTGTTTTGCATTTTTGTTGTATTCTTATGTCTTTAATTTTTTTTCTCTTTGTTCATATTCTTCCTCTCTCTTGTCTATTTTTTTGGATAATTTTCCCCAACTTTTCTCCAGCCAACAGCCAATCTCTGTCAGCTCCTCTTCCACTCTTCCTGTGAATTTTTACTTCTAGCTTCTCTCTTCTTCCCTCACAAATATTGCATACTACACTACCTCTGTTCTCTTACCCACCATTTGAAATTGTAAGTAGTTTTGACAGATATTCTGTTTGTACTATAGTTATTGAACTCATCATTTTTGTTTAATGCGAGAAAGCAGTAGATGCCTCAGTGGGAGCTATTAGTTTTAAGGCTATATACTGTGTACACTGGGTACTGTTGATATTGGTTTCACCAGTAAAGGTGAAGGGCTGTAAACCTTCAGGGACACTATAGGTCTACAGGGTAGAATTTATCCTACCTTAGATCCATACTTTTAGATGGGAAAACACACTAACAACATAAAAAACAAGGGAACAAAGTGCCCCAAACAAACCAAGATGCTTCAACAACAGAAGCCACTGATAACACAGTAGAAGAAATGTCCAAGAAGGAGTTCATATTATATATAGTTAAACTGATATGTGAAGTAAAGGGTAGTATAAGGAGTGAAATCAAAGAAAAAATAAAGGAAGTAAAAGACCACTTCAATAAAGAGATAGAGTTCATGAAAAAAAAAAAAGCAGAAATTCTCAAAATGAAGGAATCAGTAAACCAAATTATAAATTCAATAGAAAGCATCACCAACAGACTAGACCACTTGGAAGACAGAACCTCAGACAATGAAGAAAAAAATATATAATCTTGAAAGTAGAGTTGAACATGCAGATAAGATGGTAAGAAACCATGAACAGAACATTCAAGAAGTATGGGATAACATAAAAAGACCAAATTTAAGAGTTATCAGAATATATGAAGGAGCAGAGAAAAATATCAAAGGAATGCACAATCTTTTCAATGATATAATAGCAGTAAATTTCCCGAACCTAAAGAATGGAATGGAAAATCAAATATAAGAGGCTTACAGGACCCTAAATGTATAAAATTACAGCAGACCCTCACCAAGACACATTATAATGAGAATAACTAACACACTGAATAAGAATAAAATCTTAAAGGCTATAAGAGAAAAAAATCAAATTACATATATGGAGAAACCAATTCAGATCTCAACTGATTTCTCAACCCAGATCCTCAAAGTTAGGAGGTCTTGGAATAATATATTTCATCAAGCTCTGAAAGAAAAATGGATGTCAACCAAGAGTTTTATATCCAGCAAAATTAAGTTTCAGATTTGAAGATGAAATTAAAACATTCCATGATAAACAAAACTAAAAGAATTCACAACTAGAAAGCCTATACTACAGAGCATTCTCAACAAAATATTCCATGAGGATCAAGTGAAATAATAAAGTGAAAACTAGCAAAGAAGGATCTACACTAAAGGGACATTCAACTAAATGAGAAACTAAGACAAATCAAAAACCAGAAATAAATCAAAATGACAGGGAATACAAATCATATCTCAATAATAACCTTGAATGTTCACAGCCTAAACTCACCAATTAAAAGACATAGACTGGCAGATTGGATTAAGAAGCAAGACCCAACAATATGCTGTCTTCAAGAGACTCACCTCATAGGCAAAGACATCCACAGGCTGAAGGTAAAAGGATGGGAAAAAACTTATCACTCATATGGATTGTGTAAACAAGCAGGGGTTTCCATTCTCATTTGAGATAAAGTAGACTTCAAACCAAAGTTAGTCAGAAGAGACAAAGAAGGACATTTCATACTTCTTAAGGGAAGTATATATAAGCAGGTCATAACAATTATAAATATTTATGCCCCAAACCATGGAGCATCTATGTACATCAAACAAACCCTTCTCAATTTCAAGAGTCAAATAGACCACAATATAATAATACTGGGTGACTTTACCACATCTTTCACTCTATAGGAAATAACTTGAATAGCCCTATTACTGTTAAGAAAATTGAATTCATAATTTTAAAACTCCTAAAAAATTAATCTTCAGGCCCATCTGGTTTTACTGAAGAATTATACCAAAGGGGTAAAGAAGTAACACTAGGTCTATACAGTCTCTTCCAGAGAACATAAAGGAACACTTCCCAATTTGTTTTATAAAGTCAGTATGCCCTGATATCAAAACCAAAACAAGATAGTACAAAAACATTACAGACCAGTATCCTTCATGAATACGGATACAGAAATCCTTAGCAAAATATAACCAAATAGAAGTCAGTGAAATATAAAGTGAATTACATACCACAAACAGTGAGATTTATTCCAGGAACATAAGGCTGTATAATCTACCAGATTAACAAAGGGTAGAAGAAAATAAAATGATGGGTATCAATTAATGCAAAAAAAATCAGTCTAGGTGTCCATCAACAGGTGAATAGATAAAGAAATGTGGTATGTATACACAACTGAGCATTATTCAAGCAAAAAGAAGAATGAAATCATGCCATTTGCAGAAAAATGGATAAAATGGAAGGACATCGCTCATGTTAAGTGAAATAAACGAGATACAGAAAGGTAAGTGTCAATCAAATGTGGAAACTAAAAGAGAAAAAGAAAAAAAATCAACATGAAAGTGAAAGAGGGATTACTAGGAATTGAGACATCAACAGAAACCATGTCCCAATCATAACCATCTCCGTCTCCTCCAAAAATAATCACTCTCCTGACATTTAGTTTTTCTTTAAATTATAGCATCCATGAGTATAACACTAATAACAATAATCTAGTTTTTGCATATTTTTATGTTTATGTCTTTTAAGTTCCTTTTAATCTACATGCCACACCTTCTATTCCTTTTTTCTCTGCAATTTATTTTTTTTAAAAAAAATTTAAGGAATTGTGGATTTTCCTATGTGTTACATATTGATGACTGCAATCATAACATAATTAAACATGTTTTTTGGTCCTCTATCAGTCCTTCAAATTAGTGATGTGTATAACAGGCTTAAAATGGAATGCACTGATTTGGACAGTTTCAACTGCTTTTGCAATAGCTACTAGGTGACCTATGGATTTCTAGAAGGCAAGACAGGAAGGCATCAAATCTCAACCTATCATGTAAAACTAGGAAAAGCAGTTAAGAGAGAGACAGGCACAATTGAAGGAATTGAGGGCATTATTGCTGTCTGGATGTAAGAGCTGTGTGCAAAAACAGAAAAGAAAAAAAAATGGAGCAGCAGAGAATGAATTACCAACAGGAAGTGGCATCTGCAGAATGTTTGGGAGGACATAGAAGTCAGGATTCACAAAGGCCCACTGGGTAAATGCTGGGATCTAAATAGGGAAAAGTAAGTATAGCTGAGGTATACTTCAAACCTGGTCCTTTGAAAATACCCTCTCAACAATGGTACTTCTGTGTAGAGTACACGAGTTGATCAGAAATGCTCAGGGCTACCAGCAATTTATACTGGGTAGAGACTGGATATGGACATAGCAAAAGTTCCAAGCATGAGAAGTGACTAACTTAGAGGTAGAAATTAAGTTGCATTACAAAAAAATATATAGACCTCTAGAAGGGGATTAGGGGAGGAAGGAAGAATGGGGAAAGACAACTGTGAAATAAAATTGACCAAATTATGCTATGTACATAAGCGAATATACCACAGTGAAGTCCACATTTAGCTATAGCTATAAAGGATCAATTTAAAAAACAGTAACTAAATAGAAGGAAGACCAACCGAGTAAAGAAAGGGGAACAGGGTGAGGGAGGAGGGGAGGGAAAGAGGAAGCCCTGGGGACTGAATTGGAGCAAGTTATATTCCATGCATGTATAATTACATCAAAATGAAGCCAACTATTATGTATATAATGAACTAATACAAGCATTTAAAAAAAAATAAGTGGAAACAAGAAACACTAAGTTCCTGACGGCTGACTCTCAATGAATTTAGTAAGAGCACTAAATAATTTATGCTTTAAAAAATAAGAAGTGTTTTTACCATATAGTTCACATTGCACAGTATGGAGTACAATTAATTCTGTATTAAATAAAGAAACCAAAAAGTCCCCTACTGAAAATAATAGAGAAACCTCTCCTTATATATGAGTGTTTGTGGAATGGAATATATCTATCACCCAATGCAAAATTCCCTGGGAAAAATCATATAACAAATGATGCCAAATACTTATATACCACTTTCAATGTACTGGTCATTGTTCTAAGCATTTTACAAGTAGCATAAAATGTTCTAAGCATTTTTCAAATGGTCTCATTTGACCTTCAAATCACCCTAACCTTCATGAGAAATGTATCATTATCCTCAGTTCAAAGAAGATAAATTAGCTAAGGAAATAGGAGAAGGCTCAAGAGCTTGCTTAGAATTGCACCACAGCTGAGGGGTGGCAGAGTCAGGATTCAGACTCCGTGTGTGCAGCTGCTACTCTGAGCTTCCTCTCCAACACTTCTGACCCAGTCACATTGTAGAGAACAAAGTAAAACAGGATATATGAAGTGAATTTTCTTTTCTAATGGGGGAACTTGATCCAAAATATAAAATCTTCTCTTAAGAGAATGTTAAGGTAAGCAGGTGCCAGCCAACTTATCCTTCTAAACAACACTAGATGCTTTAGATACTCCTCCTGAATGAGAAAGATGTTCTTGTCCCTCTCCCTCTATTTGCAAAGGCAGATGCCCCTGAAGAAACAGCCTGCCGAATCCTACTTAACACCTCGTTTCCTATGAATTCATCCCCTAGTACTCAGAATTTCCCTGGGATGGCATAAACCCCAGGCTCCAGAGTATTCCAGTTAGCAGGAAGCCATGTGCACTAATCAATTTGATTTAGAATGATTTTTTTTATTCATAATTTTAATGGAAAAAAAAACACTTCAATATTGGACTGCACAGGCATTTTCCATGTTGTACTTACAACAGAAACTGAAAGTTACAAATTCCCAAGAAATTCCTGCATCAATATTTGAATCGCATGTATTTGTTTTTAGCTACGATTATTGCAGTTAACTTTCCTTTCCAGTGGACTAATAAATGCTTGGGGTAGTAATATAAGCATTTGGATCAGTTCTGCAGAGCATATTTTGAGTTAAGTGTTATCATAGCCCCTCCTACACCACTGTGTAAAAAAAAAAAAAAAAAAAAGAGACTTAAGAGATTTCCAGGTGGTATTTAGCCAGCACTGTTCTAATTAGAAATCACAAGGCCTACTAAGAAAGTGGTAGTGGTGATAAAATCATGTGTGATTTTCTTAAGAAGGTAAAAGGAACGCAAGGCAATTGAGGCTGAATCATTTCCTGAGTGTGCCTGTTATCTTTGACATCTTCACTGTCCACAAAATAATCTAAATTGCTAAGAATCTCTACTTACCTGGTGTCCCCGAACCTCACTGGTGGACTCTCATCAGCCTCCTCCTTTACTGCTTTTCTTCTTCCTCTGTTACATGTCACTTGCTCCAAAAACACTGTCTCAACAGGAGGGGTATAGGTGTGGCAGCAAAGAAGTTTGTAATCAGCCTAGTTATAAGACAATCTCTCATCTTAGAAAACTACCACCACTACCACATCCCCCACCACAGCTATGACCTAATTTCTGTACTCCTTTTTTTCAGCAAAACTCTTGAAATAAGTGTTCTTATTCACTGTCTCTACTTCCTCTCCTCCCCTTCTTTCTTGAAATCATTACATTCAGCCTTTCATTTCCAACAGTTCACCAAGCTGTTCTTGCCAAGGTCACTGACGTCATCATACTGTCCAGTCCAGTGCTCAAGTCCCTATCACTGTTGGCAGCATGGACACAGTTGATCATTCTGGCTTTCTTCACATGATCTTGAAATGAAATCTCCTCTTGTGGGCCTCTTTCACCTCAGTAGCTGGGCTTCACTCTCTGCTTTGCTGGTTCCTCAACAGTGAAGAGCTCAGGGCCCAGTTCCAACACCTGTTCAATCTACAATCAGCCCCCAGTTGTCTTCCTGGACCTAATCTCCCCTAGCCATTCCCAAGAACGTGTTCTATATGTTGCTGTGGAGCAAACGTCAAGATACAGGAATAAAGGGAAAAAATAAAAGATGGCAAGCTGGATGTGTGCAGGAGTTGAGGGTGACTGAAAATACAAAGTCCCAAAATTTATCTCCTACTCCAAAAGGCCTGGGCACAAAATGAACCAGAAAGTCACAATGGAGAGGTGAGAATGGAAATCCCCAACCTGCAATTTTTTGATAATTTAATTAGAAATAGATAAATAAATAAATTGGGCATCTAGGGGATAAAAATTGACAGCCTGCTGGGAGCAAGGAAAAATAGTTACAAAGCAAGAGAGAAAATGATGTCATCAGAGAAATGACAATTAGGAGATAAGGGAGTTCAGTGAAGAGAGCAGAATTTGAAAGCTGTCTAAAGCTGAATTACTTCTGATATGTTTAATGGCCTGCTTTCAAAATAACTGTCTTTCCTAATTGCCTCTACTATAAACTGACATTTATAAAGTTTTCTGTCCCTGATCCATATCTCTCTCTATGCTCTGAATCTTACCATTAATGAAAAAGCTTTTTTGTTGAGAATTACTTTAACCAACAAATCTCCAAAACCCAAGAAAACATAACCAAGGATTAATAAACACAAAAAAAAAAGAAAGAAAGAAAAAGAAAAAAAAACTACTTTCATTTTGTTAAAGAGATAGACATCAAAATGAAGAACTAAAAACTTGGGACACTGAGAAAAATGCAGAGAGGTTGACCCAAGCAGATAAATCAGTGGCCCAATTGGAATCTGAAGCAGATCTGTCTGAGTCCAAAGCTTATCCTCCTTCAATTCTTCAGCCTGACTCAAATACAAGTTTAAACTATTTAGGAAAGGAGAGAAATATAACAGTGTAGGGAAAAACATTCAAAAGAACAAGGGGTTGGTGGTGCAGCAAACCCCATGGAAGAACTAAAGAAACATCTTAAAGCAGGTACATCCACAGAAACACTGTGAAAGCGAATGAAAAAGACAGGCAGAAAGTATATCATTTAGCTGCAGAAAGACATAGACCATCTTAAAACAATTGTCCCCTTTATAGTCTTTAGTGAAATCATTGTTATTTCATTTTAATTTCTATATTTGAAGGATAAACGACTCCCATCTTCCTCTCCTACAGGTTTTGAGAGTTTTGTTGTTTTGGTTTGGTTTTTTGTTTGTTTTATGTTTTGTTCTGTTTAATTTTTGTTTGTTTGTTTTGGTTTGGGTTGGTTTTTTAATTGCTGATGGACCTTTATTTTCTTTATTTATATGTGATGCTGAGAATCAGACCCAGTGCCTCAACCAGGCTAGGCAAGCGCTCTACCACTGAGCCACAACCTAGCCTGCTTGGTTTTGGTTTTTTGTTGCTGTGTTTTTGTTTTTGTGTGTGTGAATTCTGTGAGTAGGAGAAATTATATCCAGGGATAGACTTCACCCACAGCCTGGAGATTTTTATTCCTACTTCCTGACTTGGGGTTCCTAATCCTTCAAAGGCTCCCATTTGTCCCCGGCTGGCAACTAAAAAACCACACATACACGGATATACCTTTCTGGGGAGTCAGGTATAGCTCTAAGACCTCAGGTGTCAGCTCCCATGCTGGAAGACAAGGGGAGCAAGGGAAGCTAGAGGCAAGAGAGAAAGCACACCTGAAACCTTCCTATTTATTGGGGACAAGCCATTCATAGAATATGCCACCCAAATAAGGCAAGGGATTGAGTTTCAAAGGGTGGAGTCTTGCTTGGTGAAGTCTTGTGGTCAGCAGGTTGATTGACATCTTGGAAAGGCACACCCATCTCAGGTGCTGTATGGGCTCACAGGCAGAGTGAAAGAAAAGGCATACACACTGTCGCACAGCCCAAACAGGCAGCAACATCAGGACAGTCTCCTCATAAGCTCAAATGCACATAGCTCCCACAGAGATTTGCTGGTGTTCCCCTGGGTGCTCTAGATCATTGTCAAAGGGAGAGATCCTAAAGGAAAACACAGCCTATGGATGGCTCGTGATACCCATTCATATTCACTCCCTGTTTTAACATATGCTCCTGCCACCATCTTTGCCAAAATTATTTTCTGCTAATTCTGATACACATCCATCAATGTCCTTTCTTAAAACTGGTATAATATCCATTTTTCTTCAAATCTTCCTGAACCTAATTCCATGGACTCAAGTCCATGGACTCAAATCAGAGAATGTGATGAGCTTTCTATCCAGCAGCCTTCAGCTGTGAATATTCCCATGCAGATCTTGATTGCCAAGTTCACATGAGTAAGCACACATCTATATTTGACTTTAGCTTTCTTTTAAAATGTCACTATCTCACTGACTGACCTGCTTTATCACAGTTCTCTGGGAGATAGATATGTATGTACATACATAAGCATATACATAAGTATATACATAAGCATATACATAAGCATATACATAAGTAGAACATAAATGTTAACTGAAACTAAACACTCTTTAAATTTCTCATCATATATGTATTTTCATTTATTTGATCATCATTTAATTTTATTATTAACATATTAATTGAACATATCAATTGAAAGGAAAGTGAGAAAGCAAGAGATGGGCGATCGAGAAATTAAGGATGGAGACCAGACAGAGATCCACACAAAGGTTTATTTGTCAAAGCTGACAAATAAAGGCCATCCCTCTATAGAGTGGAGAGAGGCCCCCGAGATATTTGGGTGTTCAGCTTTTGTGGGGTAGGGGTTTGGAAGTGTAGCTGTGGCGCTATGGGATAGGCTCAGGGGTACTTGCCTCAGAGTTATGCAGGTGGGGAATAACATGGGATTGGCTTAGGTCAGTGGCACCATAGGGCTTTCAAGAGTCAAGGGGTCCTGTTTTTCTGGGATTGGCTTAGGGTTATGGTATCATGGAGTAGGTCACTAATGGGGGTGGAGGGAGTTCAGGTAAGAGGAAGTACAGAAAAGCAATACTTATCTCATAAGATGGCAGTTAACATTTAAGATGGCTATTCAGATGTTAAATCAAGACCCTATATCAATGAAGTTCAGTGTGATAGTTCCATACCTGCAAACAGTATGCATTGATTATACCAAATCACCCTTTTCCCACCTTCCTCCCCCACAGTGAATTCAGGTTTCTGTTTATTTTTGGTTTGCACTGAATTTTTGTTTGGGGGAGTTATTTGTTTTGATTTGTCTTGTTTGTAGTGCTGGAGATTGAACCCAGGACCTCATGCATGCTAGGCAAGCACTTTACCACTGAACAACATCCTACTCCCAATAACTGAGCTTGGTGATTGGTGCTGTTTCATAGCTGACTGACTTACTCTGAGAACAATTTGCCACAAATATCAAAGTTATATTATATGCTTTTTTCTCTCTTTTCTCCAAAGAAATGCACAATGGGATATTTAAAATGTCAGAAGTAATTAGACAAAAGTGTACAATCCCATTGTGACTCTAATGTACTGTTGGAGTTGAATATTGCTGCAAAAAGTTTAAAATGTGGTCTGAAGCCTATTCATTATAAACAGTACGATTTTTTTTCTTTAAAGAAATGGCACCAGAATTTTTAAAGTCTTTGATAATATGAATATATTCTTTTGAATATTAAAAACCCTTTTTAACTTGTAAATATAAATAAGAAACTAATTTAGGTGGCAAAATAGACATACAATTTGTAATCTGTTCATCAGAAAGAGTTTGAGGATTTAACTGTTAAAAAAGCATTCTTTGAGAAATAATGTGAAGATGGACTCAAAGAGAGGATTAAAAATTTATATGTAAAATGTGTGGTATTTTTTATGAAATTCAAAATATTATCATGTTTTCTAGGAAAAATGTGGCTTTTTCATTCATTAACCAGTAGCATTTTATTTTTCAGGAACTTTCCATTCAGAAGAAATGCTGTAGCCCTTCTCTTGACCCACAGTAAACGGTGCACAATAAACTGCATAGCTGAAGAAATTTACAGACTCCCCACAAATGAGAGACATCCGAGGCTGCATAGTCTCCAGCTGAAGGAAAATAACTAACAGCTTCTCCGCAGTGTAGACTGGAGGAAGGGGAAGATGAACCTCACAAACTGTACCACAGAAGCCAGCACCACTGTAAGACCCAAGACCATCACAGAGAAGATGTTTATTTGCCTGACTCTGGTGATTATCACCACCCTGACCATGTTGCTGAACTCGGCTGTGATTGTGGCCATCTGCACCACCAAGAAACTCCATCAGCCTGCAAACTATCTAATCTGCTCTCTGGCGGTGACAGACCTCCTGGTGGCAGTGCTGGTCATGCCCCTGAGCATCATGTACATTGTCATGGACAGCTGGAAGCTTGGGTACTTCGTCTGTGAGGTGTGGCTGAGTGTGGACATGACCTGCTGCACCTGCTCCATCCTCCATCTCTGTGTGATTGCCCTGGACAGGTACTGGGCCATCACCAATGCTATTGAATATGCCAGGAAGAGGACAGCCAAGCGGGCTGGACTGATGATCCTCACCGTCTGGACCATCTCTATCTTCATCTCCATGCCCCCTCTGTTTTGGAGGAGCCACCGCCAACTCAGCCCACCCCCCAGTCAGTGCACCATCCAGCATGACCATGTCATCTACACCATTTACTCCACACTTGGGGCATTTTATATCCCCTTGACTTTGATCCTGATTCTCTATTACCGCATTTACCATGCGGCCAAGAGTCTTTACCAGAAAAGGGGATCAAGCCGGCACTTAAGCAACAGAAGCACAGACAGTCAGAATTCTTTTGCAAGTTGTAAACTTACACAGACTTTCTGTGTGTCTGACTTCTCCACCTCAGACCCTACCACAGAGTTTGAAAAGATCCACACCTCCATCAGGATCCCTCCCTTCGACAATGATCTAGATCACCCAGGGGAACGCCAGCAAATCTCTAGCACCAGAGAACGCAAGGCAGCTCGCATCCTGGGACTGATTTTGGGTGCATTCATTTTGTCTTGGCTGCCATTCTTCATCAAAGAGTTGATTGTAGGTCTGAGCATCTACACTGTGTCCTCCGAAGTGGCTGATTTTTTGACATGGCTTGGCTATGTGAATTCTCTGATCAACCCTCTGTTGTACACGAGTTTTAATGAAGACTTTAAGCTGGCTTTTAAAAAGCTCATTAGGTGCCGAGAGCATACTTAGATTGTAAAAAATCCAAAGGTGTGACTTTTACCAGAGCCTCATGAGTGAACGGGGGTACGGGGTACAGCTTACTAACTCTTGAACATACTTGGTTCGGGAGAGTTTGTAAGTATATGTGGTCTTGTTTGTTTGGTTTCTTTTTCTTTTTTTCTTTTGTTATTTGGTGTGCTGTTTTCTACCTCTGGTCTTATTTGTGGTACCTCATTTCAAATAAACATTATCATATAAAAACAGAAATTATATAGAAATAATAATAAAGTGAAATAGTAAGTACTTTTTGTATATTTTCTCTAGCCATTTCAGTTAATCCTGCAATTAAAGAATGCCCCCATAAATTTATTTGCAGAATTTCTTACTGCTTGTAAATCAAATATCTGATAACTTGCCCTCGTGTGGCATTAAATCTGAGGTTATAGCTCTATGTGCATACATATTCCAGCAAGAATTGCATGAATACATAAAGAATAAAAAGAAAGTGGCATTTTGTCATCTGTTCTTGGAGACCTGCGCTAAAATCATTTACTGTGACTACATAGCCTACTCTTTCCAGGCACAAATAGTACATCTGGAATGTTCTCTTTGGTTCATAATTAAATAGGTTTTCTTGTTCTCTAAAAAAGAACATGCAATATTGCACTCCCACTTTCTTAACCCCTTTACTATGAATATGAAACATAAGCAAATAAGAAATCATCTAAATCTACTTTGGTCAATGCATTGCAGACAGACAAATTGGGCCTTCTCCCATTCCAAAATCTATTCCAGGTGAGCCTCCCATACACCCTCTCACTCTAACATGATTCAGGTACATGTCAAGTTTGGGGAACTTTTGAAGAAGCTTAACGCAGTGATCAAATGAGAGAATATATTATTTGAAGAATTTTATTGAAGAATATTACTCTAAATTTAAATTACTCAATTGAGCACTTGGAAAGAGATAAAAAATTGGAAATCTGTTTACAGCAAAAACCACCAATTAGGAAATGAGCAAAAAATTTTGTCTCCCAGAATCTCTGTGGCTTCCATGATAGACTGCACCCTGGGACCAGGAAGGTGCAGGTGGACCTGAAGCCACAGACAGAGACAGAGTGGCCTGCCTCAGCCCCCCTGAGCTAGAGTGATTGTTCTAGTCCTATGGAGGAGCTCACCACTACAAGGTCAAGAGTGATGACAGGAGGACAGAAAACTGCAAATTCTTGTGTACTGCTCCTTGCTCTCATCCAGGGCCTCCCCCATTTCTTCACTCTTCTGAATTACTGAGAAGGCATGGGTTTGCCTCCTTACCACTTCCATTTAGCCCTTAAATCTATCCCCTCTCAACTTTTCTGTAATCTTGCTCCTTTCCATTCCCCTGTTCTCCCTACCCCCTCCTCTCCCATCCCACCCTTTTCTTCTGCCACTCTTTTTATTGTCATCTATTAACTTTGCTTAAGTCTTTTGATATGAATATCAACTTTCTCTGGCCCTTCATCCCCATCAATCTCCAGCTTCATCCCTCCCCTAACTCTTTCACCTGGGTTTCTTTGATCATTAATCCACTTATGCCTCTTCTTCTCACCTTCCCCTGACTTTTCCATCCTTTGCCATCTGAATGCACCCACCCAGTTCCCCTCAATCTGATCCCAATGTCACCAGTGACTTGCCAATAGGCAAATCCATGGCTTTCCCTCTCTCCTTATCTATCTATCATTCTTTCATCAATTGAAACATCCCTTTCCTGTTTCAACCCCTGCCTTCTAGAATATTTTGCTCTCCTAGTTACCCAATTTTCTTCTTATCTCCTCATTCTTTGTCTCCTAATCCTTCATCCTGGGGCTTTGTCCTTGGCTATCACTTCCTGTATCTTCATATTCCATCCCAAATTCCACTATTTTAACTATTAGATTCATGTAACTTTAATTCTGATCTCTCCTTCTCAAACTCCAGACCTGTGAGTTACGTCTGGTGAGCAGCTCCCTATGAATATTTTACTGGTACCTCAAATGCAGCCATTCTAAACTAATGCATGATCATTTTCCCACACACAAGACCCTTGCTTCCATTTTATGCCTCAGTCTCAGATAACAGAATTACTATAATTTTTGTCATTCATATGAGGTAAACATGATTCTCTCTCTTTGACACAAGCAGGTCTCCACATTCAAATAGTCTTAATGTTTTGTCTATTTGCCTCTACAAAATTTGACATTTGTATATGCCACCTTCTTCTCCAATACTTTTGTCCTTTTCTTATCAGATTAATCTGCCTCTGGATTCCTCCACCTGCAATTCTTTCCCCATATACCTGCCAGAATCATTTTCCTATAGCAGTGTGAGGTTCTCAGAGATCTATCTCCAGACAAGCAGCATTCACATCACCTGGGAATGGTAGCAGAATACAACAGTCACTAATATGCCATTGTGTAAAAATGTGAGTGTGTAACTGATGTGATTCTGCAATTTGTATTTGGGGTAAAAATGGGAGTTCATAACCCAATTGAGTCGAATGTATGAAAGATGATATATCATGAGCTCTGTAATGTTTTGAACAATCAATTAAAAAAAACACATCACCTGGGAACTTGACTAAAAAATGCTCAGTCCAGAGCCTCATTCAAGACCCACTGAATCAGAAATTCTGAGAAATTAGTCCATGAATCTTTATTTTTATAAAACCTCCATGATATTCTAATACACACTAAAGTTTGAGAGTCACTATCTTAAAGTGTACTGTTGATTTTAAATTGCAGTACTTAAAATTCTCTACTCTTTCCCCATCAGTAAAAAGTTAAGGTCTCTAGGATAACATCCAAGGCCCTTTCACTAGGTGACCTCAAACTACCTTCCTAGAGTTCTATCTCATCTCTTCTTCCCATGCACCTCATACTCCATACTCCAGAAAGTTCTGAATATTACATGTGCTTCCTAAGCTCCCCTAGCTTCATTTCTGAGCCCACAACTCCCAGGCTTTCTCCACCAATACTTCAACATGCTCAAATTCAATCTCTTGTCTAAAAGTCTTCCTGAGAACCTCCTCCTTCTTTCCCTGTCCCTAAGGAAGTCCTCTCTCACAGCTCTATGCTCCACAGAACCTCACTTGTACCTTTATGATTATATGCATCCTATCTTCCAGTGTACTTGTTTGTGTTGTGTACTGTCTTCTCTGGTAGATTGTGAGCTCCTTGAGAGCAGAAACTGTGCCTATTTCCTCTGTGTATACCTATGGACTCTTATAGTGTTTTACACACAGTAGGCATTCAATAAATGTCTGTTAATGTGAATGAAATTAAGTTCAGAAAAGAAAATGTAAATGTGCTGACTTCTCTCACTAAGGAGATCAAACTTCTAAATCTCATGGTGCAATACTGACATCCTTCATCCCCAAAACGTAACCCTACTATCCTAGTTTGTTCAAAAAAAAAAAAATGGGGATGACTTATATACGGAAAGAAAATGGATTTCTCACTGAATATAAGTGAATATCTTTTATTGGTTACAACTCCAGCTAAGCTGCTCATGCGCTCATGCCCCCCCCCCGCTGTCTGTCTGTCTCTCTCTCTCTCTCTCTCTCTCTCTCTCTCTCTCTCTCTCTCTTTTAAAAAGCCTTCCAAATATAATGGCTTAAAAAAACCAGAAGCTTCTTTCTCTCACCCATGACAGTCAAGAGATAGAAGGGCATCTTAGAACAAGTGCTCCATAACGTTATCCTCAGGGACTGAGGTTCCTTCCATCTTGTGGCTCTGCCTTCCCCATGGGGCTGATCTTCATCTGCATGGTCAAAGCTGACTCTCCATCACACCCATGTTCCTGTTCACAAGAAAGAAGAGAAAGAAATGGACAACAGATGATTTTCTTCTCTGGAAGTTGTGTGGAAATTGTGCACATCACTTCTGCTTATATCCCATTAGTTATTTCTTGGTCACATGGTCACACCAAGTCAGAAGAAGGGCAAGCAAGGAAATTATCTAGCTGTGCAGGCATATACTTTGCTAAAAATAAGCAACTGGACTTTAGAATTAAAGAAGGAAATTTAGAATGAAAACAAGTAGACAATGAGCAGCCTCTGCCATGAGGAGATATTGGTTTCTACAAGAACTGCTCAAATAGTACTAAGCAAGTCACATGGCTGCCCAGCTAGTGGTGATCTATGTACAGGGATGCTGATATTCAATTCTAGATGATTTAACCTAGATTATGCATATGCTGAAAATCCAATATTTATCATTTCTATTAATATCTAGGAAGTATATAAGCAAATCACAGTGCTTTCATATCATCCTTGAAAATCTTGACAATTATAAGAGTTTAAAACTTTTAAGAATCTAAATAAATAAAAAGCAAAAAGCAGATTCATAACTGATTTTACTTGCTCATTTTCACTTATTTCCAAATTACTTATTTCAATAACAAGTATTTCTGCCCTTACTAAAGAAATAACTGCATGTATTTCCTAATATAAAAACTTGCTGGGGAAAAAATGTTATTTGGTTTGCTCATTTAACCAATAGTGCCATTTGCTATTGATGACTATTTCCCTTTAAATTAAAAGCCTAAGTGAAGTTAATAGCACCTTCTAGTATGGTAAGTTTTCATACTGAAAATATTAATCTGTTAAAAGTAAGCCCTAGGGGTGACAGATATGTCAATTGCCACCATTAGAAATTAGAACTCTGTGTATGTGTGTGTGTGTGTGTTCATGTGTGTGTGTGTGCATGTGTGTTCATGTGTGTGTGTGCATGTTTTTTTTTTAATTTTTTTAGTTGTCAATGGACTTTTATTTATTTATATGCGGTGCCAAGAATCAAACCCAGTGCCTCACCTATGCTAGGCAAGTGCTCTGCCACTGAGCCACAACCCCAACCCCATATGTATCCATGTTTTAAGACACAGTCTGTGTTGCTTAGGCGGGCCCCAAATTCCTAGAGTTAAATGATCCTCCTGCTCAGCCTCCCAAGTAGCTAGTACTGCAGGTACATATCACTTTACCCTGCTCAGTTTTAGGATGTAAATCACTCCCAGATAGAACTGGCATATTCTTTAGTTACATCTGGTTGCATTAAGAACTCCTGTTTGCATTACTACCACTGTTTGCTTTGGGTAGTAGTGTAGGTTTTCTATACTTATGGACTTTGGTGTGCAAACTTTGCTAATGACATATGAGGTAAGTTCCCAAACAAGATTCAGCAACTGAGCTGGCCACCAGCATGAGGCATAAAGATTCAATCATCACATTGGTCTTATTCTACTAAGGTGTGTTTGCTGTCTTTGCTTAGTTTTTAAGGTTTTCTACACACTACTTTTACCTCCATTATATACTGCATTTGCAAAAACAGTGAGAACATCAGGGAAGTCAGTAAAGAGAAACATATGACTCTAAGAGAAATACAAGGCAACTTCTGAAGTAAAAGTACAGGAAAAATAACAACCATTGCATGGGCAACCTGAATCCATCATTTTTAAGTTTTCATGGGTCAATTCACTTACAATGTGAAAGTTATTGTGCCTAAATTATCAACTATAATCAATGGGAAAGAAGAAAAATTGATTAATGAGATGGGAAAATGTCTGAGCACCACACAGTTGTTTTAAAAGATTTTAGGTGTTGTATGAAGCATTTTAGTTATCTCCTATAGAAAATAGTAATGACATTTTATGTTGATTCAAGGAGGCTAAATCCTGCAATGTGAAGGCAGTCTCAATAAAGAATTGCCCCATCCAAAATATTGATATCCCCACCTGCTGAGAAACTTAGAAGTATCAGCATCAACACATGATGTCCAGAAACTTGACATTAATTCAGGAGTTAGGGAGCGGTTATTTCAGAACTTAAAGATTAAAAATTACACACACAAACACACACACACACACACACACACACACACACACGTTGCTTATGAAGTTCTATTGCACACCATGAAAGGTTTCAAAGGTCAATTTGAATTTTCCCAACATCAAAGTGAAAGTCCAGCAAACAAACACAGACCACATCAGTTAGTTTCCCCCGACATTGGCAAATATAATTAAAAGAGGTGAAATAAAATAACTACCAACAAAAATAAATATATGCATGATATTAATGCTTCCCAAGACTGACTCTCATCCTTATTTGTTGGAAAATCCTCCAAAGACTAAATAGGAACTAAGTGACTCAGACTTGGAATCAAAGGGGAATTATGGATACCTTTTCAGACCTTAAATAGTTTGTAAACTGAAGAGTTTTTCTTAAATTGAAGAGGAAGCAAGAATTCTATTTATTCAAAAATTCTCAAATAATGATGTTCTGGAGTGGAATTTCACACACCTGTCAATAGAAAGAGACGTTTCAAATGGTAGAAAGAAAGACATTGGATATTACTGGGACTCTTCAGTTAACCAGAGGACTTCCTTTCTCCCCATGAACCACACCCCAAATAATATACAACAGGCTTCAACCTATCAATTTAAAAAGTTTCAAATTATTTCCTTCAGTGTAGGAATCACTCTGAGGAAAGAATTGCTTCAGAAAAATTTCTACTGGTTCCCTGAAAGTACCTAGCACAGAGCATGTTGTGTAGTGGCATTCAACTTATATATGTTTGTTGACTCTAATTGAAATGGATACATTGATTATAAACCAAAAAATTTAGAAGTAGAACTACATAATAGGTAAGGAAGGTACCTTCTCATATGGAAGCAGAGTTTTCAACATTTTTTAAAGAAAGGGAAACATCAAGACAATTATAATGATACAAAAGAAACAGCAATGGGAGGATTTGGGAGATGTTATCAGCAGTGATTTAGGTAAACCAAATACACTGAGCATCTGCTTTAAGTAAACTATGAAATGTTTTAATTGAAAAAGAAAAAGAGGCATGAGAGCAATGATATAAACAAAGCAAGAATTTAGCAATCGAAAGAGCAGTGGTTGGAAGATAATATCAATCTGGTTTGGGTCCACAAACATTAATTCAATATGTTACAGGAGTTCAGCATCATACTAAGTACTGTGACCTCAGTATGGGGGGTAGGGGGAAAAAAGGGCAGATAATCCAGGCATTTAACTATGAGACTCAGACCTAAGGAACATATTTTTAGAAGATTATATGTATATTTATTTTTTTGTATATTTATTAATATTATATTTATATTTATATTTATTTGAATAAAACAGGATTTAGAGTAAAGTATAAACACTGCTTTTGCTTAAGAAGAAGAAAGGAGGCACAGGAGAGATCTTGGGGGAAATGAAGGCAATACCAAAATTCACAGAGAATGGTTAAGAGAAGGTATAGTTCTTCAAAGAAAATGTAAAAACAAGAATATGCATAAGCAAAAATACATATTCTTGTATAGTTAGGCACAAAAAATAAGATCACATGAGCTATTACATTTTTCCAGTTTTACAGCATTCAACAATGACAACACAAGACACAATTTAAGAAATGTTAACTTATGAAGGCATCAAAGGAAAGATGCTGGAATCAAGCCTGCGTTACAATTTGATTGACAAAGGATAATAACAGCAATATTACAAAATAACTTATGTAAGTTAGCAAGAAATATGCTAATCAAACATGCTTTCAGAAGTATAAAGTACTCACATAGACCGACTAAGTCTGAAAACCTTTCACCATCCTTTCTTCCTGTATTTTGGCAGGTAAGGGTGATGTTTTATAGAAAACACTAAGGAAAACCAAAATATAAATGGTGTTGACAAATACAATAAAAATTTTGATGCAGCATGTAGGTGTTCACCTGAAAACTTTACCTGATTTTTCTTATTTATCATTTTTCCACTAATGAAAAATCAAGGCCTAATAGGGGAGGAGGGACCAAAAACAATGTCCTCAACCTCAGTAAGAAAAGCAAAAGTAAATCTGATATAGACAGGTGTCATTGACTGAATGGTTAGAAGAGTCCATTTAGAATGGAATGTTGAAGCATAGTGTCAGGTATACTATGTATGTATATGTTGTTTCATGTATGATTGTTAGACGCTATACAAACTGAAAATAGGAGGATATGAAGTTTCTCAAACTCATTACTAATGCTGGGAATCATGATTAGTTTAATTTCCAAAATATGTCTATTGTTTTAAAAGATCTTGACTTAAAATGACTGCTCTGACAACAAATGGTTACCAGGTACAGCCTCTTATGAACCAGTTCCTTTAACAAAAACCACCATGTGGCATCATGTGACCTCTCCAACCCCTCCTGCAGCCACTTGGCTCGGAACAGTTAGGCTGGCCATGCAACATGAGTTGGTCTGGTACTAAAGCTCCCCACAGATAAAAGCTGATTAATTATAATGATGGCATTATTATTCTCTCAAGAATTTGAACTAAAAATATGTAAGTACTTGACATGGATGCACACATCTATAGTTCAGCAATGTGGGAGGCTGAGGCAGGAGGATTGCAACATCCTAAATAAAGAGGGCTGGGGATGTAACTTAGTGGTAGAGCACCCCTGGTACAATCCCCAGTACAGCAAAAATGTGTATGTGTGTGTGTGTGTGTGTGTGTACATAAAGAGACATTCCATGTCCTTGGAAGCAAAAGAAGATAAATAAGCAAACAGAGCCTGAAACAAAACAAAGCAGTGGACTCACATCTAAGGTAGAGCACACAAATGGAGCTCAATTCCCGCTGCTTGATAAACCAGCAATTTCACTAGTCTACTAGAGATGCCTCTTCTAATCCCAAACAACCTTCCTGTTCCTAATCTATGCTCCAAATCTTTGTAAGAATATTCCAGAGATCACTTTTCTCTTACTGTAATAGTTACCCTTACAAAAACACCATTATTTGAGATAATATACATTTTTCTCTTTCTTCCAACCAAAGAAGCCCTGACACAGAGCTCCAAGGTCTCCTAACCATGAACTTCTATGGCAGGGATACTAGTTCCATTTGAACAACAAGTGCATTTGGACCAATATTGACTTTTCCATTATGGAAATGTACATAGCTTCTGTTACTCTGTGAAACTGAATTTTTCCACTTACTTTTTAACTACATGAATCTCAATTCTATTCATCATAGAATTTATTATTAATATTTCTTGGTGGGGTCTTCCTTGGCTAAAGTTATCTGCCCTTTCCCCAAAGAGCAAATGATCTTGATTTTCCCTAAGTATTGGCCTAGGAAATGGGAAGAAATGGTAGAGGGCAGGAGGGAGGAGCAGAGGGCAGGGAGATGAAAATATTAACAGGTATCTGTAAAGGGTTTGTGGACCAGGCTTCGTCTGCCCCATTTGCATTCTATCTGGGTTTTTCAAGGGCTTTGGGGAGCAGAATCATAACATTAATAATCGCCATGTGTTCACATGGGCTTAGCTCAGTCATAATCATGCTGAGCGATAGGATCACCTCCCTTAATCTTATTTTTAAAATTGTAGTCAATCTGAATGTACTCCAGCATAAAAAGGGGTATTTTTTCTAGTGAGGGAAGTCTCTTTTCTAATGAAAAATAACCAAGAAAAGTTACTAAATTCAATAAAAGTAGATAGAGAGGGAGAATTAAACTACTAAAATTTAACTTCAAGATAAATTTCATTCAATCAGCAGACATTTATTAATATCTGTATGTCAAGCTTTGCAATAGATTGTATTGTGAATAAGACACAGCCCTGACCCTCAAGGAAAATATGGTCTGTTGGAAGAGAAAGCTAAGTGACTGCAATGAAGTGTGATCTATTCATAATAGAACTGTGTGCAATGTGCCATGTGAGCACAGAAGAAATAAACAGTTCCTGGGAGATAGGGAAGAAGAGCCTGAAATAGTCACATTCTAAACTAGAAAATTATATAAGAGTTCACTAGCCTGACAATTTCTTCAGATAAACAGCACAAACAGAGTTAGAAATGGAGAATGAGAAGTGGCCTGTGGTGGCCAGAATGTATGGCAGGCAGGAAAACAGTAGGAGAAGCAGCCAGTCAGACAATCATGTCCACAAGGATCCACAAAATAGCTTGCTAAGGGCATTGGATCTAATCCTTCCAGCAGCAGAAAAACACCCAAGGTTTTTAACCAAAGAGAACATGATTTGATCTGAAGGTCTGAAAGCATTCTTGAATGGGAGACAGAGAATGAAGACTGAAGCCCAGGGAGACAGGTGTTGGGAAAAGCCAGAAAGATAAGGGGGAGTCTATACTAAAAAGGAGGAAGTAAAGAAGAGAATGGAGAGATGCTAGAGATTTCAGAAATTAAACTGGAGGACAGATATATAGGTAGATTTAACTAGAAGATGACCTTTTTAAATGGAAAGAGAATAAAATTTTAGACCACAAAAGATACTATGTAGTAATTTCAGCAACAGAACATAAATTTGAGGATGAGAAGAAGACTAATGGCCTTCTTTACTAAGTAGACCAATACTTGTCCCACTTTGGAGATTGTCTACCCTTGTTTAATCAGTCAATGGGGCAGAAGATCTCTTCTAGGAATTAACAATAGCATCAGAGGTATTAATTATACACCTCATTTGTCTCCACTGTTAGCACTACTGTCTCATTGAGCCCTTATAAACCATTAACAATTCACTTAAGCAAACAGCCCTCACTCCAACAGTTATTCATTTATCTTTCAACAAACATTTACTAAGAACCCACTATGTGCCAGGAATTATGCTAGGTCCTGATATCCAGTGGGGTACTAGGCAATCCAAATTCCTTCTCTGTCTGAGATCTTAGTCTAAATGAAAGAATGAAATAATTTAAATCGTGTTTTCAATACAGTGCCTCAAAGTTTAGTAAAGAGAAATGTTTCTCATATTTCTGATTCTGTATGTCTGAAATAGGACCTAAGACTGTATATTTCTAACAAAAACCCAGGTAATTTTGTTTCTGGCCCAAAGATCATCCTTTGAATGGTACAGACTCACAGTCTGGCTCAGTCTAGAACATTCTCACTAAGAGTCATTTGATCAAAAATTGACAAAAGAATGAAATCCCCTACATTTTCTACATTTCAAGATTTCAGCAATAACAATGAAGAAAAAAAAGAAAGAAAGAAAGAACAAGTACACTATAAACATGGTTGCAGAATTCTGACTAGACCTAAAGCAGAAACTCTGGAATGACCTTTGATCAAGCTGGGACAAAAAGATAATGGGGATAAGAGTGTCCGCCCTTGGGCTTTGAGCAGAATGTAGAACCAGGACCAGGAAAGCAGAGAACAAGGACCAGAACAAAGCACTCACCTCATCATTAATTTTGCCTATAGTCCAATATTAATGGATTACTTTTTAACACCTGACCAAAAATTGTTATACTGATTCTTTTAAAATAACTTGCTCAAGTGGCTGGGTTGTGGCTCAGTGATAGAGCACTTACCTATCAAACCCTGTGAGAACCTGGGTTTGATTCTCAACACTGCAAATAAATAAATAATATAAAAGTCGATCCACAACAAATAAAAATATTTTTTTAAAAAAAACTTGTTCTATGCAATAACATTTAAATTAATTATTCTATAAATAAATATATTTTATCCCATGGGTTCATGTCTTCACAAGTAGTTCATTGCTTGTCCTAATCAAATCCCTAGATCTTAAAGTTTTTCTTTAAGTAGGATTAAAAAGAGTAACTTCACACCATGTGCAACCACAAGAAGGGGAAGTTATACTCTATGTATCAATAATATGTCAAAATACATTCTACTGTCATGTAAAACTGAAAAGAATGAATAAAAAAGTTTTTTAAAAATTAAAATAAAATATAAGAGAATAACTAAAGTAGGAGAGTTTAACTGATTGGGGTCCTGAGTTCATGTAACTTTTCTTTCTTAAAGAAACAAAAAGGCCAAAATAATTGGAAAGAAAATGGAAAAAGGAGGAAGTTGCTCCTATTTAAAGTTACTATCTTTCTCACCTGACCAGATTGGACATTGCAAACCCAGAATCCTCACAGATGCAACAGCAAGACAGAGAACCGTAAAACCCACAATATGGACCCATCAATCAAATACTTTTTCCCAGGAAATGCTCTTTACTTTGCTTTTAATACAACATAAACAATCCAAAATGTGTGCTTAATTTCCAAGACATATGCTTACACCACTAACAGAAGACATCTAAATGTACACTTAAATTTGCATGTAAAAAACGGATAGACCAAATTTCGTGAGCTTTATGGTTCACTGCCCTCCAGGATCCTATAATTTTCAGTCCTTGTTGTCTTGGCAAGGCTTCAGAGAGTAACCACAGATGAGGAAGCACTTCATACCTCCTCATTTGGAGAATAGGTCCTATACTATCAAGGAAAGTCACAAATTATAATTTTCCATTACTTAGCTTTCATTACATTAGTAACCAAAAATATCTTACAGGACACATCTGAAGGTCAGCCCTTAGTATGATTTTATTCTTTAGGCCTTTTTCCTACTTGTTCTTAATTTTATTCAGCCAAGATTGGCCCTCAATAAAGGACTTCTATAAGTGAAATATGCTTTCTGTTCTTTTTACTCTTTTGATAACCATTGGTCAACAGGGCCTTCCTTTTGCCCCTGACTGCTCACAGATCTTCCCTGTAGAGCTTTCCCTGAGCCAAAAGCTCATGCTCAGAAAACACTTTTTTCTCTGTTCCTCTGGAAAGAGATCCCGCAAAATCTTAGAAAAATTTCCCCCGTCCCCATCCCATACAGCATGTAGTCTCAAGGAGGCTTTCAACCACAAAATCCCACCTGCAGCAATGACTGGGCATGTGACCATGGCCTGGCCAATCAAAATCCTCCCTGGGATTACACATGGTGCCTGGGATTTGTAATTGTGGAAGCCCAGAGCTGCCAGTAGCCACATTCTCTGCTGTTTGAGGAGCCTAAACTTATAAGACCAACACAGAGGCAGACGATCAAACAAGAGTTGGAAATAACAGCATTTTTGTTAATGAGGAATTAGGGCAGCGAATTCCCTCCATCTTTCTAAAATCCTAGAGTTCTTTTTTGTTTGGTTGGTTGGGTTTGGTACTAGAGATTGAATCCAGAGGTGCTTAACCACGGAGCCACATCCCCAGCACTTTTTATTTTTTATTTTGAGACAGGGTCTTGCTAAATTACTTAGGACCTCACTTAGTTGCTCAGGCTGGCCTTGAACTTGTGATCTTCCTTGCCTCAGCCTACCAAACCACTGGGAATATAGGTGTGCAACACCAAGCCTAGGAAAATCTTAGAATTCTTGAAAATGTGTCTAGTTTAATAAGTTACTTCTCTCAAGTAACTTATTTGGAATTAAATTGAGGCTTAGTCTGGTAGAATGAAAAGAATATTGAACACAGAGTAGGACAATGCATATTTAAATCTTCATTCCAAAATTATTAGCTTAGTGTTGTCAGGAAACGTGTTTGATCTCTCAGACCCTCAGTTCCTTCATCTATAAAATTAAGGTAGAGCTGGGGATTTAGCTGAGTGGTAGAGCACTTGCCTAGCATGTGTGATGACCTGGGTTCCAACCCAAGCATCACACATGCAAATACACAAAAGGTAAAAATACTGACTTTCCAGATTTCAGGAGTTTTAAATTACATAATATTAAATAAGATGCTTGGTGAATTACAAAGCCAGAGAGAGAAAAAAACTGACAAGATGGAAAGTAAAATTAAAATACCTCTGAAACTGCCTAAGATCATGCAATGATGTTCAAAGTGCTCTATTTTGATAAATAATACTAAGAAATGGGACAGCCAATATCCATCCAGAAACTACATGATACTTTTAATCCAAGTTCAGAATTGATGAAGAGAGCCCTCCAGAGTTTGATATAGGATTAGCAGTGGCATACCCAGAAGAAAAGATAAAGAATTATTTCTTGCATTATGACTAGAGAGAATTTATTTGATCTCCAGTATTGAAGACATAAGGAAGCAGAGGTGCCAATACTAGGTAAATATTTCAAAAGTCAGAAGTCATAGTTTTTATTTTGAAATTTAACACTTTATATTTTTCCTAAAAGTGTCACTATTCAGCAATTACCATTTTGATATAAATAAGATTAACTCTTATTTAAAATATATAACTAAAACACATCTGTATTGATTGAAACCCAAACAACATTTACATTGTAGAATTATTTTAATACAGATGCTTTGGCTGAAAATGTCTTGCAACTACAACATCAGAGTTTTAATTTTATCAAAATCTCTATTTGTGACAATTCCTTGATGCCCTCTACTGGCCGTGAAGTTGTGTACAATAAACATTGTTTCTGCCCAGCCCTCTGATCTACTTTACCACATGCCTGAATACAAGTTTAACTTGGAGGATAAAAGAAGTAAATAAAAGAACAAAGGAATATACAACATCAAAAACATTTGAAAGCATCAAAGACATTTAAGCAATGAAATAAACCCAAAACAAATCAATACTGGGTAAATTTTCTAATGTTTAACAATTGTGACATTTACTAGTTTCACCTAATATTTGTTTTACCAAATACAATAACTATGCTGTGAATTTTTCTTAAAATCAGAGTCTATAATGATTGTCTTTTAAGGAATACAGGAGACATAAAAATAGGAATAAATGCACTGACCTCTCAGATAACCTTATGACCAAAACAGGCTCAATTAATATATATTTCTGGTTCTCATACAATTTTATACACACACACATTCATGTGCACACACATGCATCTCCCTTACAGCTTAACATCACACTTTTGACCCAAAGAAAAATCACAACATTTCCTAAAATGAACCAAATTATCATCAGACTAAGACTATAGCCAATCAAATCATAATGACTCCCCAAGACCCACTCACAATACTGCTGACATGCTCCCTTTGGAGCTTCTGCTCCCCCAGCCTCTCAAAGGTGAGCCTATTGATTCCCCAGTGAAGACCCAGCAATCTCTACTGACCATCTAGTCATTTCAGTGGGGCTCTGTTCCCTTTTTCAACCTTGCCATCAGTCAGACCTGAAGACTATGCTCCCTGTATCACATCTCTTTTTGTCCCAAGGAACCCCAGCTTCTCATCTCAGACTTTGTTTTTAATTTCTACTCCCCTCCCTGCTAAGAGCCATAGCCAAGTAAAAATGATGCATGGCATTTTGGTTTGTAAGGTGACGCCAGCAAGCCATTGAAATGATATGATTATGTTAAGATCTGCATTCAAATGGATATTAGACCCTTGCTGTCCACCTCAGCCTGCTATGGGACTCCTGGAGAATTCCCATTGGTTGGGGAAGTGCGGTAGGAGGGAATTCCGGAGGAGGGATTTCCTGTTGGTGCGTGGGTCCGGAAGAATGCCGAGTGTGTGGGTTGGCATATTTCCCGGGAGCATACAGGGCATTGGCAGGAGTTTCAAAAATAAAATTTGTTCCTGTTTGAGTGGCTCGTGATTTTTGTGCCCAGCCAGACTGCGGCACCTCCCCTTTATTCCACTTGTCCTTTATGTCCCAGACCAATGTCTGTATTAACTTGCTAAGGCTGCCATAATGATATATCACAGATTGGGTAGCTTAAATAATAGCAACTTATTTATCACATTTCTAAAAGCCAGAAGACCAAGATCAAGGTGTCACTGAGTTTGATCCCTCCTGAGATTTCTCCTTGGCTTACAGGTGACTGCCGTCTCATTGTGTCCTCACCTAGTCTTTCCTCTGTGTGCAAATACCCCTAGTGTCTCCCATATGTCCAAATTTATTCTTCTTAAAAGGTAACCAGTCAGATTGAATTGGCATTAGAGCCCACCCTAACAACCTTATTTTATCTTAAATACCTTATTTCCAAATGCAATACTGAGGTTTATAGTTTTAACATATGAATTTCAAGGGAACACCATGTACCCCATTACACTAATGAATACCTAATACACAGACACCAAAGCATATGACCTCATTTCCATGTGATGATAAAGGATCACATGTTCTGCCCATACGTTGGAGTCATTTCTATTTTCCTACATAAGCTAAGCTTCTGACTATTGCTTGATTCTACCCAAAGTTTCTTCTCCCCTGAACACAGAATCTTATTAGCCTTGGGAAGCTCTTCCCAGTTCACATTAACCATTATATCCATTCCTCTGGTCTACTGGGTGAAGCTTGGGCTGAATCATAGTTCATCTATTTCTTTACCTACACCATGTTGACGACATATTACTGATACTGCTACTACTTATAAATATAATAGTTAAAAAGTTTATGATTGGACATCATTATCCAAAGCACATGTATGAAGAATTGAATTGGGTATCAACATATTTTATATATAAACAGAGATATGAAAAATTGTGGTATATTTGTGTAATAAGAATTGTAATGCAAAAAAAGTACATGTATAAAGGCATGAATTGGTATGAACATACTCTATATACAAAGATATGAAAATTGTACTCTATATGTGTAATAAGAATTGTAATGCATTCTGCTGTCATGTATTTTTAAAAAATTAAATCAATAAAGCTAAAAAAAGAAAAAAGAAAATAAACAGCAACAGGGGTGTACATGGGCTGTTGCTCACAGCAACAACAACAAAAAAAAAAGTTTATGGAGCTGATGACATGATTCCATACTTAGAAGATCCAAAAAACTCCACCAGAAAACTTCCAGAATTAATTAATGAATTCAGCAAAGTAACGGGATATAAAATCAATACCCATAAATCAAATGAATTTCTACACATCAGTGATGAATCCACTGAAAACTACCCCATTAATAATAGCCTCAAAAAAAATTGGGAATCAACTTAACAAAAGAGGTGAAAGACCTCTACAATGAAAACTACAAAACACTAAAGAAAGAAATTGAAGAGGACCTTAGGAGATGGAAAGATCTCCCATACTCTTGGGTATGCAAAATTAATATTGCCAAAATGGCCATACTACCCAAAGCACTATACAGATTCCAAGCTATTCCAATTAAAATCCCATCATCATTTATTAATAGAAATAGAAAAAGCAATCAATAATGAAATTCATTTGGAAAAATAAGAGACCCAGAATAACCAAAGCAATTCTTAGCAAGAAGAGTAAAGCAGGAGGCTTCACAATACCAGACCTTAAACTATATTACAAAGTTATAGTAACAAAAACAGGATGGTACCAAATAGACATGTAGACCAATGGTACAGAATGGAAGACACAGAGACAAACCCACAGAAATACAGTTATCTCATACTAGACAAAGGTGCCAAAAACATACTTTGGAGAAAAGACAGATAGCCTCTTCAACAAATGGTGCTGGGAGAACTAGAAATCCATATGCAGCAAATTAAAACTAAACCCCTATCTCTCACCCTGCACAGAACTCAACTCAAAGTGGATCAGAATTAGACCAGAGACTTTGTGCCTAATAGAGGAAAAAGTAGTCCCAAATCTTCATCATGTCAGCTTCAGCCCCAACTTCCTCAACAAGACTCCTAAAGCACAAGAAATAAAATCAGGAATTAATAAATGGGACGGACTCAAACTACAAAGCTTCTTCTCAGCAAAAGAAACAATGAGGTGAAGAGAGTGCCTACATTTTGGGAGCAAATTTTTGCCACACACACTTCAGATAAAGCACTAATCTTTAGGATATATAAAGAACTCAAAAAACTTAACATCAAAAAAACAAACAACCCAATCAATAAATGGGCTAAGGAGCTGAACAGACACTTCTCAGAAGAATAAATACATTTGATCAACAAATATATGAAAAAATGTTCAATATCTCTAGTAATTAGAGAAATGCAAATCAAAACTACTATAAGATTTCATCTCACACCAGTCAGAATGGCAGTTATCAAGAATACAAGCTGCAATAAGTGTTGGCAAGGATGTGGGGAAAAAGGCACACTCATACATTGCTGGTGGGACTGCAAATTGGTACAACCAATCTGGAAAGCAGTATGGAGATTTCTTAGAAAACCTGGAATGGAACCACCATTTGACCCAGCTATCCCACTCCTCAGTCTATACCCAAAGGACTTAAAATCAGGATACACAGCCACATCAATGTACATACCAGCTCAATTCACAAGAGCTAAACTATGGAAGCAAACTAGATGCCCTTCAATAGATGAATGGATAAAGATTATAATTTATAATTATAAAATGGATAAATTACTGAGCATTAAAAGAGAATAAATTGTGGCATTTTTGGATAAATGAATGGAGTTGAAGAAAATCATGCTAAGTGAAGTAAGCCAATCCCAAAAAACCAAAACCCAAATGTTCTCTCTGATAAGTGGATGCTGATCCATAATGGAGGGACATGGGAAAAATGGGGGAATTTTGGTGGGGCAAAGGGGAGGCAGTGGCAAGGAGGGGGCATGGTGGTAGGAAAGATGGTGGAATGACATGGATATCATTACCCTAGGTACAGGCATGACTGCACATATGGTGTGATGCTACATTGTGTACAACCATAGAAATGTAACGTTGTGCTATAATTGTGTACAATGAATAAAAATGCATTCTGTTGTCATATATACCTAATTAAAAATTTTAAAAAGTTTTATGGAGTTCTAACCATGTCCAAGGCATTGTGACAGTACTTCTCATGCACAATTCTCACTATAACTCTGTAAAGTTGGTATATAATAGAAGCTCAATAGTTATATAAAGTAAATTGATGAATGAATATTATTATTGTCTTCATTTTATAGGTGATACAATGTAGACTTATAAAAATTAAGTAGCTTTCTCATGATCATAAAACCAGCAAGCAGCAGAGCAGGCACAAAGAGCTTCCTAACTCCAGTGCCCATGCTCTTAGCCAACTCATGCACTGACACGCCTTGTGCACACCCCCAAGCCATCTGCTTCCCTGTCTCTCTAAGGGCTCAACCTTGAATGTTAGCTCATGATTCAAAGAGATAGGACAAGTGAAAAATATTCTATGACATTTAAAATCGAAATTCAACTACTAGATAGGCACATTACATAAAGTTTGCAAAGATATTCAAGACTGAATCACTTTATTGCTTGTGGAAGTTTTAAAACATACTCTTCAAACTGCATGATACTACTCTAATCTCAGGATGAGGTCTATGTCCCCTTACTGTCAAGCTAGATGGGTTTATGACTACCTAAGCCAATAGAGTAGGACAAAATTATACTCTGATAGCCGAGTCTAGATCAGAAAAGAATCACCAGTTTTTTCCCTAATCCTCTCGGAATACTTGCCATGTAAGAGATCTACCTACTGTAAGAGCACCATGCTGGAAAATACAAGTGTAAATGTTCTGATGGACAGCCCCAGATAAGCTCCCAGGTGACAGCCAGTATCTACTGCCATGAGCCCATTCAAATAAGACCTTCAGAAGACTGCAGCTTCAACTTTTGATAGCAAGTGTGTGAGACATCTCAAGCAAAAACTGCCTACCAGGCTGTTCTTAAAATGTTTGCCCACAAAACTGTAAGCCAATAAGTGGTTGTTATAAATGCATATGTTCTGGAGTAATTTCTTATGGGTCAAAAGTAAACAGAATATCACTCACCATGTTTTAATTCCTCTTGTTACTTCAAGCTGCTAACCTTGTCCCAGTTTCCTCAATACCAGAAAGCTCCAGCAATAACATCCAACTATCATTTAGAAGTCTGTAGGATAAATTTCCAAATAAAGCAACTCTAAAAGATGAGAAACACACAAAACTGAAACAGAAGAATATAGATATATTTCTGAAATTTAGGTAGATTGATTTTTACTTTTTGAAAAGGAATAAATGACACATTGTTTGGAATAAACATACAGAGGAGCATAAGTGGACTCAAGTCTTATGTACTCCATAGGAAAAAGGCTCCTTCTCAAACCATTCTCCTTCCCAAACATATGTCCCATTTGAAGGTGTCTTATTCCATTGTCACTATATTTCCCCAAACTCAGCTGTGAAAATTTCTCCCGAGGTACCCAAGGACCACACCCTTAAGAAGGTACCCACACATATGCCCATCCAAGGATATTCCAACTTTAGGATGGTACACACAAGTAGGACACAGGACTCCACACACTGGAAATAGGCATCTTTTTACCCTCCCAGTCTCAGGAAATCCAACTTTTGAAGGTTAGAACACAATCTACTTCTCAAAGCAAAAGTTTTCACCTCAATCAAGAAAAAATGTATCCTAATTTCCTTGGAGATTCTCTTGAAAACATGAAACCTCTCTTGAATTGTGTTCTTCAGGTGCCATGTTGCTGGAAATGTCTTCATTGATCTCTGACTCACAGACAGACAAATATGTGCAAAACACAACTATTAATTTGTTACTCCCTTCCTGATGGCATGGAAATTCCAAAATTTAAAAATATAACAAGTCCCCGGTAACATTGTGGACATCAGTGCCCAGATCTTGGTTTCTAACATCATTCTGCAACAAAAGGAATGTGCGCTCCTTAGAAAAATGGCTCATTCTAGAACTGGGGTACAAAGTATACGAGATAAGTCTAAAGTATATTCAGTTCCAGAAAACAAAGATGTACTCATAAAACCACAATGGGCATATGTCAAAATAACACAGGAATTAACTAATAGAGCTCCCGGTGGCCAAAGCCAGAATGATTTGAACAACAAAGTATAAATATAGTATTGTATTAGAGCCCAAAACATAAAATAAATATCCACAAGTCTATAATGATACAAATAAATGATAAAATAAATAAGTAGGGTTGAAGGGGAAATTTTTCATACAGAATTCCAAATAATCTATGTGGATACTGCCCCCACAAAGACTCCCCACCTCTTCAGTGACTTTATTCCAAAGAGTACAGTATGGAAGTAGGAGAAAAGAGTAAGCATGAAAAAACCTAATAAATACCACCTGAGCCAGGCAATCAAGGTTAATGTCAACAGTGATAAGTCATGGTGACAGCATGTAGCTTTAATATGATGCGCTGAGAATAGTGTTCTTTGTCTCTATGGTATTCCTCCAAAAAAACCATACTCCCTATCTAATCATGAGAAAAATTCAGAAAGTTTGGGTTATATGCTACAAAGTACTTGACCAGTACTCCCCAAACTCTCAAGGTCATCATAAACAAAGTCTGAGAAACTATCTAGAAGAGACTATGGGGACCTGCCGACCAAGTGTAATATAGTAAACTGAATGAGATCCTGGGACAAAAAACGAATATCACGCTGAAAAGCAAGCAGATTTTAAAAAGAACAAGTTGAAATTGAGGAAATCTAAGTAAAATGTTCACATTAGTTAATAGTTATATATCATTACTGCTGTATACATTATATATACATTAGTTGTGACAAATGAATAGTGCTGATGTAAGATGAAAACAATAGAGAGTATTGGGTATGGTGTTCATGGGAACTATCTGTACTATAGTTGCACTGTTTTGTAAATCTAAAACTATTCTAAAATTAAAATTTATTTAGAAAGAATAAAAAGAATACCTTTGCCATTCTACCAATTTTTCACAATATTTAAAATAGTTTATTGCATTATTCACTTATATATTTAACTATATACTCAGTTAACATTCTTAGATGTGATACTTAATTTAACCCAAGAATCAAGTGCTGCACTGTTGATTGAACACTTGGTTAATGTGTATTGTCTAATGTTTCTTGTACTTTGTCATTCTGTATACATACCATATAATGAGCTCTCATAATAAAATAGGTACCTAAGATAGCATTTTGGTGTACTTATTATCTCTGCCTAACTGTCCCCAGTATCTCATACTGCAATGCTTACAATTATAAAGCATGTTTTCTATCTTAATTATAAGCTATTGACGGCTTAAATTTATTATAATTTTGATAAATCCTATAACATTTCCCTCTTCTTCTTGATTCCAGTCATTCTTCTTATAATAGAATGCTAAATGGGACATTTCCTAAACTCAGTTAAAATGAATAAGAAAAGATGTCCCCATGTGGCAAAAAACAGAACTGGTTAAGAATCATCCAAGAAATCAAAACTTCAATCCTTAGTGCATCCCCAGGAAGGAGAGAAAGCTAATAAATCACTTAAGGTTACTGGTGAGTCCTCGAACAGAATGGTCAGATAAATTGCTTTCAAACCCCAGTCCACATCAGCAGAAACCCATCCCCAGCACTAGGCCAAAAATAGGGCTTTCAAAGAGCAGTGATGTGTACAATGAAATGAGGAGTCCCTAGTTGAATGCTTGCTGAGCGGCAGATGTATGTTAGTCTTCCCTGGTGCAGCCATAGGAGTTTAACCTGTGTCCTCCAGACTTGGAACTTACACATCCTGGGGACTGCCTCTTATCTGGAAAAACTTAACATGAGAGGCTGGCTAGAATGGCCTTTGACAGCAAGAAACTTCACAAACTTCAAGGGAATGTTGATAGCTTGAGCCAGGGAAGGGGACTTGATTTCTCTTAAAGGTTAAACATTAAACAGAGACATGAGGTGGGAGGGAAAGGGAGAGAAAAGGGAAATTGCATGGAAATGGAAGGAGACCCTCATTGTTATACAAAATTACATATAAGAGGTTGTGAGGGGGAAGGGAAAAAAAACAAGGGAAAGAATTAAATTACAACAGATGAGGTAGAAAGAGAAGATGGGAGGGGAGGGGAGGGGGGATAGTAGAGGATAGGAAAGGTAGCAGAATACAACAGTTACTATTATGGTATTATGTAAAAATGTGGATGTGTAACCGATGTGATTCTGCAGTCTGTATTTGGGGTAAAAATGGGAGTTCATAACCCACTTGAATCGAATGTATGAAATATGATATGTCAAGAGTTTTGTAATGTTTTGAATAATCAATAAAAAAATTAGGATTATATTTAATAAAGTATATACAGGATTTATGTGTAGAAAACTACAAACCTCAGATGAAAGAAAGCAAAGAACATCAATATAAAAATAGATTCTGTGTTAATGGATTGGGAAACTGAATATTATTAAAATGTCAGTTCTTTCCAAATTATTCTGCCGATTCAACACAATCCCAGTGAAATATCCAGAAAGCTATTTTGTGGACACTGATTAAGGAAAATTCAACGACCTAAAATAGGTCACAACATTTTGAAGAAGGATGAAGTTGGAGGATTCATACCACCTGTTTTCAGAGCTCATTTTAAAGTTACAATAATTCAGACAGTGTGCTGTTGGTGAAAGGACACAGATATTAATGAAACAAAATAGAGAGCATAGAAATAGACCCATATAAATATAGTCTTCTCATCTTTGTAAAGTAACAAATGCAGGCCTATGGTAAAAGGATCATCTTTTCAACAGATTTGCTGGAAATATTGGAAATCCAGACACAAAATTTATAACTTTCACAAAAGTTAACTCAAAATGGACACAAACACAAATGTAAAACATGAAACTCTAAAAAGTTTCAGAAGAACATGTAGGATAATATATAGGCACTTTAGAAATGAGCTTTTAGATACAATACCAAAAGCAGAATCCATGGAAGGAAAAAAAATGATACATCAGACTTTATTAAGATCAGAGATTCTGCTCTGAGAGGACAATATTAAGAAAATTAAAAGAGTAGTCACAGGCTGGGAGAAGTATGCAAAGGCATGATAGAGGATTTGATCCAAAATACGCATTCTGCTGCTGTATAGACCTAATTAGAACAAATAAATAAACAGAAAACAAGAAAAAATATGGAAGTCACTCTTAAAACTCAACAATAAGCCTACAAAAAAAAAAAAACAGTTTAAAATGAACAAAAGGTCTGAAGAGATACTTCATCATAGAAGATGTAGAAGTGGCAAGTAAGAACAGGAATATTTTCTCAACAATATTTTTCATCTGGAAATTGCAGGTTAGAAACAATGAGATACTGCTATATGTTCAGTAGAATGACTCAAACCTTCCCTATCCTCCCTCCCCACAAAATAATTCATAGTACCAATTACTGATAAGGATATAGAACAACTGGAACTCTCATTGCTGGTGGAAGCACAGTGGTATGGACATTTGGGGAATCATTTGGGAAGATATTATGGTCTTCAATAAAATTCAGGAAATGTTAAAAAAAAAATGTTCCATAAGGAAAAAAAAATGAGCACTTGGGCAGTAGCCATACAGAGAGCACCAATTCCAAATTATAAGCCCACCAAGTGAGGCAGGATCACTCTGTTACAAATGACCAGAGTTGATCTTGAAACTACAGAAACTATCCTACCAACATAGATATTTTTTTTAAGTCTGAAAACAAAATATCTTAATAGATCCTGTTTGAATTAATATTAATAGTTTTCTGGGGCTGGAGATGTGGCTCAAGCGGTAGCGCACTCGCCTGGCATGCGTGCGGCCTGGGTTCGATCCTCAGCACCACATACAAACAAAGATGTTGTGTCCGCCGAAAAACTAAAAAATAAATATTAAAAAATTCAAAAAATATATATATTAATAGTTTTCTTAAGGCAAAGAAATTAAAAACAGGTAGCATTTTAAAATAAAAAGAAGAAGGGAATGTTATTATCATTATTATTATGCATCCTGCAACACAAAATGGTTTCTGGAAGACCAACTTTAACCTTAGAATCATACAAATTGATTTTTAAGGGAATGGAAATCATAAAAGTGTTTTAGAAAAAAGATAGAAATCACCTTTTAAAATCGTATTACTTCTTCCTGGAAACCAACTATTATACAAATATAAATTATAACACAAATTTATTCAGGAAAAAGAGCTCTATACCAAAAGAGATTGGTATAGATCAAACAATGCCCATCAACCAAATAATTTGCTTACTATGCAAATAAATGTGTCAGTCTGTGCCATTGTCTATACATCAGTTATTCACAAACTTCAGAGAGCGCCCATGAATCAATACCCTATTGACTTGCCCATGAACAAAATTTACAATAGTCCTTGCCAAGATATTACCAAGGAACTATCCCCAGAAACTTGAGAATTGTATGTACACCACAAGGGCAAAGTCAAGATCTGGGATCCCATACCTTTTAAAGTAATTACACTAGAAATCTGCAAACCCCTACACCTAGAATTTAGTTGTAAACAAGACACACTAAGTATCTGTAAGCCACAGCCCATGCGCTCTAATGTCTTTCATTTTGATGGTTACTACCTGAATTAGTCTGCTCAGGCTGCAGAACAAAATACCACAGACTGAAACAACAGAAATTCATTTTCTCAGAGTTCAAAGCCTCAAAGTCCAAGAGCAAGAGGCTGGAAAATTCTGTTTATGCTAAGGGCTCTCTACCTGACTTGTTTACAACCAAATTTTCATTTAGTCTTCAGATAGCCCTTCCTCTGTGCTTAAATGAAGGGAGAGAGACAGAACTCAGGTGTCTCCTTCTCTTTTTATAAAGACATTTGTCTTACCAGGTTAGAGACCCACCCTTATAATCTCATATAACCATGCAAATGCTTGGTCCTGAAGCTGTATTGCATCTGATATTTTTTACAGATGAATCCTATCATCTTTCTCCCAAAATTCATGTGTTGGAAACAATCCTCAATACAACAGTTGGGAGCTGGGGTTTAGTAAGAGATGATTAGGTCATGAGGGCTGTGCCTTCATGAATGGATTAACCTCATTATCATGGGAGTGAATTAGTTACAGCAATGTTTGTTATAAATGTGAGTTTGGCTCCCCTCTCTTGCTCACTCTCATGTGCACTCTTTTGCTCTTCTGCATTTCACCATGGGATGATGTGACAAGTAGATTCTTATCAGATGTAGCCCCCTAGCCTTGGGCTTCCCAGCCTCTAGATCTATAAGAAATAAATCTCTGTTCTTTATAAATCAATCAGCCCCAGGTATTCTGTTAGTACAACACAAAACTGACTTAAAACTGACTTAGACACTACACCTTTCAAAAAAAATGAGGTATGAGGGTATTATGGTTTGAATCTGTCCCACAAGGCTCATGTGTTGAAGATTTGTTTCCCAAAGCAGCAATGCTCAAAGATGGGGATTTTAGGAAGTGATTGGATCTTAACACTCTGACCTCATCAGTGAATTAATCCATTAAGGGATTCAAAGCTGAATTGATTATTGGGAGGTAGAAACTATAGGAGGTAGTGTGCAGTTGGAGGAAGTGGATCCTTGGGGGCATGCCCTTGGGAACTACATTAAGTGTCTTCCACACACACACTGCATTCTGGCTATCATGAGCAGAACAGCTTTCCACCACCATATCCTTCTGCCATCATATTTTGCTTCACCTCAGGCCCAAAGCAATGGAGCTAGCCAACCATGGACTGAAACCATGAGCCAAAGGAAATCTTTCCTCTTCTAAGATGTTTTTCATGTATTTTCTCACAGCAATGAAAAGATAACTAAACTGACAAAGGATCATACTCTGGCCTTACTCTAATATTAGGCAATGCTTAAAACTTTCCTTTCAGTTCTGTGAATTAACAATTCCCAACTCTATGGAATGCAATATCTTATTCCAACTTGCCTTTACAACTACCACTCAGTTAAAAGTCATCTATGGTATAAATTTAGACACAGAAGGATAGACAGTTTGCCCTGAATCGCCTAAAGTGACCATATTTGAATCTAGACAGTGGCTCTTAGCACTTTCCAATCTGGACTAGAGTAACAAAGCAAAAAGGCTGAATAGCACCCTCTGAACTCCATGAAGTCTAATAATCCAAACAGCATTCCCCAAAGTGACTCATTACAGTATTAATTTTAGTAGAAGATAGCTATAATTTGTCATTGAGCCTTTCTTGGAGACAACTCTAAAATTTTAAAAACAATAATAAGTTTTGGGTTGTGGCAAAATTATACAACTAAATATCCCCTGCTCAATTCAATGCTGATCTTAATAAACCATAAGCAGTAAGTTGAAAAATTAGTATGTAGGCTTACTTTCCTTACATGTATATCCTCCTTGTCATGTAGGTTTCAGTGACCTCAAACTTGACTCTGAAATTGGTCATGTGACAGGTTTTGACCAATTTAGATGTTAGTAAACTAGATACCAATGTGTTTTGTTTGTTTTGTAGTGCTGGGGATGAAACCCAGAGCTTTGTGCCCACTAGGCAAGCACTCTCCCATTGAACTATATCCCCCAACAAAACAATGTCTGACAAGCACTTGTCCATTTACATTGCCTCTCTGACATTGGTAGACTACTACTACCACCACTACAACCAGAGGCCTGATCTTGTCTACTAGATGGTCAGCCCTACCACGCAAGCCAAGAGTCACCAGACCCCTTAGAAACAAAGCTGACCAATAGTTGACATGAAATCCAGCCAAACCCAGAATAATCATGCAGAACACATCTCAGTCCAAACTGCTGATGCAACAAATTTTGAGCTAAATAAATGACTGTTGTTTAAAACCACAACATTTTGCAGAAGTTTGGTGTTCTCACAACACATCATGAGAATTCAAATAATAGCAAGTCATTTCCCCCACCCCTTGACTTTAACACCTGTGATTTCTGGTATAAATTGGTCATCTCTAGGTCTTTGTTTTTCCTAAATTACATGGGATTATATGACAGCAATCTGGAAACCAATTCAAAAATTTAAGAGACTGTCCCATAAGTGGGATCACAAGAGAATAACATATTCCGAATAGCTGGTATATAAGCACCAAAGTCGACCATCTTTTGCTTGCAGAG